>NC_134688.1:317001953-317361328 GCF_050947455.1 Rhinoderma darwinii
TGAAATGACAGGTTACATCGTAATCTCGCGAGACTACGTTTGCTGTGCTGTAGTGTCGGGATTGTATTAGCGAAGTATCAGGATTCTGAATACACATCACGTCCTGGCTGGAGGTAATGTATATTCATTGTCAGGACACTGCAGTAATGTTATAGTGTGTTTATGTGGCTGCACATAGCGATATAGCTATATCGCTATGTGCTGTGTGAATGAATGGAGAGAAGTGTATTTTTGTGAAATACAAGGATTTACTATAATAAATATGTCAGGACAGGTGACAGATTCTCTATAAATCCAGTGACTCACAGGTGACTTCTCAGATTCTAGTTGTTTTTTTTCTCCATCCGGTCCAGACATCATGACGACTTCTCCCAGCCACGCCTCATTTCTGCAGAATTTGCCACTCAGATGTCTTCGGCTCCTCACTTTACAAACATTTCCACACCTATAAATGAAGATAAAATTCACATGGTGCCACACACTGTGCCCCTAAACATAATAATAACAACCATACACTGCGCCATACACTGCGCCCCTGAATAAAATCGCCACGCAGCCCCATGTAGAAATTGCCACACAGACCCCATGTAGAAATCGCCAAACAACCCCCATGTAGAAATTGCCACACAACCTCCATGTAGATGCACCACCCCCTGTAGTTAGTGCCACACTTACCTGTCCCCGAACCGGCGCTGTGCTTTTCTCCGATGATGTATGCCTGGTCTCTCCGGACCAGGCCGCATCCAGCGGAAACGACGTAAGCGGCACGACATCATTACGCCGCCCAGTGGCGGACACAGACTGCAAAAGGCCCCTGTGCAGATAATGTGCCAGGGCCCCCCCCCCCCACCCCGCAAACTTCTCATGGCCGACGGTCCGCTTTCAGCTGCATCGCTGGGTCTCCTAAGTGACCCAACAATGCAGCACTAGCAGCCGGGGCGTCACTAAGGCTGGGTTCACACACACACTATTTACGGACGTAATTTGGGCGTTTTAGCATTGAATTACATCCGAAAATGCGGCTCAAAAGCGTCGGAAAACATCTGCCCATTCATTTGAATGGGTCTTACGATGTTCTGTGCCGATGGTCATTTTTTTTTACGCGCCGCTGTCGAAAGGCGGCGCGTAAAAAACTGCCTGTCACTTCTTCAGATGTAAATGGAGCCGTTTTCCATGGACTCCATGGAAAACCAGCTTCAATTACTTCCGTAGTGGACGCAGCAAAAGACGCCTGCACATGCCATTACGGCTGAAATTACGGTGCTGTTTTCTCCTGAAAACAGCACAGTAATTTCAGCCGTAACAGACGCTGCCGTGTGAACATACCCTCAGGGCTTAAAATGTCCGGGAAATAGCCCCAATACATATGTGTCCGCCCCAAAAAAAAGTGTGTGTATAGGAGACAGCATAGCATATCTATAGCACTACGACCCTATAAACTATGGATAGGATTAGATACAGTGGCTGAGCAGACAGTATCACACATGATAGGATTAGATACAGTGGCTCAGAAGGCAGTATCACACATGATAGGATTAGATACACAGCTCAGCAGACAGTATCACACATGATAGGATTAGATACAGTGGCCCAGCAGACAGTATCACACATGATAGGATTAGATACAGTGGCTCAGCAGACAGTACCACACATGATAGGATTAGATACAGTGGCTCAGCAGACAGTACCACACATGATAGGATTAGATACAGTGGCTCAGCAGACAGTATCACACATGATAGGATTAGATACAGTGGCTCAGCAGACAGTACCACACATTATAGGATTAGATACAGTGGCTCAGCAGACAGTATCACACATGATAGGATTAGATACAGTGGCTCAGCAGACAGTATCACACATGATCGGATTAGATATAGGGCCCAGCACAGTATCATACATGATTGGATTAGATACACAGCTCAGCAGACTGTATCACACATGATAGGATTAGATACAGGGCCCAGCTCGCTGACATTGCGGCTCCAGCGCTGGACCCAGGAAAGGTAAGAATAATAATTTTGCTTCTTTATGTGTTACTGATTATTTTTGTGTGTTTGTGTTTTTTTTACAGGTTCGGTTGTTGGACTTCGGATACGAGGACTTCAATGACGGCGTTTTTTTTATTCTCAATAAAATGGTTAATGAGGGTTGTGTTTTTATTTCAATAAAAAAAATTTCTATGTGCTTGTATCTTTTTAAACTTTATTATCACCGCCTTAGTAATGGCCGCTGGCTGATTGACAACCTCCATTACTAAGGCGAGGCTTAATGTTAGCCGGTGCAGAGTCTACACTAACCCCCATTATTACCCCGGTACCCACCGCCACCAGGGGTACTGGGAAGAGCCGGGTACAAACCAGTACCCGACCAGCTGTAGTGACGGGCAGGCACCGGGGTGGCCGCAGGCTGGTAGTATTAGGCTGGGGAAGGCCAAAAACAGTGGCCCTTCCCACCCTTGTAATGCTGCCTGCTGCTGCTGTGTTGTATCTGGCTGGTTATGAAAATTGGGGGGGACCCGACATCGTTCTTTCCAATTATTTTTTAAATGACGTGGCGTCCCCCCCATTTTCATAACCAGCCAGATACAATAAAGCAGCAGCAGCCTAGCATCACCAGGGTAGGAAGGGCCACTGTATCTGGCCTTTCCCCTCCTGATAATACCAGCCTGCGGCCACCCCAGTGGCCGACCATCACTACAGATGGTCAGGTACTGGATCGTACCCGGCTCTTCCCAGCACCCCTGGTGGCGGTGGGTACCGGGGTAATAAAGGGGGTTAGTGTTAGCCTCTGCACCGGCTAACACTAAGCCCTGCCTTAGCAATGGATGCTGTCAATCAGCCGGCGGCCATTACTAAGGCGGTAGTAATATAGTTTAAAAAAAACCACAAAGACATAGAAAAAATATTTTATTGAAATAAAAAAAAAAAACACAACCCTCATTAACCATTTTATTAATAAAAAAAAAAGCTGTCATCGAAGTAGTCCTGGAATCCGCCGTAGTCCAACGACCGAACCTGTAAGAAAACACACAAAAAATGATTAGTAACACATGTGTTAGGGTATGTGCACACACACTAATAACGTCCGGAATTGACGGACGTATTTCGGCCGCAAGTACCGGACCGAACACACTGCAGGGAGCCGGGCTCCTAGCATCATAGTTATGTACGACGCTAGGAGTCCCTGCCTCGCTGCCGGACAACTGTCCGGTACTGAAAACATGATTACAGTACAGGACAGTTGTCCCACAGCAAGGCAGGGACTCCTAGCGTCGTACATAAGTACGACGCTAGGAGCCCGGCTCCCTGCAGTGTGTTCGGTCCGGTACTTGCGGCCGAAATACATCCGTCACTTACGGACGTAATTAGTGTCTGTGCACATACCCTAAGGCTTAGATACAGGGCCCATGTGTGATACTGTCTGTGGGACCCTGTATCTAAGCCTACCACAAGGTAGGCTTAGATACAGGGTCCAGCAGACAGTAATCTTATACAGTATAAGATTACTGTGTGCTGGGGCCCTGTATCTAAACCTACAGTGTGGTAGGCTTAGATACAGGGCCCAGCAGACAGGATCACGCATGGGCCATGTATCTAAGCCTACCATGTGATTGGCTTAGATACAGGGCCCAGCAGACAGCATCACACAATCTGTGATCCTGTCTCATGGGCCCCCTAAGCCTGCTACATCGTAGGCTTAGGGGTTGTGCAGTCCCTAAACATTGATGGCCTATCCTCAGGATAGGCCATCAATAGCTGATGTGTCGCCCGGGACCCGCAAATCAGCTGTTTTGAAGGGGCCGCAGCACTCGTACGAGAGCTGCTTCCCCTTCATTTCACTACTCGCCCACACTGTGAATCGCCGAAACCGATTCACAGTGTGACCGGAATGAAGTGACAGGAATGAAGGGGAGCAGCTCTCGTACGAGTGCTGCGGCCCCTTCAAAACAGCTGATTGGCGGGTCCCAGGAGTCGGACCCCGCCAGTCAGGGCTATCTTACCTTCCTCTTCGGCCGCGGCGGGAGTTCTGTCGTCTCGATGCTGTGCGCGGCGCATAGCGCTGTGACGTCATGTGCTGCGCACAGCGCCTGACGTCAGGACCTCCGCTGCGATCCGGAACCAGGAAGGTAAGTAAAGTATGTTACTATAGTAACAGGGGCCCGCGGCCCGAGTTACTATAGTAACTTTTTATTGATGTGGTGCGGGGGGCCGTGGGCCCCCCTGGCTTCGGGGCCCGGTCGCAATTGCGACCGCTGCGACCCCTATAGCTACGCCAGTGACGCCGCCTGCATAAAAACAAAAGGGCGAATGGCGGGGAAGAGAACCTTGCCTTGCCAGTGATGTAAATTGTATCCATGTCCTTTGGACGGGCCTTCAGTTTTTTTAGCGGTTTTTGACGCTTTTCGTGGCAAGAACATGACAAAACTATAATGTCGTCTTTGGGCCGCCATGGGCACTCTGGGAGCCTCAGGCCCCAAGTGACTGCCCATAACGGACCTATGGGGCAAAGGAGCACCTAGTGGATTTTGGGGCCTTTTTTTTATTAGAATATATTTTAGGCAGTGGAAACACCCCCAAAAAGACACCATTTGGCAAACTACATCCCACAATTTTTCAAGGCAAAAAGGATAAAAAGCACCCCAAAAAATGTCTGTGTTACGAAAGGCTTAGCATATGTTCACATTTGGCAGATTTGCTGTTGCAGATAATCCATGCACATGTTGCAGAGAAAAACCCTATACAAATGTATAGAACTGATTTTTCTACAACAATTTTGTCATGTGTGACCATACTCTAAGGCCTAATGCACATGGCTTGGAGGTTGTACAGCGCCACAGATTTCCATACACCTCAGTACTGCGGAGCCAAACAAGACTGTGTTTGCCGCCGTACAATGCTTCATTAGGTGACATATGCATGGAGCTATTCTTAACAAAAGCTCTGCAATTGCTACATCAATAGAGCATGCCACAAAAAAAACAAGATGATTCAGCGTGAAATTGTGAAGGCCTCATGCACTTCTGTGGGTGCCATATTATCGCTGTATGGCAGCACACTTAACAAGCTTAACAGTACTTAACAAGCATTTTTTAAATTTTGTGTCTCCCTTATTTCCTCATAGATTGTAAGCTCTTGCGAGCAGGGTCCTCACTCCTCTTGTTTGAATTGTAAATGAATTTTGTCAATATGTAATATCTGATATTTCCTATATGTACCCCCAGAATTGTAAAGTGCTGCGGAATATGTTGGCGCTCTATAAATAAAGATTATTATTATTGTATATTAGCACACATACGATGCCTTCATGAGGGACTGTTTTTCTGCTAGAAGCAGAGGTTGCAGTCACATACTTGCCCTGGTGCCTAAGGGGGCCTAAAGGATCCTCTGTCACATGAGATGACACCAGTATTATAAATGGCACATGGTAGGTGAGGGGCCCTGTTGCAGATTTTGCATTGGGGACCGGGAGCTTCAAATTAAGTCTCTCGCTAGAAGCATTACTTCTAGATTACCTTCTATAATTCGGCACTCAATGGAGCATTCCTCATTGTTTTTCTCACAGATTCTATGGGCCTCCAGATCTCATATTACAGACAGGTACCACACATATCCATAATAATGTCATGTGCACGGGTCCTGTAGTTTGGAGTTTCAATGAGGTCTTAGCAGTGTGCGTGAGGTGACATGACAAGCCAGCCAACTGACTGCATGTAGAGGAAGCTGAAAAATTATTTATTGTTCTGCTGGCCATACACACAAGATATCTGGCACCAGCTAGCCTCCCTAACACCCACCTAAATATGTACGCTGTGATCAGCTAAGCATCCATATGTACTGCAGAGAGATACACTGCTCATCTTTAGGAGAACAACGAATTGGCATTTTGAACTCCAACATGCTAGATCCTTGTTTACTTCAACTGCAGACATTGGAAGACTGTCAGTCCCCTACACATAAAATTGTTGGTGGATTCTAGGATCTGATGACATTCATATGCATGGTTGAGCTTAAAGAGGCTCTGTCACTACATTATAAGTGGCCTATCTTGTACATGATGTGATCGGCACTGTAATGTAGATTATAGCAGTGTTTTTTATTTAGAAAAATGATAATTTTTGACGGAGTTATGACCTATTTTAGCTTTATGCTAATGAGTTTCTCAATGGACAAATGGGCGTGTTTTACTTTTTGGCCAAGTGGGCGTTGTACAGAGGAGTGTATGACACTGACCAATCAGCGTCATACACTTCTCCCCATTCATTTAGACAGCACATAGCGATATAGATATATCGCTATGTGCAGACACATAAACACACTATAACGTTACTGCAGTGTCCTGACAATGAATATACATTACCTCCAGCCAGGACGTGATGTGTATTCAGAATCCTGTCACTTCTGTAGCGTCTCTGTGATATTTACAGCAAGGCAAGCGTAATCTCGTTTGAAATGACAGGTTACATCGTAATCTCGCGAGACTACGTTTGCTGTGCTGTAGTGTCGGGATTGTATTAGCGAAGTATCAGGATTCTGAATACACATCACGTCCTGGCTGGAGGTAATGTATATTCATTGTCAGGACACTGCAGTAATGTTATAGTGTGTTTATGTGGCTGCACATAGCGATATAGCTATATCGCTATGTGCTGTGTGAATGAATGGAGAGAAGTGTATTTTTGTGAAATACAAGGATTTACTATAATAAATATGTCAGGACAGGTGACAGATTCTCTATAAATCCAGTGACTCACAGGTGACTTCTCAGATTCTAGTTGTTTTTTTTCTCCATCCGGTCCAGACATCATGACGACTTCTCCCAGCCACGCCTCATTTCTGCAGAATTTGCCACTCAGATGTCTTCGGCTCCTCACTTTACAAACATTTCCACACCTATAAATGAAGATAAAATTCACATGGTGCCACACACTGTGCCCCTAAACATAATAATAACAACCATACACTGCGCCATACACTGCGCCCCTGAATAAAATCGCCACGCAGCCCCATGTAGAAATTGCCACACAGACCCCATGTAGAAATCGCCAAACAACCCCCATGTAGAAATTGCCACACAACCTCCATGTAGATGCACCACCCCCTGTAGTTAGTGCCACACTTACCTGTCCCCGAACCGGCGCTGTGCTTTTCTCCGATGATGTATGCCTGGTCTCTCCGGACCAGGCCGCATCCAGCGGAAACGACGTAAGCGGCACGACATCATTACGCCGCCTGCATAAAAACAAAAGGGCGAATGGCGGGGAAGAGAACCTTGCCTTGCCAGTGATGTAAATTGTATCCATGTCCTTTGGACGGGCCTTCAGTTTTTTTAGCGGTTTTTGACGCTTTTCGTGGCAAGAACATGACAAAACTATAATGTCGTCTTTGGGCCGCCATGGGCACTCTGGGAGCCTCAGGCCCCAAGTGACTGCCCATAACGGACCTATGGGGCAAAGGAGCACCTAGTGGATTTTGGGGCCTTTTTTTTATTAGAATATATTTTAGGCAGTGGAAACACCCCCAAAAAGACACCATTTGGCAAACTACATCCCACAATTTTTCAAGGCAAAAAGGATAAAAAGCACCCCAACACTTGTAAAGCAATTTCTCACGTGTATGGTAATACCCCACATGTGGTCATAAACTGCTGTTTGGACATACAGTGAAGGAAATAAGTATTTGATCCCTTGCTGATTTTGTAAGTTTGCCCCCTGTCAAAGACATGAACAGTCTAGAATTTTTAGGTTAGGTTAATTTTACCACTGAGTGATAGATTATATAAAAAAAACAAACAGAAAATCACATTGTCAAAATTATATATATTTATTTGCATTGTGCACAGAGAAATAATTATTTGATCCCTTTGGCAAACAAGACTTAATACTTGGTGGCAAAACCCTTGTTGGCAAGCACAGCAGTCAGACGTTTTTTTGTAGTTGATGATGAGGTTTGCACACATGTTAGATGGAATTTTGGCCCACTCCTCTCTGCAGATCATCTGTAAATCATTAAGATTTCGAGGCTGTCGCTTGGCAACTCGGATCTTCAGCTCCCTCCATAAGTTTTCGATGGGATTAAGGTCTGGAGACTGGCTAGGCCACTCCATGACCTTAACCCCTTAGTGACCAGCCCATTTTAGGCCCTAATGACCAAGCTATTTTATTCGTTTTTCTATAGTCGCATTCAAAGAGCTATAACGTTTTTATTTTTTCGTCTACATAGCTGTATGAGGACTTGTTTTTTGCGGGATTAGTTGTGCTTTTTAATAGCACCATTTTTGGGTACATATAATTTTTATATTAACTTTTATTAACCCTTTTGGGGGGGGATTATAAAAAAAAACTGAAAATCCGCCATTGTTCTATGCGTTTTTAAATTGACGCCGTTCACTATGCGACGTAAATAACATGTTACCTTTATTCTATGGGTCGGTACGATTACGGCGATACCACATATGTGGCGTTTTTTTTATGTTTTACGACTTTTGCACAATAAAAACACTTTTGAACTAAAATTATTTGTTTTTGCATCGTCGCTTTCCAAGAGCCGTAATTTTTTTATTTTTCCATCAATGTTGTGATTTTTTGGGCTTGTTTTCTGCGGGACGAGACGTAGTTTTGAATGGTACTGTTTTGGGGTGCATGGGACTTATTGATTCATTTTTATTATGACTTTTTTGGGGGGCAATGGAAAAAAATTGCAATTTCGCCATGGTTTTTTGCGTTTTTTTTAACGGTGTACACTTTGCGGTTTAAATTACATATTAACTTTATTAATGGAGTCATTACGGTCGCGGCGATACCACATATGTGTACTTTTTTTTTTTTTTACACTTTTACTAAATAAAACCACTTTTTATGGAAAAAAATGGATTTATTTTTTTACTGTACTTTTTATTAATAATCTTTATTTCACTTTGATGACTGATTTTACTAGTCCCACTAGGGGACTTTACTAAGTGATCTTCAGATCGCTGCTATAATGCTCTGGTATACTTCGTATACCAGAGCATTATTGCCTGTCAGTGTAAATCTGACAGGCAATCTGTTAGGACGTGCCTCCGGCGCGTCCTAACAGGAATATGTCCAGGGCAGACCTGGGGGCTTTTATCAGGCCCCCGGCTGCCATGACACCCCATCGGAGACCCGCGATTTCATTCGCGGGCCGCCGATGGGTGACAGAGGGAGCGCACTCCCTCTGTAAACAAAGTTAAATGCCGCGGTCGCTATTGACGGCGGCATTTAACGGGTTAAACGGCCGCGATCGAAGTAAACTTCGATCGCGGGCGTTGGAGCAGGAGCTCAGCTGTCATCAGACAGCAGAGCCCCGGCTCCTGCCTGCACGGGAGACCCGTGCAGGACTTAGACTAGGCTGACGTGAAAAGGCGTCAGCCTAGCCTAAAGCCCATTAGTGACCGACGTAAAAAGGCGTATTAGTGGTCACTAAGGGGTTAATGTGCTTCTTTTTGAGCCACTCCTTTGTTGCCTTGGCTGTATGTTTCGGGTCATTGTCGTGCTGGAAGACCCAGCCACGAGCCATTTTTAATGTCCTGGTGGAGGGAAGGAGGTTGTCACTCAGGATTTGACGGTACATGGCTCCATCCATTCTCCCATTGATGCGGTGAAGTAGTCCTGTGCCCTTAGCAGAGGAACACCCCCAAAACATAATGTTTCCACCTCCATGCTTGACAGTGGGGATGGTGTTCTTTGGGTCATAGACAGCATTTCTCTTCCTCCAAACACGGCGAGTTGAGTTAATGCCAAAGAGCTCAATTTTAGTCTCATCTGACCACAGCACCTTCTCCCAATCACTCTCATAATCATCCAGATGTTCATTTGCAAACTTCAGACGGGCCTGTACATGTGCCTTCTTGAGCAGGGGGACCTTGCGGGCACTGCAGGATTTTAATCCATTACGGCGTAATGTGTTACCAATTGTTTTCTTGGTGACTGTGGTCCCAGCTGCCTTGAGATCATTAACAAGTTCCCCCCGTGTAGTTTTCGGCTGAGCTCTCACCTTCCTCAGGATCAAGGATACCCCACGAGGTGAGATTTTGCATGGAACCCAGATCGATGTCGATTGACAGTCATTTTGTATGTCTTCCATTTTCTTACTATTGCACCAACAGTTGTCTCCTTCTCACCCAGCGTCTTACTTATGGTTTTGTAGCCCATTCCAGCCTTGTGCAGGTCTATGATCTTGTCCCTGACATCCTTAGAAAGCTCTTTGGTCTTGCCCATGTTGTAGAGGTTAGAGTCAGACTGATTAATTGAGTCTGTGGACAGGAGTCTTTTATACAGGTGACCATTTAAGACAGCTGTCTTTAATGCAGGCACCAATTTGATTTGGAGCGTGTAACTGGTCTGGAGGAGGCTGAACTCTTAATGGTTGGTAGGGGATCAAATACTTATTTCTCTGTGCACAATGCAAATAAATATATATAGTTTTGACTATGTGATTTTCTGTTTTTTTTTTTAAAATATAATCTATCTCTCACTGGTAAAATTAACCTAGCCTAAAAATTCTAGACTGTTCATGTCTTTGACAGTGGGCAAACTTACAAAATCAGCAAGGGATCAAATACTTATTTCCTTCACTGTATAGCAGGGCACAGAAATGCAGGAGCGCTATTTGATTTGGCATACAGATTTTGCTAGATTGGTTTTTGGGCGCCACGTCACATTTGCAAAACCCCTGAAGTACCAGAGTACAGTGGAAAGCCCTGCGAAGTGTCCCCATTTTAGAAACTACACCACTCAAGGCATTTATCATTTGCCTGGACATATGACAGGGCTCAGAAGTGAAGAGCAACATTTGAGGACTATTTTGGTGATTTTCACAGCGTTGGCCCACAATTGCAGGGCTGAGGTCAAATAGTAAACCAAACCCCATGTAACTAGGAAAGACTGGACCCCATAGCAAGCTTTTGACTGGGCCTCCAATCCCTTCGGTGCCACACACAGCCCCCCTTGTAGATAATGTCCCCTGTAAATAGTGCCCCCTGTATATTGTGCCATATAGCACCCTTGTAGAATGTGCCATACAGCCCCTCTGTAGAAAGTGTCACACCCCACTTGTAGATAGCGCCCCACACCTCCCCTTGTAGATAGTGCCATACAGCCCCCTGTAGATATCGCCATAAAGCACCCCGCTGTAGATTGCACCATACAGTTCCCCCTGTAGCTAGCGCCACAGTCCTCCCCCCTATATACATAGTGCCACACAGGCCCCCTCTTGTATATAGTGCCACACAGCCCCCTCCCTTGTATTTAGTGTGACACAGCCCCCTCCCTTGTATATACTGCCACACGGCCCCCCTCTCTTGTAGATAGTACCACATAGCCCCCCCTTATATATAATGCCCCACGGCCCCTGTAGATTGCGCCAGACACTGCTCCCTGTAGATAGTGCCACACAGACCTCTCCCCCTTGTAAATAGTGCCATACATCCCCCTTGTATATAGTGCCACACAGTCCCTTTTGTGTATAGGGCCACACAGCACCCCCTCCCTTGTGTATAGTGCCACACAGCAATCCCCCCTTGTATATAGGGATACACAGCAATCCCCACTGTATAGTGCCACACAGCTCCCCCCAAAAGAAAATATTGTACTTACCTTGCCCCATTCCTGAGAAGGACAAAGCACTGCACAGCCTCCGGGAGGGACACTTGCGCACGCGCAGACCAGCATGATGCAGTGACGTCATCATGCTGGCCTTCGCAGGGAGGCTTCCCAGGGACTTATAGGCTGCGGGCCTAACGTGGCCTGCAGCCAATTGTATTAATTTGTATCAGTGTCACGAGGACGCAGATACGGTAAAAGTGAATGTGGCTGTCGCTATCACTGGGTCCCCCTCTGGTGCTAGCAACGCCACCGGTCATGAGGGGGCCCATGTCGCCCGGCTCATAAATGTTACCGTGCTACCGGGCATGGGGGGGCCATGACGGCAAGCGGCATGGGCCCCCTCAGGCTGCGGGCCCCATAGCAGCCGCAACGACTGGTGCAGCTGTAGTTACGCCGCTGCCCTTAAGGCAATGTAGTGTTTTTTCATTGGAAATGAATGCGCAGGGGATGGTTCAAAGTCAAAATTAAAATTTTCCACTAATATGCCCTTTTAGTGCACAATATGTTGTGCCTTGTTTGTGCCACTGAAGACAAATACCTCATAAAATCTTACGCGGCTTCACCCGGGCATGGTATTAACATATATGTGAATGTAAACTGCTGTTTGGGCATGTTGTAGGGTTCAGAATGGATGGAGCGCCATTTGGCTTTTGGCGTACAGATTTTGCTTGATAGTAATTCTGTTTGGGGTTTTACTGGCATTTCAGTTTAAAATGTGGGGGGTCATATGTAAGCTGTGCGACGTATATCAGGGAATAATAAGAGGATATAATAATGCAATAAATAAATAATAATCCGCAGTTGTGTGGCCGGTGTCGCACTGATAAATGGTGCCCAATCTTATCCGCTTTTGGATAAGATTCTGCACATTTTGCGTAACCATATTCTGAGAGCGAGAACTATTTTAGTTTTTCGCCAACGGAACTGTGTTAGGGCTTATTTGTTACGGGATAATCTGTAGTTTGCATTGGTACCATTTTGGTGTACATGCGATTTTTGTTTTTGATCACTTTTTATTCCATTTTTTGGCAAGCAAGGTGACCAAAAACCAGCAATACTGATAATGTGTTCACCGTGGCGCTATAGATTAAATGTTTACTTTATTCTGTGGGTCGATACGATTACGGCGACAACAGATGTATATCGTTTTTTTCTCTTTTGCTTACTAAAATCACTTTTTTCTTTTTCAGTCAAAAAAAGCTGTGTAAGGGCTTGTTTTTTGCCGGACTGGTTGTAATTTTTATTGGTACTACTTTGGGCTACAGCCAACTTTTTTATCACTTTTTATTCTATATTTTGGGAGTGGTGGCGAACAAAAATGACGATTATGGGATGTTTTTTGGGTTTGTTTTTTTGCGGGTTTGTTCACCGTGAAAAATAACATTGTTTTTGGGCTTTCCTAGCGTAATAATACCAACCTATCTCCCTTCAGGTGGTCAGGTACTGGATCGTACCTTGCTCTTCCCAGCACCCTTGGTGGCGGTGGGTACTGGGGTAATAATGGGGAGGTTAGTGTTAGCCTCTGCACCGGATAACACTAAGCCCCACCTTAGTAATGGACGCTGTCTATCAGACAGATGCCATTACTAAGGCAGTAGTAATATAGTTTAAATAAAAACACAGACACAGAAAAAATATTTTATTGAAATAAAACCCCCTACACAACCCTTGTGAACCAATTTATTGAAAATAAAAACAGCGTCATCAAAGTAGTCCTCGAATCCAACGTAGTCCTATGACCAAACCTGTAAAAAAAAACAAAAAAAAAAAACACAAAAAAAACATTACTAACATTAATAAGTAAAAAAGCCCAACTATTATTATACTTGCCTTCCTGGGTCTGTGACAGTAAACCAAGCAATGACAGCTCTAAACTGTTATTGGTTAGTTTACATCACGTGGTCCCAGGTTATCCCCAGGTCGTTGGCCTACTTTTAAAAGTAGACCAATGAACTTAAATAACCGGGCACCACATGATGTAAACTATCCAGTGACAGCTTAGAGCTGTGACTGCTTAGTTTACTAAGCCTTGTAAGTGGCGCAGGATCACTTGAGATGTGCCAGAATTTTTGTGCATCTCGGGTGCATGTACCACTATATACCTAGTGCGGGGACTTCTTCAGATACAAAGGAATCCCCGCACTAGGAGTTACTAGCGTCGGCGGGGCTCAGAAATAAAGTTTCCGTTGATGTAGGCCTGGTCTTTTCTGATCAGGCCTGCTCCAGCGTAACAATGCGCACTGTTGCTCCATTCATTCTTTATGAGAGTGCCGGAGATAGGCGAATACGGCGTTACAGCCATTTCCCCGCTCCTGACAACAAGCGTGCGCGTGTGGTCAACATGAGCTGATGTGACCAGCGCTGCACTAATGAGCACCGGCGGCGGCACTGAAGACAGAGAATATGGGGGTTTTGTAGTGCGCCTGCCATATTCTCTGTCTTCAGAGCTGGCGCTCAATAGTGCTGCGCCAGCTGCATCACCTCATGCTGACTGCACGCACACACTTGTCAGGAGCTGGGCAATGACTGTATTACACAGCCGCAGGCCCGCTCTGACTACATACATGTATTACAATACTAAGCTGTGCAGCCGCAAAGCTTAGTATCGCAATACATTAATTAATGGTATTGAACCGTTTGAGGATGCACGGCATCGAAATAGTATCAATGCATCATGCAACCCAACACTACATTACATTACATTACACATGTAGCAATACTTTCCTGACCTGCTGCAGTGCACTCCTGCCCTGCTCTGCCGTCCTCTCCTTCTTGGACTGAGTCTAAGACACGCCCACTGTTTTCGGATTGGCCACAGCTGCTCACGTGAGCAGTTATGTCCAATCCATTAACAGTGGGCGTGTCTTACAGCCTAAGGAGCACATTTTCCCCCGCCCTGTGAGTGACCTGACTGCTGGCTGGTCAGGTCACTCTCAGGAGTTACGTTTTTAATTTAACCCCTAGGCACACCACGACGCAACTGTACGTCCGGGTGGCCAGTGTCTTAGCGCACCAGGACGTACAGTTAATGCGCGGTTCCCGGTGACACTCCACTTATTTCCGCTGATTTTGGCAATTAACCCCTTAAATGCGGCGATCGATTGCAATCGCTGCATTTTAGGGGTTTCTAGCACATCGGCAGACCTCACAATGAAATCGTGGGGTTTGGAGGTGGCTAGCATGGCGACCGGAGGCCAAGTAATGGCCTCCGTGTCTGCCTTGTACGGAAAAATAAAAAAGTTATGACTTTCAGAATATGGTGACACAAAAAATGTATTATTTTATAAACAAGTGATTTTATTGTTAAACTCTGCAAAACATAAAAAAAACTATATACATATGGTATCGCCGTAATCGTGCCGACCCGCAGAATAATGTAAATCTGTAATTGTTAGCGCATAATGCACGCCGTTACAAATGGTACAAATAAAAACTGCAGCTCGTCTCGCCAAAAATAAGCCCTCACAACGGTCAATCTACCAAAAATTAAAAAAGTTATGGCTCTCAGAATGTGTTTTTAACAAATAGTTTTTTGTTTGTAAAAGTAGTCAAATATAAAAAAAAAACTATAAACATTTGGTAGCACCGTAATTGTATTGGCCCGCAGAATAAAGCTAAGTTATCGTTTTTACCGGTTTGGTTTGAACATCCTTTTATTTTTCTAGGACGTTACAAGGCTTAGTAGTTTAGCAGCAATTTCTCACATTTTCATTATAATATTAGAGACCACCAATAAGTCACCCCATTTTAAAAACTTCACTGCTCAAAGTATTCAAAACAGCATTTAGAAAGTTTCTTAACCCTTCAGCTATTTCACAGGAATTAAACCAAAGTAGAAGTGAAATTTACAAATTTCATTTTTTGTTGTTGCAGAAATTGAATTTTAATCAATTTTTTTTTGTAACCCAAAGTTTTACCAGAGAAACACAACTCAATATTTATTGCCCAGGTTCTGCAGTTTTAGGAAATATCGCACATGTGGCCCTAGTGTGCTACTGGACTGAAGCACAAGTCTCAGAAGCAAATGATCACATAGAGGATTTTGGAGCCTCCTTTTTATTAGAATATATTTTAGGCACCATGTCAGGTTTGAAGGGCTCTTACGGTGCCAAATCAGTGGAAATCCTCCAAAAGTGACCCCCATTTGGGAAACTACACTCGTTAAGGAAATTATCTAGGGGTATAGTGAACATTTTGACCCTACAGGTTTATTGCAGAAATTATTGGAAGTAGGCCGTGAAAATGAAAATCTACATTCTTTCAAAGAAAATGTAGGTTTGGCTAATTTTTTCTAATTTCCACAAGCACTAAAGGAGAAAAAGCTAAATTTGTAAAACAATTACTCCCGAGTAAAACAGTAACCCATATGTGGTAATAAACGGCAGTTTAGACAAACGGCAGGTCTCAGGAGTGAAAGAGCGCCATTTGGCTTTTGGAGCTCAAATTTAGCAGGAATGGTTTGCGAAGGCCATGTCGTATTTGCAAAGCCCCTGAGGGACCAAAACATCCCCTATAAATATCCCCTATAAGTGGCCCCATTTTGGAAACTACACCCCTTGAGGAATTCATCTAGGGGTGTAGTGAGAATTTTGATCCCACAGGTGTTTCACAGAATTTATTAGAATTGGGCAGTGAAAATAAAAACAATCCTTTTTCTTCAATAAGATGTAGCTTTAGCTCAAAACTTTTCATTTTCTCAACAAATAAAGGAAAAAAAGAACTCCAACATTTGTAAAACAAAATCTACCGAGTACGGCAATACCCCATAAGTGGTCATAAACTGCTGTTTGGGCACATGGCAAGGATCAGAAGAGAAGGAGCGCCATTTGGCTTTTGGAGCACAGATTTTGCTGGATTGGTTTCTGGGCGCTTTGTCGCATTTGCAAAGCCCCTAAGGTACCAGTACAGTGGAAACTACCAAAAAGGGACCCCATTTTGGAAACTACACCCTTCAAGGTATTCACTTAGGGGTGTAGTGAGCATGTTAACTATGCAGGTGTTTTGCCGAAATTAGTGTGCACTCGATGTTGCAGAGTGAAAATGGGATTTTTTTCCATAGATATGCCATTATGTGGTGCCCAGCTTGTGCCACCATAACAAGACAGCTCTCTAATTATTATGCTGTGTTTCCCGGTTTTAGAATCACCCTACATGGGGCACTAATCTTTTGCCTGGACATTCGACAGGGCTCAGGAGTGAAAGAGTACTATGCAAAATTGAGGCCTAATTTGGCGACTTACAAAATATTGGTTCACAATTGCAGAGGCTCTGACTAGGGGCAGTAGAAAGGGGTCCAAGAAAAGGATAGCCAATCCTGTTTTTGATATTCCAAGCAAAATTGGCAAGTTGGGTGATGATGCGAGGGTGTCGGTCTCAGAAATGGCAGCCCTAGTGGATACTGATCTCTCTAACAGCCGGGAGAACAGCCCAGCTAGTAGTCAGCGGGATGGTAATTGCAGGGCTCTGATGTGAAATAATAAAAAGAAACCCCTGAGAAGTGACCCCATTTTAGAAACTACACCCCTCAAGGCATTTATTAAGGGGTGTAGTGAGCGTTTTCACCCCACATGTCTTTTCCATAAATGAATGTGCTGCGGATGGTACAAAGTAAAAATTTAAATTTTAACCCAGATATGCCAATTCAGTGGCAAATATGTCATGCCCAGCTTATGCCACCGGAGACGCACACAAAAATTGTTAAAAGGGTTCTCCCGGGTATGGCGGTGCCATATATGTGGAAGTAAACTGTGGAAGTGCTGTTTGGACACACTGTAGGGCTCAGAAGGGAGGGAGCACCGTTTGGCTTTTGAAGCATAGATTTTGCTTGGTAGTAGTCTTGTTTGGAGTTTTACTGGTATTTCAGTTTATAATGTGGGGGCATATGTGAGTTGGGCAGAGTACACCAGAGGCATAGTGGTATAATAATGGGGTAAACAATAAAATAATCCATAGATGTGTGTGTTACGCTGTGAAGCAATCCTTTATGCACAGGCCAGTGTCGCACTGATAAATGGTGACCTTGCTTATCCCCCATTTGGTCCACACTCCGCACCTTTGCAGTTTGGGGAATTTTGCTGGGAAGTGTTGTCTTGGTATAATACGGGCACCCTCGTTTCCAGCAGATATGTTTGGGCCCTACCCTCCCTGGTTCCCTAATTTTAGGGCCCTGATAAATTGCCTCTTGACATAGTATCTGCCATCACTACCTCTTGGGGAAGGGAATTCCATATCTTGACCACTCTAACTGTAAAGAACCCCTTTCTATATTGATGTCTGAAACGTCTTTCTTCCACACGCAATGGGTGTCCCCTTATCCTTTGTAGAGTCCTTGGAAGGAATAAATCATGTGCTAGTTCTCTATATTGACCACACATATACTTATACATATTAATAAGATCCCCTCTAAGATGTCTTTTTTCCAAGCGTAACAAGCCCAATTTTTCTAGCCTTTCATTGTAAGCGACACCTCCCATCCCATTTAATAATCTCGTTGCCCACCTTTGAACCCTCTCCAGGTGTCCTATGTCTTTTTTACAATGTGGAGCCCAAAACTGAATTCCATTTTCTAGATGTGGCCTTACAAGGAATGTATAGAGTGATAACATCACATTTGAATCACAGGTTTTTATCTCTCTTTTTATACTCCCTAAAATCCTATTTGACATTGGGTGCTGCTGCTTAGCTTAATTGTTACCATTATAACCAGGTCCTAGTCTAGTTCCGTTATCCCCAGTTTTATCCATTTAATGTATATGAATTAATGCTACTATTGCGTCCTAAGTGCATTACTTTACATTTATCAACATTAAATTTCATCTGCCATGTTTTTGCCCATGCTGCCAGCTTATCTAGGTTTTTCTGTAATATCTTAAAGTCAAGTTGAGTTTTAAGTATTCTACAAAGTTTTGTATCGTCAGCAAAACTGACACCTTGCTATCAATCCCATCCACAAGGTCATTAATAAAGAGATTAAAAAGAATTGGGCCTAACACCGATCCTTGTGGTACCCCACTGTTGACTTCAACCCATTTTGAGTAAGTTCCATTTATAACAACTCTTTGTTTTCTGTCCCTTAACCAATTCTTTACCCACTTGCATACCCAGTCCCTGTGTCTGTAGCTTCAGAACCAAACTGTTGTATGGAAGAGTATCAAAAGCTTTTGCAAAATCCAAATACATCATATCAGCCGCATGGCTAACATCCAGATTTACACTTACCTCCTCATAGAAACCGAGCATGTTGGTTAGGCACGATCGGTTTTTCATGAATCCATGCTGGTTATCAGTTATTAGACTTTTCTCTGCTATATACTTTTGTAGTTCATCTCTTAGAATACCCTCAAATACTTTACATACCACAGATGTCAAACTTGCTGGACAGCAGTTACTCGGTTCCACCTTTTTACCCTTCTTAAATATTGGTACAACATCAGCCATTCTCCAATCCTGTGGCACTGATCCTGTTACAAGAGAGTCTAAGAATATGAGATACAATAGTCTGTCCAATACTGAGCTTAATTCCCTTAATACTCATGGATGTATGCTGTCTGGGCCAGGGGATTTATTAATATTTAATTTGCTCAGATATAGCTGTACTTCCTCCTGTGTTAAGCAGGTAATATTGGGTGGGGAACCTTTATCACTGTCCTGAATATCAGGTACTGGCAGCTCATCAGTGAACACAGGGGAAAATTATGTGTTTAATATCTCAGCCCTCCCTTTGTCCTCTAAAATTGTATTCCAATGCTCATCTTTAAGAGGGACAATATTATCAGATTTGTTCTTTTTGCCATTAATATATTTATACAAATTTTTGGGATTTATTTTAATGTCGTTAGTGATTTGTTTTTCTGTAGATAACTTTGCTAACTTGATTTAATTTTTACATTTTCTATTGAGATCTTTGTAAGTCTGGAATGCTTTTGCTGATACCTCAGCCTTCAATGTTTTGAATGTTTTTTCTTTTTGTCTTACTATATTCAGTAATTCCCTATTCATCCATATTGATCTTTTTTTCTAGACATTTTGTTACCAGTGGGTATAAACTCACTAAACAATTTATGTCATTTATCTTTAAAAGCTCCCTATTTAGCATCAGTATCCCTATTTACCATTACATGATCCCAGTCAACAAGACAAATTGTCACGAGGCGGAGTGTGGACCCACTGGGCCGTATCGCGTAGCGGGATGGCAGCTGGCCAAACAGGTATGGTACAGAGTCTATAGTCCAGAAAAGGGTACCTGAGACAATGTAGACAGTAGCAAGGCAGGCTCGGCTGGGACCAGGCAGCAGGTAGACGTCAGGCGTGGTGTAGTAGAACAGGCATGGAGATGCTGCAAAACACGACAACATCTCAGCACGGCAGTAGACCAGGATGGTACTGATAGCACGGGAAACAGGATACAGGATACAGGTACGGGGAACACTGGGAAGCTGAAAGACACTTAGGAGACCATTTGCAAGACAGACTAAGGGAAACAACAACAACGCTCAGGCGAGGATAAGAAGGGCGGTGACCCTCTTATAGTCCAGGAATTCATGAGTTGATGATGATGATTTTCAGGTGCACGCGCTGGCCCTTTAAGAGCGGGCACGAGCGCCCTCTGGGAGACAGACTCGATACCCTGAAGTGAGTGGCAGCTCCTCACAGGAGGATGACGCAGCACAGCAGCAGGACGTCCATGACTGAGGCCGTCGAGGGGTAAGTTAGAACGACAGACCGTGGCCATAGACGTCACAGTATCCCCCCTCTTACGCCCCCTCTTCTTGGGACCAGAACAGGAGAGAAACATCCTTATGAGGACAGGAGCATCGATGTTCTCCTCTGGCTCCCAAGACCTCTCTTCTGGGCTGAATCCCCTCCAATCCACCAAATAAAATGTCCTTCCTCCCACCTTCTTGCTGGCTAGAATCTCCCTTACCTCGAAAGTCCCAGACGAACCACCAGGAGCCACTGCGGAACTAGGAGTCTTAGAGTAGCGGTTCAGGATCACGGGCTTCAGCAAGGATAGGGATCTTGAGTGTAGGAGGCAGCTGCAGCTTGTAAGACACTGGTTTAATTTGTAGGAGGATCTCGAAGGGTCCGAGGAACGTGGGAGCAAATTTGCAGGACGGCACCCTCAGCCGGATATTCATTGAGGACAAGCAGACCCTCGTACCTGGAAGAAACTGAGGAGGATCCCGTCTTCTAGTATCTGCTTTTCTCTTAATGCGATCCACCGCTAGCAGAATAGAAGATCGGGTCTGTTGCCATATTTGCAGAAAGTCCCTGAAGGTCGAGTCAGCTGCAGGCATCTGGGACATAGTAGAGACAGGAAGAGGTATTCGAGGATGTTGGCCGTAGACTATGAAGAACGGGCTGGAGGTGGTGGACTCACTAGTATGGTTATTATAGGAGAATTCTGCCCATGGGAGCAGCTGCACCCTGTCATCATGTCTGGAAACAAAGTGCCACAGATAGGTCTCCATAATTTGGTTAATCCTCTCGACTTGTCCATTGGACTGGGGATGATAGGACGAAGAGAAGTCCAACTTTACACCAAGTAGACCGCAGAGTGCTCTCCAAAACTTTGAAGTGGACTGGAACCCTCGATCCGAAACAATATGAAGGGGCAAGCCGTGCAGATGGAAGATGTGTTGTACGAAGAGGTCAGCCAGTCAAGCAGCAGAAGGCAGCCCTTTCAGGGGTACAAAATGAGCCATCTTAGAGAATCGATCCACCACCGCCCGGATCACACTGCAACCCGCAGAGAGAGGAAGGTCTGTGACGAAGTCCATTGCAACATGCTGCCAGGGGGCATCAGGCACAGGCAGTGGTTGGAGCAGACCAGCTGGTCCGGAGAGGGGAACTTTATTTGCTGCGCATACCGTACATGAGGAGACGAAGTCCATGACGTCTTTGGGCAGCGTGGGCCACCAGAACTGACGGGCGATTAGATCTTGGGTCTTACGAGTAACCGCGTGACCTGCCAGCTTGGAGCTGTCACCCCAGTGAAGGATTCTTCCTCAGTCTGCCAGACGTACAAAAGTTCTTCCTGGAGGAATGTCTCTAACCTGCAGAGGGTTCACAGAGAAGATGCAGGAAGGATCAATAATATTCTGTGGGGACTCCACAGTGTCCTCTGTTTCAAATAACCTAGACAAGGCACCGGCCCTCACATTCTTGTCGGTAGTGGAGTTTGAACCGGAATTGAGCAAAGAATAACTACCACCTGGCTTGACGAGGATTCAACCGTTGAGCCGTCTGTAAATAGGTCAGATTCTTGTGATCCGTGAAGACCAGGATAGGATGGACTGCGCCTTCCAGTAGGTGTCTCCACTCCTGCACGGCCAGCTTGATGGCCAGTAACTCCTGATCCCCAATTGAGTAGTTGCGCTCTGCGGAAGAAAACAGCTTGGAATAGTAGCCACATACCACAGTCTTGCCTTTAGAACCTTTCTGGAGCAAAAGTGCGCCAGCACCAACAGAAAACTGTAGGGACACATCAGGGTGGTGAAGAATAGAGGCTGACGTGAAGGCTTTTTTCAAGGTCTCAAATGCGGCTTCAGCCTCCGGAGTCCACACTTTGGCAATCATACCCTTTTTTGTGAGGGAAGAGATGGGGCTGTCAATGACGAGAAGTTAGGGATGAACAGTCGGTAGAAGTTGGCGAATCCCAGGAAACGTTGTATGGCCCTTAAGCCTTGGGGTCGTGGCCACTCCAGGACAGCCTTTACCTTCTCAGCGTCCATCTTGAGGCATTGATCGGAGATGATATAACCCAGGAAGGGAAGAGATCTTTTTTCAAACATGCACTTCTCCAGCTTGGCGTAAAGATGATTCTCCCTTAAACGAAGCAACACCTGGCGGACATGACTTTGATGAGTTACTGGATCTGGGAAAAAAAATAAAAATGTCATCGAGATACACCACAACACAGAAAGGGGGGATCACGAAAAATGTAATTGACGAATTCTTGAAACACCTCGGGGGCGTTACACAGGCCGAAGGGCATCACTAGGTATTCATAATGCCCATCACGAGTATTAAATGCGGTCTTCCACTCGCCACACTGATGAATCCGAATCAGGTTGTAGGCCCCGCGCAAGTCCAGTACAGAAAAAAAAATTTCCCCCCGTATGCGATCGAGCAGTTGCGAAATGAAAGGCAAAGGGTACCTGTTTTTCACTGTGATCCGATTGAGGCCTCGGTAGTGAATTCAGGGATGGAAGGATCCAACCTTCTTCTTGACAAAGAAGAACCCAGCTCCAGCCGGGGATGAGGATTTCCGAATGAAGCTCCTCTCCAGATTCTCCTTAATGTAGGTCGACATAGACTGAGTCTCTGGCAGGGAGGGAGGGTACACTCTACTGCGAAATGGGGATGAGTCAGGAACCAAGTCGATCGGACAATCATATGCATGATGAGGTGGCAAGGTCTCTGCTTCCTTTTTGTCGAAGACATCAGCGAACTGAGAGAAACAAGGAGGCAACCCTGACAATGACTGATGCGGAGATGGCTGCGGTGGATGGATATGACCCAGACAGCGATCGAGATACTTGGGACCCCACTAAAGAACCTCACCGGAGTTCCAATCCAGGACTGGGACGTGCAAACGGAGTGAAGGCAAACCCAGCAGAACGAGGGTTGACGGCCTTGGGCAGAACAAACAGAGAGATGAGCTCAGTGTGGAGAGCTCCCACTTAAAGTCTCAATGGCTTGGTCACGGAAAAAACTGGGTCAGGCAAAGGCAGTCCATCTAGCGAGGCAACGATCAACGGCCTTTCCAGGTGGACAGTGGGCAACTGGAGAAGATCCACAAGATCTTGACAGATGAAATTAGCTGCAGAGCCAGAGTCCAGGTAGGCAGAAACCGGATGGACCTCTCGCCAGCGACGAAGGTCACAGCAATAAACAGTTTGGAAGAGAGTTCACGATTAAATGCAGTAGCACCCTGGGTTGTCTCTCCAACCAAAACTAGGTGTTGGGATTTTTTGGTTTCTGTGGGCACAGACGCACGACTTGGCAAGCGAGGCCATAATACAGAAAGAGTCCAGAGGTGTGCCTGCGCTTTTTCTCTTGTACTGACAATTTTAGACGATCCACCAGCATCGGCACATCGGGTGTAGCAGTAGATGAAGGCAAGAGGGGTTGTTGGAAGTTGGGCGCCAATCTAGGAAGCCGTCTCAACTGTTGTACCTCATGAGACCTCTCCCTGAGCCTTATATCTACCCGAGTAGCCAGCAGAATCAGGTCATCCAAGGCAGGTGGTAGGTCTCAGGCAGCAGGTTTGTCCTTGATCCTGGGTGACAGGCCATGCCAGAAGGATGCCACCAAGGCCTCATTGTTCCAGGACAGCTCTCCTGCCAGGGTCCGGAACTGGATGGTGTATTCGCCCACGGACGTTTCCGCTTGGCGAAGGTTGAAGATAGCCGTGGCTGCCGAGGAGACACATCCTGGCTCCTCAAAGACAGTACGGAACAACCACTCAAACCCCTGGAAGTCTCGAGTCTCGGGTCCCTGTCGTTCCGAGATTGGGTTCGCCCACACCAGGGCCTTGCCGGAAAGTAGAGACATGATGAAGGCGATCTTGGTTCTGCCCGATGGAAATGCTCTGGCGTGCAGGGAAAAATGGATATAGCATTGGTTCAGAAATCCCCTGCACGTACTTGCGTCTCCATGGAGCCGAGAAGGTAATGGCAGTGAGAACCGGGAATCCGAACCGGAACCGCCAGGAGATGTAGCAGAAGGGTCGGTCGGAGGAGCTTGTATAGAGGCAGGAATGGAAGCAGCTAGCGCCCCTAGCTGCTGCGCCATGCAGTCCACTACCACAAGAAGTTGATACTGTCTTATTCGAATGACTTGGTAGGATGACATGCCCTTAAATTTACCAGCGGAGTCCATGGCCTGAGGGTACTGTCACGAGGCGGGGTGTGGACCCACTGGGCCGTACTGTGTAGCGAGATGGCAGCTGGCCAAACAGGTATGGTACAGAGTCTATAGTCCAGAAAAGGGTACCTGAGGCAATGTAGACAGTAGCAAGGCAGGCTCGGCTGGGACCAGGCAGCAGGTAGACGTCAGGCGTGGTGCAGTAAAACAGGCGTGGAGATGCAGCAAAACACGACAACATCTCAGCACGGCAGTAGACCAGGATGGTACTGATAGCACGGGAAACAGGATACAGGATACAGGTACGGGGAACACTGGGAACCTGGAAGAAACTTAGGAGACCATTTGCAAGACAGACTAAGGGAAACAACAACAACGCTCAGGCGAGGATAAGAAGGGCGGTGACCCTCTTATAGTCCAGAAATTCATGAGTTGATGATGATGATTTTCAGGTGAGCGCGTTGGCCCTTTAAGAGCGGTCACGCGTTGATTGAATATTATTTCCTAAAATTCCATGTTTATGTTGCTTCGCTTTGTATTGTTTTATTAAAAATGATATTAAAGCTTACCATATTGTGGTCACTATTGCCCAAGTGCTTCTGAACCTCCACATGTCATATTGTGTCTGGTCTATTAGATAAGACCATATCTAGCACATTATCCCCTCTGGTTGGTTCATTAACCAACTTAGTGAAATAATTGTCTTAAATTGTGTATAAAACTTCCAGCTTTAAGCAGATCCAGCAGCCTCTATGTCCCAATTAATGTCAGGACAGTTAAAATCCCCCATGATAAGGACCCATTATTATTTGCTGCTTTTTCTATTTTTTGCAGAATTTCAACCACAGCCTGTTCCGCTATGTTCGGTGGCTTATAACAAACTCCAATTAGTAGTTTACCGTTATTGCCTGCTTTATGAATATTTACCCATAATGACTCCATACTGTCACAGTCTCCCCCATTCAGGAGTGGTCTTAGGCTGGATTTTACAAACAGACAAACCCCTCCACCTTTTTTATCTTTTCTATCCCATCTGAATACGGCGTAGCCCCCCACATTTGTTACCCAGTCATGGCTCTCATAGAGCCAGGTTTCTGTTATGCCCGCTACATCATAATACATGTCGGTCATTAGAATCTCCAACTTGTCCATTTTACATGCAGGACTCCTTTCATTCGCCAGCATACATTTAATCTTACCGACACCTTTAATATTCTCAGGTCCGTATTTATTCCTAGTCACCTCCCTACTTGGCTTGCTAAACCCAGCCCCCACTAAATCCCGATTAACCGATTCTGTTTACCATTCCCTATTTACTCTATCTAACCCCGCTTGTTTATCCCCACCCTCTCCCCCCCAGATTCTAGTTTAAAAGCTCCTCCAGCCATATAACCATTCTTTCCCCAGCACAGCTGCACCCTCTCCATTTAAATGCAGCCCGTCGCTACCATAGAGCCTGTAGCCAACAGAGAAGTTCTCCATGAACCCAAACACTTACTTCCAGTTTCTTAGCCACTTATTTAACTGCCTAATCTCCCGGTGTCCTTCTATTGACGCTCGTGGCACTGGTAGTATTTCTGAAAACACTACCTTGGAGGTCCTGGACTTTAGCTTCTCTCCTAGTTCCCTAAAATCATTTTTAGGGACCTTCCATCTCCCACTGATTGTGTCATTGGTACCGATGTGTACCATGACCGCCGAGTCTTCCCCAGCCCCACCCAGCAATCTGTCTATTCGGTCCGCAATATGCCGAACCCGAGCACCCTGCAGACAACACTTTGTTCGGCATTCACGGTCGAACCCTTTAACCCCTTCCCTCTTTGGCCACTTTTGACCTTCCTGACAGAGCCTCATTTTTCAAATCTGACATGTTTCACTTTATGTGGTAATAACTTCGGAATGCTTCTACCTATCCAAGTAATTTGAAGATTGTTTTCTCGTGACACATTGCACTTTATGTAACTGACAAAATTTGCTCGATACATTCAGTATTTAATTGTGAACAACACCAAAATTTTGTGAAAAATTGCAGAAATTTGCATTTTTCTAAATGTAAATGTATCTGCTTTGTAAGACAGGCAGTTATACTACACAAAATTGTTGCTAATTAACATCCCCCATATGTCTACTTTAAATTGGCATTGTTTTTTTGAACATCCTTTTATTTTTCTAGGACGTTACAAGGCTTAGAACTTTAGCAGCAGTTTCTCACATTTTCAAGAAATTTTCAAAAGGCTATTTTTACAGGTGCCAGTAGTGAAGTGGCTTTGAGGGCCCTATATATTAGAAACCCCCAATAATTCACCCCATTTTAAGAACTTCACCCCTCAAACTGTTCAAACCAGCATTTAGAAAGTTTCTTAACCCTTTAGACCTTTCTCAGGAATTAAAGCGAAGTACAGGTGAAATTTACAAAATTTAATTTTTTTGCAGAAATTCATATTTAATCCATTTTTTTTGTAACACAGGAAGTTTTACCAGAAAAATGCAACTCAATATTTATTGCCCAGGTTCTGCAGTTTAAGGAAATATCCCACATGTGGCCCTAGTGTGCTACTGGACTGAAGCACCGGCCTCAGAAGCAAAGGAGCACCTAGTGAATTTTGGGGCATTATTTTTATTACAATATATTTTAGGCACCATGTCAGATTTGAAGGGCACTTGCGGTGCCAAAATAGTGAAAATCCCCCAAAAGTGACCCCATTTGGGAAACTACACACCTCAAGGAAATCATCTAGAGGTGTAGTGAGCATTTTGACCGCACAGGTTTTTTACAGAAATTATTGAAATTAGGCCGTGAAAATTAATATCTAAATTTTTTCAAAGAAAATGTAGGTTTAGCGATTTTTTTTTCTCATTTTCACAAGGACTAAAGGAGAAAAAGCACCACCAAATTTGTAAAGCAATTTCTCCAGAGTAAAACAATACCCGACATGTGGTCATAGACGGCTATTTGGACACACGGCGGGGCTTAGAAGGGATGGAGCACCATTTGGCTTTTGGAGTTCACATTTAGCAGGAATGGTTTGCGGAGGCCATGTCACATTTACAAAGCCCCTGAGGGGACAAAACAGTGGAAACCCCCGACAAGTGACCCCATTTTGGAAACTACACCCTTTGAGGAAATTATCTAGGGGTATAGTGAGCGTGTGACCCCACAGGTTTTTTACAGAAATTATTGCAAGTAGGCACTGAAAATAAAAATCTACATTTTTTCAAAAAAATTTAGGTTTAGCTAATTGTTTCTCATTTCCACAAAGACTGAAGGAGAAAAAGCACCACAAAATTTGTAAAGCAATTTCTCCCGAGTAAAACAATACCGCACATGTGGTAATAAATGGCTTTTTGGACACATGGCAGGGCTTAGAATGGAAAGAGCGCTATTTGGCTTTTGGAGATCACATTTAGCAGGAATGGTTTGTGGAGGCCATGTCGCATTTGCAAAGCCCCTGAGGGGACAAAACAATGAAAATGCCCAAAAAGGGACTCCATTTAGGAAACTACACCCCTTGAGGAATTCATCTAGGGGGGTAGTAAGCATTTAGACCCCATAGATGTTTCATAGAATGTATTAGAATTGGGCAGTGAAAATAAAAACAATCCTTTTTCTTCAATAAGAAATAAAAAAACAAAAAGACGGCACCACCTTGTGTAGATCAGTAGGTCAAGGTGAGGCAAAGTAGCAAGAAATGTGCTCACCTGGAAAAGGAGGTTTTAAAGCATGTAATAACCACAGTGCTGCTGCCAGATCCGAGTCGGTATTCAGATGGGACCGCTTAGGTAGAAAGAAGTGCAGGAGAAAAAAACTCCAAATCTGCAGGGGTCAAGGTGCGATCGTGACGGGAGTGACGTCACAATCGCACCTTGACCCCTGCAGATTTGGCGGTTTTTTCACTTGTGTCAATTTGAACCTACATGCTATATAAGATGTGTCCATTCTGATATGTACATGCCCTGAGGAAGACGATTGTTCATCGTTGAAACGCGTAGCCACTCACAATAAATTGAACTTACTATCAATACCTCGGGACTTCGTTCTCATCATTTTCACCACACAGCAGCGCCCTTGAAAAGATCCACCTTTTCTCCTGCACTTCTTTTTCTTCAATAAGACGTAGCTTTAGCGCAAAATTTTTCATTTTCTCAACAAATAAAGGAAAAAAAGAACCCGACATTTGTAAAGCAATTTCTCCCGAGTACAGCAATACCCCATATGTGGTCATACACTGCTGTTTGGGCACACGGCAGGGCTCAGAAGGGAAGGAGCGCCATTTGTAGTGCAGATTTTGCTGGATTGGTTTCTGGGCGCCTGTGGGGCCAAAACAATGGAAACCCCCCAGAAGTGACCCCATTTTGGAAACTACACCCCTCAATGCATTTACCTAGTGGTGTAGTAAGCATGTTAACCCTGCAGGTGTTTTGTAGAAATTAGTGTGCACTCGATGTTTCAGAGTGAAAATGGGATTTTTTTCATAGATATGCCAATATGTGGTGCCCAGCTTGTGCCACCATAACAAGACAGCTCATTAATTATTGTGTGGTGTTTCCCGGTTTTAGAAACACCCTACATGTGGCCCTAATCTTTTGCCTGGACGTTCGACCAGGCTCAGGATTGAAAGAGCACCATGCGAAATTGAGGCCTAATTTGGCGATTTACAAAGTATTGGTTCACAATTGCAGAGGCTCTGATGTGAAACCCCTGAGAAGTGACCCCATTTGCAAACTACACACCTCAAGGCATTTGTTAAGGGGTGTAGTGAGCATTTACACCCCACAGGTCTTTTCCATAAATGAATGCGCTGCGGATGGTTTCAAATTAATATTTTATATTTTTCCCTAGATATGCCATTTCAGTGGCAAATATGTCATGCCCAGCTTATGCCACTGGAGACACACACCCCAAAAATAGTTAAAAGGGTTCTCCCGGGTATGACAATGCCATATATGTGGAAGGAAACTGCTGTTTGGGCACGCTGTAGGGTTCAGATGTGAGGGAGCGCCATTCGGCTTTTGGAGAGCGGATTTTGCTTGGTAGTAGATATGCTTGAGTATTGCTGGTGTTTCCGTTTATAATGTGGGGGTACATGTAAGACGGGCAGAGTACATCAGGGGCATAGTCAGGTGGTATAATAATGGGGTAAACAATAAAATGATCCATAGATGTGTGTTACGCTGTGAAGCAATCCTTTCTGCACAGGCCGGTGTCGCACTGATATATGGCGTCCTTTATTATCCCCCTTTTGGTCCACACTCTGCATCTTTACAGTTTGGGGAATTTTGCTGGGAAAGTGTTGTCCTGGTATAATACGGGCACCGTCGCTTCCAGCGGATATGTTTGGGCCCTCCCCTTCCTGGTTCCCTAATTTTAGGTCCTTGATAAATCGCATCTTGAAACAGAAGAAATGTTCCCCTCGGGCACAACTGCATATTTTTTTATTTCCTGACTTATTGGAGCCATAACTAATTTTATTTTTTCATAGACGTAGTGGTATGAAGGCTTTTTTTTTGCGGTACGAGCTGTAGTTATTATTGGTACCATTTTGGGGTACATGCGACTTTTTGATCATCGTTTATCCTATTTTTTGGGAGGCCAGATAAACAGAAAACCGCAATTCTGGCATAGATTTATTTAGTTTTTTTTATACAGTATTCACCATGAGTTATAAACTACATGTTCACGTTATTCTGCGGGTCAGTACGATTCCGGCGATACCTAACTTATAGAACTTTTTTATGTTTTACAACTTTTTGCACAATAAAACTACTTTTGTAAAAATAATGTATTTTTCCTGTCGCCAAGTTATGAGAACCATAACTTTTTAATTTTTTTGTCGACGGAGCTGTATGAGGGCTTGTTTTTTGCGAGATGAGCTATAGTTTTTATAGGTACCATTTTTGGATACGTGCGACTTTTTGATCACTTTTTATTCCTGTATTTGTAGGCAGAGTGACCAAAAAACAGAAACTCTGGTAAAGTTTCTTACGTTTTTTTTTTTACGCTGTTCAGCGCGTGAAATAAATAATATAATATTTTGATACCTCAGGTCGTTACGGTCGCAGCGATACCAAATACGTATGGTTTATTTTATTTTTTCAATAATAAAGGACTTGATAAAAGTAAAAGGAGGGATTGTGTTTTATTTTATTACTTGAAACTTTTATTGTTTTCAAACTTTTATTTTTTTCACTTTTTTTTTACACTTTTTTATACTTTTTTTTACACTTTTTCTCAAGTCCCACTAGGGGACTTGAAGGTCGAGATGTCGGATTTATTTTTTTCTAATTCATTGCACTACCTATGTAGTGCAATGTATTAGATCTGTCAGTTATTCACTGACAGCAAGCCGATTCGCCTTCGCCTCCCGGCGGGGCCTAATCGGCTTCCATAATGGCAGAGCAGGAGGCCATTGTGTCTCCTGTTGCCATAGCAGCAGTCGCCAGTCCTGATTGCACGTCAGGGCTGGCGATCTGCTAGTAACCGCTAAGATGCAGCAATCGCTTTCGATTGCTGCATCGAAGGGGATAATGGCAGGGATCGGAGCTAGCTCCGGTTCCTGCCGTTACAGGTGGATGTCAGCTGTAACATACAGCTGACTTCCCCTGCCGATGACGCCGGATCAGCTCCTGAGCCGGCGCCATCTTGCCGGCGGCTACGAAAGCCGATCAGGCTCCGCCGCCGGGCGGATCTTGACCGGCTTCGGTGCTAGGCAGACCGGGAGGCCAGTATTAGGCCTCCGGTTGCCATTGCAGCCATCGGAACCCTGGCAATTTCATTGCTGGGGTTCCGATGAGCTGCAAACACCTTAAGTGCAGCACTCGCGTTTGAGCGCTGCACTTAAGGGGTTAACGGCGGGGATCGAAGCTAATTTCGGTCCCCGCCGTTACAGCCGGATGTCAGCTGTAAGATACAGCTGAGATCCGGCGATGATGGCGCCGGCTCAGCTTCTGAGCCGGTGCCAAACATTTGGCGTATGGGTACGGCAATTTGCAGGAAGTCATGGCTTTCCATGGCGTACCCATACGGCAAATGTCGGGAAGGGGTTAAAAGGGTTTTTATTTTGCAAACGTAGGAAAACATATAAAAACTTTACATATTTTGTATCCCCGTAAGAATAAAGGTAACATGTTATTTATGCCGCAAAGTAAACGCTGGAGTACCTGTTTATTTTTAATTCTTTCTTGAAATAAAGTTAATAAAAGTTAATCAATATATTATATGCACTCAAAACTGGTGCAATTGAAAAATACAACTCGTCCCACGAAAAACAAGCCCTTATACGGCTATGTCGACGGAAGAAAAAAAAAGGTACGACTCATGGAATGCAACAGTGAAAAAACAAAAAATAATCCTTGGTCATTAACGCGCAAAAAGACCTGGTCATTAAGGGGTTAAAGTCTCGTATAGGGTATGTTAAAACATGCAAAACCATTTGAAGTGCTAATTCATCATCACACGCTTGCATGCCCCACACACATGCTGTGCCACACGCGTGACTTCCTGCAAGCTGGTGGATACACCACTGCGTCTATGCGCCCAATAACATATCGGTAAGCGTGATAATATTCTAAGCAATTTTATACCTGGCCTGGTTTGTTCTGCCATTGGCTCTTCTACCTTTAAAAGGCATCTCGCTGCAGTTTAGCACCCCAGTTTAGATGCAGTTTAGATGAAGGCAAGCGCGCTGAAACACGCGTTGGGTTGATGCCAATCTGTTCATCTGTTCAGTCACTACATCATGGGTCAGTCTGATTGTTTCTGATTAACCAAACTGTAACATAGGCATATATGATTGTATTACACTGTTGAAATGACTATTTTCTATGTGCTCCTATGTTGACAGTATGTATTGTACCTATACTCTTTCCCAGGGGCGTAGCTAAAGGCTCATGGGCCCCGATGCAAAAATTCTTACTGGCCCCCCCCCCCCCGCAAACTCCTTATGGCCGACGGTCCGCAGCTTTCAGCTGCATCGCTGGGTCTCCTAAGTGACCCAACAGTGCAGCACTAGCAGCCGGGGGAGTCACTAAGGCTGGGTTCACACACCCTATTTACGGACGTAATTCAGTCGTTTTAGCATTGAATTACGTCCATAAATGCGGCTCAAAAGCGTTGGAAAACATCTGCCCATTCATTTGAATGGGTCTTACAATGTTCTGTGCCGACGGTCATTTTTTTTACGCGCCGCTGTCAAAAGGCGGCGCGTAAAAAAGACGCCCTCGTCAAAGAAGTGCCTGTCACTTCTTCAGACGTAAATGGAGCCGTTTTCCATGGACTCCATGGAAAAACAGCTCCAATTACGTCCATAATGGACAGAGCGAAAGACGCCTGTACATGCCATTACGGCTGAAATTACGGTGCTGTTTTCTCCTGAAAACAGCACCGTAATTTCAGCCGTAACAGACGCTGCCGTGTGAACATACCCTCAGGGCTTAAAATGTCAGGGAAATAGCCCCAATACATATGTGTCCGCCCAAAAAAATGTGTGTATATGAGACAGCATAGCATATCTATAGCACTATCTATACGACCCTATAAACTATGGATAGGATTAGATACAGTGGCTCAGAAGGCAGTATCACACATGATAGGATTAGATACAGTGGCCCAGCAGACAGTATCACACATGATAGGATTAGATACAGTGGCCCAGCAGACAGTATCACACATGATAGGATTAGATACAGTGGCTCAGCAGACAGTATCACACATTATGGGATTAGATACAGTGGCTCAGCAGACAGTACCACACATGATAGGATTAGATACAGTGGCTCAGCAGACAGTACCACACATGATAGGATTAGATACAGTGGCTCAGAAGGCAGTATCACACATGATAGGATTAGATACAGTGGCTCAGCAGACAGTATCACACATGATCGGATTAGATATAGGGCCCAGCAGACAGTATCACACAAGATACGATTAGATACAGGCCCCAGCAGACAGTATCACACATGATTAGATACACAGCTCAGCAGACAGTATCACACATGATTGGATTAGATACAGGGCCCAGCTCGCTGACATTGCGTCTCCAGCGCTGGACCCAGGATAGGTAAGAATAATAATTTTGCTTCTTTATGTGTTACTGATTATTTTTGTGTGTTTGTGTTTTTTTTACAGGTTCGGTTGTTGGACTTCGGATTCGAGGACGGCGTTTTTTTTATTCTCAATAAAATGGATAATGAGGGTTGTGTTTTTTTATTTCAATAAAATATTTTTTCTATGTGCTTGTATCTTTTTAAACTTTATTATCACCGCCTTAGTAATGGCCGCCGGCTGATTGACAACCTCCATTATTACCCCGGTACCCACCGCCACCAGGAGTACTGGGAAGAGCCGGGTACGAACCAGTACCCGACCATCTGTAGTGAGGGGCAGGCACCGGGGTGGCCGCAGGCTGGTAGTATTAGGCTGGGGAAGGCCAGAAACAGTGGCCCTTCCCACCCTTGTAATGGTGCTTGCTGCTGCTGTGTTGTAGCTGGCTGGTTATCAAAATTGGGGGGGACCCCACATCGTTCTTTCCAATTATTTTTTATTTTTTTAAATTACATGGGGTCCACCCCATTTTTCATAACCAGCCAGATACAATAAAGCAGCAGCAGCCTAGCATTACCAGGGTGGGAAGGGCCACTGTTTTTTTGCCTTTCCCCTCCTGATAATACCAGCCTGCGGCCACCCCAGTGGCCGACCATCGCTACAGATGGTCAGGTACTGGATGGTACCCAGCTCTTCCCAGCACCCCTGGTGGCGGTGGGTACCGGGGTAATAAAGGGGGTTAGTGTTAGCCTCTGCATCGGCTAACACTAAGCCCCGCCTTAGCAATGGACGCTGTCAATCAGCCGGCGGCCATTACTAAGGCGGTAGTAATATAGTTTGAAAAAAAACACAAAGACATAGAAAAAATATTTTATTGAAATAAAAAAAAACCCACACAGCCCTCATTAACCATTTTATTGATAATAAAAAAAAAGCCGTCATCGAAGTCGTCCTGGAATCCGACGTAGTCCAACAACCGAACCTGTAAGAAAACACACAAAAAATGATTAGTAACACATGTGTTAGGCTTAGATACAGGGCCCATGTGTGATACTGTCTGTGGGACCCAGTATCTAAGCTTACCACATCGTAGGCTTAGATACAGGGTCCAGCAGACAGTAATCTTATACAGTATAAGATTACTGTGTGCTGGGGCCCTGTATCTAAACCTACAGTGTGGTAGGCTTATATACAGGGCCCATCAGACAGGCTCACACATGGGCCATGTATCTAAGCCTACCATGTGATTGGCTTAGATACAGGGCCCAGCAGACAGGATCACGCATGGGCCATGTATCTAAGCCTACCATGTGATTGGCTTAGATACAGGGCCCAGCAGACAGGATCACACAATCTGTGATCCTGTCTCATGGGCCCCCTAAGCCTGCTACATCGTAGGCTTAGGGGTTGTGCAGTCCCTAAACATTGATGGCCTATCCTCAGGATAGGCCATAAATAGCTGATGCGTCTCTCGGGACCCGCAAATCAGCTGTTTTGAAGGGGCCGCAGCACTCGTACTAGAGCTGCTTCCCCTTCATTTCACTACTCGCCCACACTATGAATCGCCGACACGGATTCACAGTGTGACCGGAATGAAGGGGAGCAGCACTCGTACGAGTGCTGCGGCCCCTTCAAAACAGCTGATTGGCGGGTTCCGGTGAGTCGGACCCCGCCAGTCAGGGCTAACCTTACCTTCCTCTTCGGCCACGGCGGGAGTTCTGTCGTCTCGATGTTGTGCGCGGCGCATAGCGCTGTGACGTAATGTGCTGCGCACAGCGCTTGACGTCAGGACCTCCGCTGCAATCCGGAACCAGGAAGGTAAGCAAAGTATGTTACTATAGTAACAGGGGCCCGCGGCCCGAGTTACTATAGTAACTTTTTATTGATGTGGTGCAGGGGGCCGTGGGCCCCCTGGCTTCGGGGCCCGGTCTCAATTGCGACCGCTGCGACCCCTATAGCTACGCCAGTGCTCTTTCCCCTATTTACTTGAGCATTCTGATTAGGCTGTCCTCTTTTTACTGTGTCTGTGGACCATATTAATATGTATTAATGGTTTGTTAATAAAGATTTTTGTAATTTTGATACCCAATAGTTGCTATTTGCATCTTTTTCTCTTTTGGTATATATCTTTACATGATGCAGGCAATATATGTTCGTTATTTGTTCACCTCCTAAAAAATTATTTATATACACTATCCGATAATACATGGTATGTGATCACAATCCAAAATAAGAGGCAGCACTCCAATAATATAGAAAAATCCAAATTGGCGTTGTGAAAAGCCCGCAGCGCATGCTCACATCGGCTCATCCGGCTCTCACTAACAACCAATCATATGTTAGATTGGAGAGAATTGTGGGAAGAAGGTCACCTGACACAGCGTGTCATGCGCGCATGCGTGTTAGTTGAAAGGAGACCATAGTCGCCATCTTGGAGTAAGTATATATATTATTTTTTATATAATACCTCCTGTATTGTAATATCTAAAATAATCAAATTTATTATTACAACAATTATTAACACATCCCCCAAACTTATTATGTGGAACAAAGCCCTAGTAACCTGACAGTAATTTCCGACAGGGAATAAATGTCGAACGGCATCCTCAAAAGTGCACTATATCTTTGGTTCTCAAAACGACCCAAACTCAGGAGGGTCATATCCCTGTATACAGGAGCACGATCTAACAGAGGATCACTAATGTAGAACTCGGGATGTGTGTAACACCTGTGTTCATCACGGAGCCGTTGACACTACGGGTCGGAGCTCTTCACTTGGAGCAGATTGCCTTCCTTGTACTACCTAAGGCTATCAATCCTATCCTGCTGGGTCTGCAATGGCTTCGCCTACATTCTTGACTGGAGTTCCAGAGAGATTCTTCAATGGGGTTCCAGATGCTATAGCCATTGCCTGTCACAAGTTCGTCCTGTTATGCCCCCTCTGCCTCAGTCACTCTCCGATCTACCATCTCAGTATGCCAGTTTTGCGGATGTCTTCTGCAAGCGAGAGGCTGAAACGTTGCCTCCACATCGGAATTATGACTATCCCATAGAAACTGGTTCCAAATGCTTCTCTTTCCTGTGGACGGTTATATCCTCTCTCTGTCACGATACTGGTGTATTAAGCTGGGTCCTTTTAGCTGAAGAGCAAACGTACAGATAGAGCAGGTCGTCAGATGAAGCCGGGTCGGTACACAAGCAGGTAGTCAGATGAAGCCGGGTCGGTACACAAGCAGGTAGTCAGATGAAGCCGGGTCGGTACACTAGCAGGTAGTCAGATGAAGCCGGGTCGGTACACTAGTAGGTAAATATTCCAACAGGAGCAAGTGCAAGGCAGCAGGAGCAGAGCAAACAGATACTCAAGCAAAGGCTATATTCAGGAAGTACCTATTTATAGGCCCAAACAGGAAACAGGAACCAAGATGGATTCTTCCGAGGTAAAACTGGCCATCTTGGAAAAGGGCAAGTTCAATGGGTTATAGTGGCCTCTAGTGGCTGGAGGTGGTAATGGCTGATGATATTCCTAACACTCTCCTTGCCAGAGACTTTATCCATGTCAGCCTATATCAACGGGAATTTGGAGAGGGGTTTTATACGAAAATCTTCCTCCCCGGCTGCAGCAGGCTTCTTCTTCGTTAAGAAGAGAGACTGATCTCTTTGACCTGGCATTGACTACCGTGGGCTCAACCAGATCACGGTAAAGAACAAATACCCGTTGCCACCTATATCCGAGCTGTTTGATCGCATACGAGGAGCCAACATTTTTTCTAAGCTAGACCTGCGAGGGTCTTATAACCTAATCCGGATTCGCCGGGGTGACGAATGGAAGACTGCATTTAATACGTGACGGGCACTACGAATACCTAGTGATGCCCTTTGGACTGTGTAACGCTCCCGCAGTCTTTCAGGAATTCGTCAATGATATCTTCCGTGATCTCTTCTATATGTGTGTTGAAGTTTATCTCGATGATATTTTCATTTTCTCCCCAGATCTGATGACCCATCGGAGGCATTTCCGTCAGGTTCTTCTGCGACTAAGGGAGAATCGCTTATATGCCAAGTTGGAGAAGTGCGTCTTTGGAAAGAGGTCTTTGACCTTTCTGGGCTACATCATCTCGGATCATGGTCTTAAGATGGATCTTGAGAAACTAAAGTCTGTTCTGGAATGGCCACGTCTTCAAGGCCTAAGGGCCATACAGCGGTTCCTGGGATTCGCCAATTTCTACCGGCAGTTTATTCCAAACTTCTCATCTCTGATGGCTCCCATCAGTCCGCATTTATTAGCCTCAAGGAAGCCTTCACTCCAGCCTCGATCCTCCATCATCCTGACGTATATCTCGGCAGTTCTCATTAGAGGTGGACGCTTCCTCCGTTGGTGCAGGTGCACTTCTATTCCAGAGGAGCTCCAAAGGATATGCAGTAGTGTGTGGCTATTACTCGAGACTTTTTTCTTCTGCAGAGCACAATTACTCTATTGGGGATCGGGAGCTGCTGGCCATCAAATTGGCTCTGGAGCAGTGGAGACATGTTCTAGAGGGCGCAGCTCACCCCTTCTTGGTCTACACCAACCACAAGAACCTAACCTATCTTCAGTCCGCTCAACGACTAAATCCCCATCAAGCCAGGTGGTCGCTGTTCTTCACCCGTTTCCAATTTGTGCTCCACTACCGTCCCGCTAACAAGAATGTGAGGGCCGATGCCCTGTCCAGGTCATTTGAGACAGATGACTTGGTGGAGTCCCTTCAAACTATCATAGACCTGTCCTGCATTGTCACTGCTAATCCTTTGCAGGTTAGAGACATCCCTCCGGGGAGGACTTTTGTTCGGTTGGCAGACAGGAGAAGAATTCTCCACTGGGGACACAGTTCTAAACTGGCTGGTCACTTCTAGTCTGGCCCCAAGAAGAGGGGGCGTAAGAGGGGGGATACTGGAAGGGTCTATAATATATTGAAGAGTCTCTTCAGAGTCCTCCATCTCAAATGACCGGGACTGAGCATCGGCCCTCACATTCTTGTCAGCGGGATGAAAGTGCAGCACAAACTGGAATAGGTTGAAGAACAGCGACCACCTGGCTTGACGAGGATTTAACCGTTGAGCAGACTCTAGATAGGTAAGATTCTTCTGGTCGGTAAAGATGATAATAGGATGTATGGCGCCCTCCAGCAAATGTCTCCATTCCTCCAAGGCCAATTTAATTGCCAGTGTCGCTGCAGAATTTACTTTGTCCATTTAACATTACCTGCAGTTGTCTATGAGTTCCAAATTAATTAATGTTCTCTCACTGGTGGATTTGAGAGAGGCCGGCCGGCCAGAGAGAGAGACCATGACATGCAGCGTTGGTGTTCAAAACGATCTCTGCCATGGGGGGCAGTTGCATCTTTATTTATAATGGAATGAGAGTAGGCGTTATCCTCATACTTACACATATACATACCACATATGGTAACATGCAGAATTCCAAGCTTATCTTAGTATATATATTTAGCCAAATAGTATGCAAACGTAATTAGGTTTTGTCATGTCAGCCTTTGTGTCAGCTGATTACAAGGTGATTAGGTCATCTGCCAGAAGTCTTAGAATAGAATACTCATCCCCCTTTGTAGGCTGTTTTAGAGTTACAACTGTCCATAATGTTGAGCAATTTTAGGTCCACAGTTTATAAAGATATTAAAATATCTTTGACACCAGTAATTCCCGATCCGCAATGGAGTAATTGCGCTCTGCGGGGGAAAAAAGTCTTGAGTAGTAGCCACACACCACTGCCTTACCCTTGGAGTTTCTCTGGAACAGAAGTACAACTGCACCAACAGAGGAAGTGTTAACCTCCAAAGAGAACTGTCGGGATATGTCCGGATGATGGAGAATCGAGGCTGAAGTGAAGGTGCTCTTGAGGCTGTTAAATGCTGACTCTGCGGGGTCTACACTTTAGCGTTTACACCCTTCTTAGTAAAGGTAGAGATAGGAGCAGTAAATGATGAGAAGTTTGGGATAAACTGCCGGTAGAAGTTTACGAATCCCAAAAATTGCTATATGTCCCGAAGGCCCTGAGGACGTGACCATTCTAAGACGGACTTCAATTTCTCTGGATCCATTTTGAGGCCTCGAACGGAGACAACGTAGCCCAGGAAAGGCAGAGAATTTTTCTCAAAGATGCACTTCTCCAGTTTAGCATACACATGATTCTCCGTTAGCCGCGACAGGACTTGACGAACATACTTCCGATGCGTTGTCAGATCTGGTGAGTAGATCAGGATGTCATCCAAATATACCACCACGCAGACAAAGAGGAGATCCCGGAAGATGTCATTCATGAATTCCTGGAATACTGCTGGAGTGTTACACAGACCAAAGGGCATTACAAGATTCTCGTAGTGTCCGTCTCGAGTGTTGAATGCGGTCTTTCACTCGTCACCCTGACTGATCCGGTTCGGGTCTTTGCTCCATGTATGCGATCAAAGAGCTCCGCGATTAGCGGCAAGGGATACTTGTTCTTGACCATGATCTAGTAACCGATATGGTAACCAATTTTTCGGTCGTAAACGGTCGAAAAACTACCGAAAAATCGGAAGCATTGATTTCAAAGGGAAAAACGGCGTTCTGTTCCAAAGGTCCGTTTTTTTAATGTGGCCATTTTGAAAAACGGCCGCGTAAAAAAACGGCCACGAAAAAGAAGTGCAGGTCACTTCTTAGGACGTTTTTTGAGCCGTTTTTCATTGACTCTATTGAAAACAGCTCCAAAAACGGCCGTAAAAAAAGCCACGAAAAATGCAGCGAAAAACGTGAGTGGCTTAAAAAACATCTGAAAATCAGAAGCTGCTTTCCCTTGAAAACAGCACCATAATTGAGACGTTTTTGGTTAAGCATGTGAACATATCCTTATAATTCTTTATTTCCACAATTCCTGCAGATTGTTTCAAAAAAATTAGGAGTTATGTAAGGGAGCAGAAATGACATTGTGTCTTGTGGACAAAAAGCAGATTTAATATTGATTTATTCTTCCTTGAATTGACCCATAATAATTCCCCATTTACTCAGGGGGCATTCATGTTCTAAAAAACGGACCACTCATTTAGAGAAAACAGCCAAAATTAAAGGACTCATTAAGTCCATTTGGGTTCAATGAGTTCATCTTATAGATCTACTTGCTTTCCTCTTTTAGCAAGATGGAATTTATATCGCAGTGGTAAGCTGACATATAGCCCAACCCGACAACTCCTTTAAATTGAGATTATGGTGGTGTTTGAAGTGCTCTCCGCTTCCAGTTTATCATAGTTTTTGATACTACCCATATGTTCCCTCATTCTGACTTTAAGTTCCCTTTTGGTCTTTCCCACGTAGTGTAGGTCACATGTACATCTCAGTATATAAACTACCCCTTTTGTGGCACACGTGATATGTTCCTGGATCATGTGGTATCCGCCAGTTCCGTTTATAAAGCCCTTCTTCTTTTTGAGTATTTGACAGGTTGTACACAGACCACAAGGAGAGAAAAGAAGGAGTCCCAGGCATAGCACTAGAAGCGGCTCTGCTCCGGGACTTTATCACTGGGGAAGCCCCTGACATCACTGTCCATATATGAACAGTGATGTCGGGGGCTTCCCCAGAGCCGGAGTACTGGAGCAGAGCCTTTATTAGCGCTCTGCCCGGGACTTCAGTTCTGCTCCGGACGACACTATCCATATATGGACAGTGATGTCAGTAGCAAAGCAGGAGTCCCAGGCAGAGAGCTAGTAGGGAAACAACCTACAAGCGCACAAGCGCAAGGGACATGACATCCCAATAAAGTATGAAAGTAAATACCATGGATAGTAAGAAAATATATAACTTTATTAGTACATAACAATACATGGTATAACGATATTAGATATAATGAAAATATGGCGGATCATATATCTAAAGGAGTAGCGATCTGGTAAGGATGACAACATACCATAAGGAACACAAGAAAAAACCAACCTCAAACAACGTCCCAGTACTAACATGCCATGGATACAAGTAAAATGAAATGTCAATAAAAGAAGTATATATGGCTATATATATGTTGGAAAAATAATGCCCATTACAAAAAGTGCATAGCACAGATATGCTATGGATAAATAGCGTGCATGCAAACCAACATATACAAATGAATGCCAGATAGAAAGAGTAAGAAATTCAGATACCTGTAGACATGATGAAAGCAGGGGACGTGGAGAGATGGCACAGGAACGTCTCGACGCGCGTTTCGCCTGCGACCGGCTAGTAGTGCTCTGCCCGGGACTATAGCTCAGGGGTTGCCCCTGACAACATTATCCATATATGGATAGTAAAAGGAAAAGCACTGGACCAAAAGTTTGTGCTCGCCTCAACAGAACCTGATCCGCAGTGCCTTAGAGTAGGCAAAAATAACAGACAGAGAGGCAGCACTTCCAAAATGAATAGCAGCTTTATTCACCCATGCAACTATTCAGTCCAGCAGGACCTTTGTCAAGGCCCTTTCTCTGTCTGTTATTTTTGCATACATGGAAGGTGACGTCAGGGACTTCTTCTGAAGCGGAATCCCCAGCCAGAGCGTCGGCGTGTGACGCTACCTCGGAGGGGGGTTGTGTGGCACTATCTACAGAGGGCACTAAATTTATGGGGGTACAAACTGAAGACCTAACTTCTATATTGCGGCATAAACGGCCTAACATCTATATGGGGGCACAAAGTGACGTTTTCTGCCATTTTACTGCCGCCGTGAGTTCCCCCGCAAAGGGGCCTACTAAGTGAAAAGTCCCGAAGGGCGTCTGCGTTGTTTCTCCTGGACGGATAATTTGAGCCAGTCCACCTGCATAGGCTCCTCTGGTGGAACAACTGGTGAGGGCAACAGGGATTGCTGGAAAGTAGGAGCCAGCCTGGAAAGTCTTCTTTCCCGACAAACCTCTTGGGATCGCTCCCGGATCCTCATGTCAATCAAGGTGGCAAGAAGAATGAGGTCATCCAGGGTTGGTGGCAGATCATGAGCAGCAAGCTCATCTTTAAGCTCGGAAGACAGTACCTGCCAGAATGTAGCTATCAAAGTCTCGTTGTTCCAGGACAGCTCTGCCACCAGGGTGCGAGACTGAATGGCATACTCACCCACGGAAGTGTCTCCCTGGCAAAGGGTCAGCAGAGATCCAGCAGCAGATAAGACTCGCCCAGGTTCCTAAAATATAGAGCGGAGAGTCTGAAGGAAACACTGGAAGTCACGGGTCTCTGGTCCCTGACATTCCCAGATAGGATTCGCCCATGCTAGGGCCTTGCCAGTAAGGAGCGAGATGATGAAAGTGATCCTTGCACCATCAGACGGAAATGCTTTGGCATGTAGGCTGAAGTGAATCTGGCATTGGTTCAGAAAACCCTGCAGGTACTCGCGTCTCCGTTGAAGCGAGAAGGTAGTGGCAACGAGAATCAGGAGTCGGTACTGGCTACTGACAGGAGGTGTAATAGGAGGAACAGCTGGAGGAACAGGAGCAGGTGCCTTGATGGCTGCAGCTTGCGCATCCAGCCTCTGTGCAGTGGAGTTCACTGCCAGGAGAAATTGGAACAACGGGAACAGGATAACACTAAGGGACCAGTTGCAAGACTAACATAAGAAAACACAACAACGCTCAGGCAATGAGCAAAAGGGCAGGGTCCTTCTTATAGTCCAGGGTGATCATGGGCTAATTAATGATAATTCCCATGTGTGCGCGCTGGCCCTCTAAGGCCGGGCACGAGCGTGCGTGTGCACTCTATCGGACACAGCGGACCGGAGCGGAAGTGAGCGCTGGCGTCTCCTGGGGAGGAGATGCGGGCCAGCGCTACAGATCCATGGCTGCGGCCATAGGGGGGTGAGTAAGTCCCATGGTCCACGGCCATGGACACTACACCTTCTACTCCCTCAACTCAAAACAACCATTAATTTAACTCCTAACTCCCCTTTCAACACCTGTCATGGCAGGCCTCCATTACTGGCTCTGTCTGACCATTATGTCCCTTGCTTGACCTGTGTATTAAAGATGGAGTCTAATACTTACCCCTAAAACCAGACTTACCATCTCAAGACCGACTTTTTCCTTTAACCCTCCTTTCCCCAATAAATTACACGAGACGTTGCGTGACGTGGAATATGTAAGCCACAGCAGACTATTTTATTGAAAATACAACAAATAAAATCAATAAATAACTAATTTCCGTAATAAATACACTGTCACGGACACTGGGTTTGTGGACCCACTAAGCCGCTCCGCCGTAGCGGGGAGGCAGCTGACCAGGTCACAGTCTATGCGAACGTAAAATGGCAGACAGTAATGCTTGGGCACCTGAATTAGTCCAGGCGGTGGCTGTGGCTTCAGCACGGGTGGAGGCAGGTGCGGCAAGTGGCGCCATACGTGGCGGGCAGTATCCGAAGAGCGGTAGACACTTGACATGGCAGATGACACTTGACGTGGCAGATGGCACTTGATGTGGCAGATGGCACTTGGCGTGGCAGAAGATGTGGCAGATGGCACTTGACGTGGCAGATGGCACTTGACGTGGCAGATGGCACTTGGCGTGGCAGAAGACACTTGATGTGGCAGATGGCACTTGACGTGGCAGATGGCACTTGACGTGGCAGAAGACACTTGAACGCGGGTAGGCACAGGAACAATACGGAATACAGGAACGGTAACAGGGCACGGGTAACAGCTGGAACGGGAGACACTAAGGGACCATTTGCGAGACAGACTGGGAAAGACTAACAACGCTCAGGCAAGGATTAGACTGCCAGGGGCCTTCTTATAGACCAGGAAATCGTGGCAGTTGATGATGATGATGATGATTTCCTAATTGCGAGCGCTGGCCCTTTAAGGCCGGGCGCGAGCGTGCGCGCGCACCCTACGGGAGCCAGCCGGACGGAGCGGAAGTGAGCACTGGCATCTCCTAGGAGGGAGGCGGAGGCCAGCGCTCACAGATCCATGGCTGCGGGCGTCGGGAGGTGAGTAAACCCGACGGCCCGCGGCCATGGGCGCTACAGTATCCCCCCTCTTACGCCCCCTCTTCTTGGGGCCAGAGTGAGAGAGGAACTTTTTAATAAGAGTAGGGGCACTGAGGTTCTCTTCTGGCTCCCAGGACCTCTCCTCAGGACCAAACCCTCTCCAGTCCACCAAATAGAAAGTCCTTCCTCCTACAATCTTGCGGTCCAGGATCTCCTTTACCTCGAATACATCAGAAGGGCCGCTGGGAGCAACTGTGGAACTAGAGGTCTTGCTGTAGCGGTTCAGGACCACTGGTTTCAGGAGGGACACATGGAAGGAGTTAGGGATTCTGAGGGTAGGGGGCAGCCGCAGCTTATAGGAAACAGGGTTAATTTGTTGCCGGATCTCGAAAGGACCGAGGAACCTGGGAGCAAACTTGTATGAAGGCACCCTCAAGCGAATGTTCCGAGAGGACAGCCAGACTTTAGTCCCAGAAAGATACTGAGGCGGCTCTCTTCTCTTGGTATCTGCCTTACGCTTCATGCGATCTACCGCCAACAAAATAGAGGACCGGGTCTGTTGCCAGATTTGCAGGAAGTCCCCATATGCAGAGTCAGCAGCGGGTACCTGAGATGAACTCGACACTGGAAGAGGAACTCTGGGATGTTGACTCTACACGATGTGAAACGGAGTGGAAGTGGTGGACTCACTTGTGTGGTTATTATATGAAAACTCCGCCCATGGAAGAAGCTGTACCCAGTTATCGTGCTGTGAAGAGATGAAGTGGCGGAAGTAATTTTCTATGATCTGGTTGATCCTCTCAACTTGCCCATTGGACTGGGGGTGATAGGCAAAGGAAAAGTCCAAACTCACATCCAGGAGTTTACAGAGGGCTCTCCGGAACTTGGAGGTAAACTGAAGCCCCCGGTCGGACACAATGTGAAGAGGCAAGCCATGCAAGCGGAAGATGTGCTGAATGAAGGAACTTGCCAGTCGAGGAGCAGAGGGTAGGCCGGTCAGCGGGATAAAATGTGCCATCTTAGAGAACCGGTCCACCACCACCCAGATGGTGTTGCATCCTGCTGAGAGAGGAAGGTCTGTGACGAAGTCCATAGCGATGTGCTGCCAGGGGGCACTGGGTACAGGCAGGGGTTGAAGCAAGACGGCAGGCTTGCTGTGAGTCACTTTGTTAGAGGCACACACCGTGCAAGCAGAGACAAAGTCCAGAACATCCTTCGGTAGCGTGGGCCACCAGAAGTGACCAGCGATCACGTGTTCGGTTTTACGGACACCGGCGTGCCCAGCTAGTTTAGAACTGTGTCCCCAGCGGAGAATTCTTTTTCTGTCTGCCAACCGAACAAAAGTTCTCCACGGAGGGATATTTCTAAGCTGCAGAGAATTGGCGGTGACAACGCAGGATGGGCCTATGATCGTCTGAAGGGACTCCACCGTGTCTTTCGTTTCAAATGATCTGGACAGGGCATCGGCCCTCACGTTCTTGTCAGCGGGACGGTAGTGGAGCAGAAATTGGAAACGGGTGAAGAACAGTGACCACCTGGCTTGACGAGGATTCAGTCTTTGAGCGGACTGAAGGTAAGTGAGATTCTTGTGGTCGGTGAAGATCAGGATGGGGTGAGCAGCGCCCTCCAGAAGATGTCTCCACTCCTCCAGAGCCAATTTGATAGCCAGTAGCTCCCGATCTCCAATGGAATAATTGCGCTCAGCAGAGGAAAACAGTCTTGAGTAGTAGCCACATACTACTGCCTTTCCTTTGGAGCTCCTCTGGAACAGAAGTGCGCCTGCACCAACAGAGGAAGCGTCCACTTCCAGTGAGAACTGCTGAGATACGTCAGGGTGATGGAGGATCAAAGCTGAAGTGAAGGCTTTCTTGAGGCTAATGAATGCGGACTCTGCCTCTGGAGTCCATACATTGGCGTTCACACCCTTCTTGGTAAGAGTAGAGATGGGGGCCGTCAGAGAAGAAAAGTTCGGAATAAACTGGCGGTAGAAATTGGCGAAACCCAGGAACCGCTGTATGGCCCTTAGGCCTTGAGGACGTGGCCATTCCAGGACAGACTTTAACTTCTCAGGGTCCATCTTAAGGCCTTGATCCGAGATGACATAGCCCAGGAAGGGCAAAGACCTCTTTTCAAAGGTGCATTTCTCTAACTTGGCATACAAGCGATTCTCTCTTAGTCGCAGAAGAACTTGACGAACATGCCTCCGATGGGTCATCAGATCTGGGGAGAAAATTAGAATATCATCGAGATAAACTACAACACACGTATAGAGGAGATCTCGGAAGATGTAATTAACGAACTCCTGAAATACTGCGGGAGCGTTACACAGTCCGAAGGGCATCACTAGGTATTCGTAGTGCCCATCGCGGGTGTTAAATGCCGTCTTCCATTCGTCACCCCGGCGAATCCGGATTAGATTATAGGCCCCCCCGCAGATCTAGCTTGGAAAATTTTTTGGCTCCTCGTATGCGATCAAACAGCTCGGAAATGAGTGGCAACGGGTATTTGTTCTTGACCGTGATCTGATTGAGACCACAGTAGTCAATGCAGGGTCGGAGAGATCCATCTTTCTTTTTAACGAAGAAGAATCCTGCCCCGGCCGGGGTAGGAAGATTTTCGAATAAAACCCCTCTCCAAGTTCTCCTTGATATAGGCTGACATCGATAAAGTCTCTGGCAAGGAGAGAGGATACACTCGTTCACGGGGAAGAGAAGCATTGGGAACCAGTTCAATGGGACAGTCATAATTCCGATGTGGAGGCAACGTCTCAGCCTCTCGTTTGCAGAAGACATCTGCAAATCTGGCATACTGAGAAGGTAGATCGGAGAGTGACTGAGGCAGAGGGGGCACAACAGGACGGACTTGTGACAGGGAATGGCTATGGCATCTGGAACCCCATTGAAGAACTTCTCCAGAACTCCAGTCGAGTGTCGGGGCGTGTAGATGGAGCCATGGCAGACCCAGCAGGATAGGATTGATAGCCTTGGGTAGTACCAGGAAGGAGATCTGTTCTGAGTGAAGAGCTCCGACCCGTAATGTCAACGGCTCAGTGATGAGCATGATTGGATCAGGCAACGGTAGACCATTCACAGAGGCATCTGCCAGGGGTCTCTCCAGACGGACTGTGGGTAGTTGAAACCGATCCACTAGATCTTGGTGGATAAAATTAGCAGCCGCTCCAGAGTTAAGATAGGCGGAGGAAGGATGTGATGCCTGTCCGGTGACGATGGCCACAGGTATCAATAATTTGGAAGAGGTTTTAACGTTTGGAGACGTTCCATCTAGAGTTGCCTCTCCAACCAACCCTAGGTACTGGAGTTTCCCGGTTTCTGTGGGCATTGGCGCACAAAATGACCCTTGAGGCCACAATACATACAAAGTCCAGAGGAGCGTCTGCGCTGCCTCTCCTGTTCAGATAACCGGACTCTGTCTACCTGCATGGGTTCCTCAGGTAGCGCACTAGGAGTGGACAATAGTGGTCTCTGGGCAGAGGGTGCTGGTCTGTGGGCCCGGCTCTCCTGACGAACCTCTTGAGAGCGCTCCCGGATTCTCGTATCAACCCGGGTGGCTAACAGGATGAGGGCATCCAAGGTAGAAGGAAGGTCGCGGGCTGCCAGTTCGTCCTTGATGTGAGAGGACAGTCCCTGCCAGAAGGTCGCCACCAGTGCCTCATTGTTCCATGCCAGCTCAGCTGCTAGGGTACGGAAGGAGATCGCATACTCCCCTACTGTGGAGCCTTCTTGCTTGAGGGTCAGCAGAGTGGCTGCGGCAGAGGATGTTCGACCCGGCTCCTCGAACACGGCACGAAAGGACTGCAGGAACAAGGCTAGGTCCGAGGATACAGGTACTTGTTGCTCCAAGATTGGGTTCGCCCATGCGAGGGCCTTGCCAGCGAAGAGGGAGATAATGAACGCTACTTTGGCCTCCTCGGAGGGGAAGAGATGAGGCCGTAGCCTAAAATGCACCGTGCATTGATTGAGAAATCCTCTGCATGCTCTGGGGTCACCATCGTAGCGAGGAGGAAGAGGCAGAGGAACTGAGGATCTGGAACAAACAGGGGGAGCAACAGGCAGTGGCACGGCAACAACTTCAGGAGGAAGAACCGGGGGTGGAACCGGGAGTAGATCCAGGCGGACCAGAATAGAATTCGCCGCCTCAAGGAGTTGATCCTGACGTGTGCGTAGGTCATGCATCTCTGTCTGAATCTTCTGTACTGGGGTTTTGGGCTGGCCAGCGGGTTCCATGGCCTGAGCGTACTGTCACGGACACTGGGTTTGTGGACCCACTAGGCCGCTCCGCCGTAGCGGGGAGGCAGCTGACCAGGTCACAGTCTATGCGAACGTAAAATGGCAGACAGTAATGCTTGGGTACCTGAATTAGTCCGGGCGGTGGCTGTGGCTTCAGCACGGGTGGAGGCAGGTGCGGCAAGTGGCGCCAGACGTGGCGGGCAGTATCCGAAGAGCGGTAGACACTTGACGTGGCAGATGACACTTGACGTGGCAGATGGCTCTTGACGTGGCAGATGGCACTTTATGTGGCAGAAGACACTTGATGTGGCAGATGGCACTTGACGTGGCAGATAGCACTTGACGTGGCAGATGGCACTTGGCGTGGCAGAAGAAACTTGATGTGGCAGATGGCACTTGACGTGGCAGATGGCACTTGACGTGGCAGATGGCACTTGACGTGGCAGAAGACACTTGAACGCGGGTAGGCACAGGAACAATACGGAATACAGGAACGGTAACAGGGCACGGGTAACAGCTGGAACGGGAGACACTAAGGGACCATTTGCGAGACAGACTGGGAAAGACTAACAACGGTCAGGCAAGGATTAGAAAGCCAGGGGCCTTCTTATAGACCAGGAAATCGTGGCAGTTGATGATGATGACGATTTCCTAATTGCGCGCGCTGGCCTTTTAAGGCCAGGCGCGAGCGTGCGCGCGCACCCTACGGGAGCCAGCCGGACGGAGCGGAAGTGAGCGTTGGCATCTCCTAGGAGGGAGACGGAGGCCAGCGCTCACAGATCCATGGCTGCGGGCGTCGGGGGGTGAGTAAACCCGACGTCCCGCGGCCATGGGCGCTACATACAATATACAAAAATACAAAACAGTGCAAACCAATTTTTCAGGATCCAAGGTCTGTGAGGGACATAACTTCTATACAGTATCTAGATAGTATATTCCCCGCAGCACCTCGCCGGCTCGGGGGTTGACAAATATGCGAGTGATACTGTAACCAAGCCAGGAACCATCGATCCCACTTCTTTATTTAACCCCTTAACGCTCCATGACCTACTATTAGGTCATGCTAACTGTAGCGTTCGCGCTCAGTGACCTAATAGTAGGTCATGGAGTAAACACGGCGCCGTTCGCGCGGGGCGCGTTCATGAGCTGTGATAGCTGCTGTTTCCGACAGCAGACTATCGCTGCTCAATGTGCCGGGACCGATCGCGGAGCTCCCCCGCCGATTAACCCCTCAGAAGCCGCGTTCAATAGCGATCGCGGCTTCTTAGGGGTTAATCCGCCATCGCCGGCCTGCTACACGATAGCGGCCGGCGATGGTGACTATGGCAACCGGACACCAAACAATGGCGTCCGGCTATGCCATAGACGGAAGCCTAGTGGGTCCTGACAACGTCAGGACCCACTATGCTTGCTGTCAGTGAGTAGCTGACAGCTCTAATACACTGCACTACGCATGTAGTGCAGTGTATTAGAATAGCGATCAGGGCCTCCTGCCCTCAAGTCCCCTTGTGGGACAAAGTAATAAAGTTAAAAAAAAGTTAAAAAAAGATGTTAAAAATAAGAAAATAAAAGTTTTAAAAGTAATAAAAGTAAAAGTCCCACTTTTTCCCTTATCAGTCATTTATAATTAATTTAAATATATAAACAAACAAATAAACTATACATAATTGGTATCGCCGCGTCCGTAACGGCCTGAACTACAAAATTATTTTGTTATTTATCCCGCACGGTGAACGCCGTAAAAAAATATATTAATAAACCGTACCACAATCACAATTGTTTGGTCACTTCACCTCCCAAAAAATGGAATAAAAAGAGATCAAAAAGTCGCATGTACCGAAAAATGGTCCTGATCGAAACTACAGTTCGTTACGCAAAAAATAAGTCCTCGCACGGCTTTATTGATTGAAAAATAAAAACGTTCTGGCTCTTAGAATAAGGTTACACAAAAAGTGAATGATTGTTTACAAAACGTATTTTATTGTGCAAACGCCATAAGACATTAAAAAAAACTATAAACATCTGGTATCGACGTGATCGTATCACCCCGCAGAATAAATTGAATATGTCATTTATACTGCATGGTGAACGCTGTAAAAAAAAAAGTATACAAAAACAATAGTAGAATTGCTGTTTATTAGTCACCACGCCACCTAAAAATGGAATAAAAACTGATCAAAAAGCCGCATGCACCCCAAGAAAACTACAATGGATTCCTCAAGGGGTCTAGTTTCCAAATTGGGGTCACTTTTGGGGGGTTTCCAATGTTTTGGCACCACAAGACCTCTTCAAACCGGACATGGTGCCTAATAAAAAAGAGGGCTCAAAATCCACTAGGTGCTCCTTTGCTTCGGAGGCCGGTGCTTCAGTCCATTACCGCCCGAGGGCCACATGTGGGATATTTCTCAAAACTGCAGAATCTGGGCAATAAGTATTGAGTTGTGTTTCTCTGATACATCCTTTTGTGTTATAAAAAAAATGGTATAAAAAGAGTAAATTTCACCTCTACTTTGCTCTAAATTTCTGTGAAACACCTAAAGGGTTCATTAACTTTCTAAATGCTGTTGTGAATACTTTGAGGGGTCTAGTTTCTAAAATGGGGTGTTTGATAGGGGTTTCTAATATATGGGCCCCTCAAAGCAACTTCAGAAATGAACTGGAACCTAAAAAAATAAATAAATGAGGCAATACTTCGCTTCTTACATTATACTGATAATGAGCCGTGCCCACCCCGAGATGACCCCAGTTTTGACCGTTTGTATAAACGGAGACCCCTATTAGACCGTTTCAGTGCCCGGTTTTCCCAAGCATACACCCCCGAGAAGTGTTTTTCTATTGATGAGTCCCTGGTACATTTTAAAGGGAGGGTTCAATTCCGCCAGTACCTGCCGGGTAAGAGGGCAAGGTATGGCGTGAAGATGTCTAAGCTGTGCGAGAGTGCATCAGGGTATACCTACAGATTTAGGATATATGAAGGAATGGCCACCCGCAAACCAGACTGCATCCTGGACTACAATAGGTACATGGGAGGGATGGATTTGTCAAATCAAGTCCTGAAGCCCTACAGCGCCATGCGGTGTGGTATAAGAAGCTGGCCGTGCGCATCATACAGATGGCTTTGTACAATGCGTACGTGCTACGTCGATGTTCAGGCCAGAGGGGAACTTTCCTGGAATTTCAAGATCTAATCTTTAGGGACCAGGAAGGGGGGGCACCCAGTACTTCTGGAAGCGAGGCCACACGCATCGTACCAGGGCAACACTTTCCAGGAGAAGTTCCCCAAACCGGTGGAAAGGGAAAGAGTCAAAAGAGGTGCAGAGTCTGCTATAAGAGGGGGATAAGGAAGAACACAATATACCAATGTGACACGTGTCCCGAAAAACCAGGGCTCTGTATAAAAGATTGTTTTAAAATGTATCATACATCCCTTGATTTTTAATTTACCCTGATGCACTCCGCACAGCTTACCCCCCTCATCTTTCCCTTCTGAGCCCTGCCGTATGCCCAGGCAGCTGATAACAGCCACATGTAGGGTATTGCCGTACCCAGGAGAACCCACATTACAATTTAAGGGGTGTATATCTCCTGTGGCGCATGCTGGGCACACTATATTGGACACTGAAATGGCATATATATATATAAAATTGCAAATCTCACACTGCACCATCTGCTGCGCATTATCTTTTACACAGTACCTGTGGGGTCAAAATGCTCACTACACCTCTAGATGAATGTCTTAAGGGGTGTAGTTTTTAAAATGGGGTCACTTCTCGGGGGTTTCAACTGTACTGGTACCTCAGGGGCTTCTGCATACATGACTTAGCACCAGAAAAGCTCCAGTAGGCCAAATGGTGGTCCTTCCCTTCTAAGCCCTGCCATGTGCCAAGGCAGCTGATAACAGCCACATGTAGGGTATTGCCGTACCCAGGAGAACCCACATTACAATTTAAGGGGTGTATATCTCCGGTGGCGCATGCTGGGCACACTATATCGGACACTGACATGCCATATATATATATAAAATTGCAAATCTCACTCTGCACCATCTGCTGCGCATTATCTTTTACACAGTACCTGTGGGGTCAAAATGCTTACTACACCTCTAGATGAATGTCTTAAGGGGTGTAGTTTTTAAAATGGGGTCACTTCTCGGGGGTTTCAACTGTACTGGTACCTCAGGGGCTTCTGCATACATGACTTAGCACCAGAAAAGCTCCAGTAGGCCAAATGGTGGTCCTTTTCTTCTGAGCCCTCCCATGGGCCCAAACGGCAGTTTATCACCACAAATGGGGTATTGCCGCACTAAGGACAAATTGGGCAACAAAATGGGGTATGTTGTTCCTTGTGAAAATAAGAAATTTTGATCAAAAATGACATCTTATTGGAAAAAATATCATTTTTTTTCATTTCACAGCCCAATTCAAATAGGTGCTCTGAAAAAACTGTGCTGTCAAAATGATAACAAAAACCATAAATGAATTCCTTGAGGGGTGTAGTTTCCAAAATGGGGTCACTTCTGGTGGGTTTCCATTGTTTTGATACCTCTGGGCCTCTGCAAATGCGACATGGCACCCGAAAACCAATCCAGCAAAATCTGGACTCCAACAAACACATAGCGCTCCTTTCCGTCTGAGCCCTCCCATGGGCCCAAACGGCAGTTTATCACCACAAATGGGGTATTGCCGCACTATGGACAAATTGGGCAACAAAATGGGGTATGTTGTTCCCTGTGAAAATAAGAAATTTTGATCAAAAATGACATCTTATTGGAAAAAATATCATTTTTTTCATTTCACAGCCCAATTCAAATAGGTGCTGTGAAAAAACTGTGCGGTCAAAATGATAACAAAAACCATAAATGAATTCCTTGAGGGGTGTAGTTTCCAAAATGGGGTCACTTCTGGTGGGTTTCCATTGCTTTGATACCTCTGGGGCTCTGCAAATGCGACATGGCACCCGAAAACCAATCCAGCAAAATCTGGACTCCAACAAACACATAGCGTTCCTTTCCTTCTGAGCCCTCCCATGGGCCCAAACGGCAGTTTATCACCACAAATGGGGTATTGCCGCACTAAGGACAAATTGGGCAACAAAATGGGGTATGTTGTTCCCTGTGAAAATAAGAAATTTTGATCAAAAATGACATCTTATTGGAAAAAATATCATTTTTTTCATTTCACAGCCCAATTCAAATAGATGCTGTGAAAAAACTGTGCGGTCAAAATGATAACAAAAACCATAAATTAATTCCTTGAGGGGTGTAGTTTCCAAAATGGGGTCACTTCTGGTTGGTTTCCATTGCTTTGATACCTCTGGGCCTCTGCAAATGCGACATGGCACCCGAAAACCAATCCAGCAAAATCTGGACTCCAACAAACACATAGCGCTCCTTTCCGTCTGAGCCCTCCCATGGGCCCAAACGGCAGTTTATCACCACAAATGGGGTATTGCCGCACTAAGGACAAATTGGGCAACAAAATGGGGTATGTTGTTCCCTGTGAAAATAAGAAATTTTGATCAAAAATGACATCTTATTGGAAAAAATATCATTTTTTTCATTTCACAGCCCAATTCAAATAGGTGCTGTGAAAAAACTGTGCGGTCAAAATGATAACAAAAACCATAAATGAATTCCTTGAGGGGTGTAATTTCCAAAATGGGGTCACTTCTGGTGGGTTTCCATTGTTTTGATACCTCAACACCTCTTCAAACCTGGCATGCTGCCTAAAATATATTCTAATAAAAAAGAGGCCTCAAAATGCACTAGGTGCTTCTTTGCTTCTAGGGCTTGTGTTTTAGTCCACGAGCGCACTAGAGGCACATGTGGGACATTTCTAAAAACTGCAGAATCTGGACAATACATATTTAGTAGTATTTCTCTGGTAAAACCTTCTCTGTTACTAAAAAAAAATTGAATAAAATTGAAATTCAGCAGAAAAAATGAAATTTGCAAATTTCATTTCCACTTTGCTTTAATTCCTGTGAAATGCCTGAAGGGTTAAAAAACTTTCTATATGCTGTTTTGAATACTTTGAGGGGTCTAGTTTTTAAAATGGGGTGTTTTATGGGGGTTTCTAATACATAGGCCCCTCAAATCCACTTCAGAACTGAACTGGCACCTTCAAAAAAAGGCTTTTGAAATTTTCTTAAGAATTTGAGAAATTGCTGTTTATGTTCTAAGCCTTGTAACGTCCAAGAAAAATAAAATAATGTTCAAAAAACGATGCCAATCTAAAGTAGACATATGGGAAATGTGAACTAGTAACTATTTTTGGTGGTATAACCGTCTGTTTTTCAAGCAGATACATTTAAATTCTGAAAAATGCTATTTTTTGTAAATTTTCTCTAAATTTTGCAATTTTTCACAAATAAAGACTGAATATATCGACCAAATTTTACCACAAACATGAAGCCCAAAGTGTCACGAGAAAACAATCTCAGAATCGCTTGGATAGGTTTAAGCATTCCGACGTTATTACCATATAAAGTGAAATATGTCAGATTTGAAAAATGGGCTCTGAGCCTTAAGGCCCAAACTAGGCTGCGTCCTTAAGGGGTTAAATCTCCCCCATACCTGGTGAACACCATGATGGTCCCCCAAGGGCATGCATTCTAACTGCCCTCCAAGACCTTATCCCTGCCACAATGAACGTGTAACTCCTCACTCGTGTGAGTCCCGCTACACCTTCACCGCCAATTCAATGCCACCTTGGACATCTAACACCCATAACTCACAAGCAACATCGTTCAGATGTACCCCATATGAATGCCGTAAGACCGGATCAGGAGGCTCCAAATCAGGGTATCACACTTTGCCCTGGCCCTGTTTAATCGACCCATGGATCTAGCTTGCCTCCATTGTAGACAGGCCACTATTTCGGACCATACCAGGATGATTCCTGGGAATGAAGACCACAAGCGCAATACATCAAATTTATTGTCTCTGATTAAATCCCTGGATGTCCAAATGCCTAAGTCATTCCCTCCCAAATGAAGAACTAATATGTCGTGGGAACGATCCATTATGGTGTAAAAATGGAGTTCCGGTAACAAACCGCTCCACAGCGTCCCTCTAATTCCTAGCCATCTGATATTGGCCTCCTAGCGGACGAACCAGAGTTTTCGTCCGTTCGGTCGCACGTCAGCTTTTACCGCACCAATGCACAAACGAATGACCCATTGTCCACACAAGATAGGGTCCAGGAGCTAATAAGAAAATAAAAACAATGTAAGAAAGAGAATAAAAGAAACCAACGTAAAGGTTAAACGAGCAAGGAAGGTCTCACGTACGACAGATGTCACGATGCGGGGTGTGGACTCACCGGGCCGTACCACGTAGCGGAATGGCAGCTGGCCAAACAGGTAAGTACAGAGTTCAATTAGTTCAGCGAGGGTACCAGGACCAGGCGGCGGGAAGTCATCAGGTGAGGCGTAGCAGATCAAGCGTAGGCTTTAGCACAGCACCGCAATAGCACTAGGTAGCACGGAAACAGGATACGGGATACAGGATACAGGAGCAAGGTGCACTGGGAAACTGGAAGACACTGGGAAACCATAAGCACGACAAACGAAGGGTAACGAACAACGCTCTGACAAAGAGCAAGAGGACAGAGCCCTTTTTATAGCCCAGGCCATCCTGGGCTAGATTGCAGGCTTCCTGCAAAAATGCGCACACTGGCCCCTTAAGGCCATGCACGCGCAGGCGCGCGCTCCCACCGGAGACACTTGAGGTCCGGAAGTGAGAGCCAGAGCCTCAAAGGAGGACTACGCTGCAGCGAGGTAAGATGTCCATGGCCACGGCCGTCGAGGTTAACGACCGAACGACGGACCGTGGCCATAGATGTTACAGTATCCCCTCTCTTACACCCCCTCTTCTTGGGACCAGAGCGGGAGAGAAACTTCCTCACGAGGACAGGAGCATCGATGTTCTCCTCTGGCTCCCAAGACCTCTCCTCTGGACCGAACCCCCTCCAATCCACTAAATAAAATGTCCTTCCTCCCACCTTCTTGGTAGCCAGAATCTCCTTTACTTCAAAAGTCCCCAATGAGCTGCCAGGGGCTACTGTGGAGCTAGGAGTCCTGGAGTAGCGGTTCAGGACCACAGGTTTCAGCAAGGAGACGTGAAAGGAGTTAGGAATCCTGAGGGTAGGGGGGAACCGCAGCTTGTAGGATACCGGGTTGATCTGTAGCAGTATTTCGAAGGGTCCGAGGAACCTAGGAGCAAATTTGCACGACGGCACCTTCAGCCGGATATTCCTAGAAGACAACCAGACTTTAGTCCCTGGAAGGAACTGCGGAGGCGCCCGTCTTCTTGTATCTGCCTTTCTCTTCATGCGGTCCACCGCCAACAGGATAGAAGATCGGGTCTGTTGCCATATCTGTAGAAAGTCCCTGAAGGTAGAATCGGCTGCAGGCACCTGGGACATAGTAGAAACAGGAAGAGGTATCCGAGTAAGTTCACCGTAGACGATGAAGAATGGACTGGAAGTGGTCGACTCACTGGTGTGGTTGTTATAAGAGAACTCTGCCCACGGGAGCAACTGCACCCAATCATCATGGCGCCTGGAAACAAAGTGACGTAGATAGTTCTCCATAATCTGGTTAACTCTCTCGACTTGCCTATTGGACTGGGGATGATAGGCCGAAGAGAAAAGATGTGCTGTATGAAGAGGTCAGCCAATCGCGTAGCAGACGGCAGGGCGGTCAAGGGAATGAAGTGAGCCATTTCGGAAAATCGATCCACCACCACCCAGATCACACTGCAACTCGCAGAAGAAGGAAGATCCGTGACAAAGTCCATAGCGACATGTTGCCACGGGGCAACGGGCACAGGCAGAGGTTGGAGCAGGCCAGCAGGTCTGGAGTGAGCAACTTTATTTGCTGCGCATACCGTGCATGCGGAGACAAAGTCCATAACATCTTTGGGCAGAGTGGGCCACCAGAACTGACGGGTGATTAGATCTTGGGTCTTACCAGCACCCGCGTGACCTGCCAGCTTAGAACTGTGACCCCAGCGAAGAATTCTTCCTCGGTCAGCCAGGCGTACAAAAGTCCTACCCGGAGGAATGTCTCTAACTTGCAGGGGATTCACAGAGAAGATACAGGATGGGTCAATAATATTCTGTGGAAATTGCATGGCATCTTCAGTTTCAAAAGATCTAGACAAGGCATCGGCCCTCACATTCTTGTCGCCGGGTCGGTAGTGGAGTTCGAACCGGAACCGAGCAAAGAACAATGACCACCTGGCTTGGCGAGGGTTCAATCGCTGGGCCGTCTGTAGGTAGGTCAAATTCTTTTGATCCATGAAGATCAGGATAGGATGAACCGCGCCCTCCAGTAGATGTCTCCACTCATGCAGAGCCAGCTTGATGGCCAGTAACTCCCGGTCCTCAATCGAGTAGTTGCGCTCTGCAGAAGAAAACAGCTTGGAATAGTAGCCACATACCACAGCCTTGCCTTTCAATTTTTTTCTGGAACAACAGTGCACCAGCACCAACCGAGGAAGTGTACACCTCTAACGAAAACTGTCGGGATACATCAGTATGGTGCAGAATGGAGGCAGACGTGAAGGCTTTCTTTAAGGATTCAAATGCGGCTTCAGCCTCCGAAGTCCACATCTTGGCATTCATACCCTTCTTAGTGAGGGTGGAGATAGGAGCAGTCAAAGATGAGAAATTGGGGATGAACAGTTGGTAGAAGTTGGCGAATCCTAGGAAGCGTTGTATGGCCCTTAAGCCTTGTGGGCATGGCCACTCCAGGACAGCCTTTACCTTCTGGGGGTCCATCTTGAGGCCCTGATCGGAGATAATATAGCCCAGGAAGGATAGAGACTTCTTTTTTCAACAACACACTTCTCCAACTTGGCATAAAGGCGATTCTCTCTTAGACGGAGCAACACCTGGCGGACATGACTCTGATGAGTTACTGGATCTGGGGAAAAAATCAAAATGTCATCGAGATACACCACAACACAAACATAAAGGAGATCACGAAAAATGTAATTGACAAATTCTTGAAATACCGCGGAGGCGTTACACAGGCAGAAGGGCATAACTAAGTATTCGTAGTGCCCATCACGAGTATTAAAGGCAGTCTTCCATTCGTCACCTCGACGAATCCGAATCAGATTGTAGGCCCCCCGCAGGTCTAGTTTAGAAAACAATATTGCCCCTCGTATGCAATCAAACATTTCAGAAATCAAAGGCAGGGGGTACCTGTTCTTCACCGTGATCTGGTTTAGGCCTCGCTAGTCAATGCAAGGACGTAACGATCCATCTTTCTTTTTAACAAAGAAGAACCCTGCTCTGGCCGGAGATGAGGATTTACGAATAAAACCCCTCTCCAGGTTCTCCTTAATGTAGGCCGACATGGACTGGGTCTCTGGCAGGGAGAGAGGGTACACTCTACCACGAGGAGGAGACGATTCCGGAACCAGGTCGATCGGACAGTCATATGCCCGGTGTAGCGGCAAGGTCTCAGCCTCCTTTTTATTAAAGACATTGCAGAACATGGAGAAACAAGAAGGCAACCCTGTCAAAGACTGAAGAGGAGCAGGCTGTGGCGACTGGATATGGCCCAGACAGCGGTCAAGACACTTCGGACCCCACTGGAGGACTTCTCCAGAGTTCCAATCCAGGACTGGGGCGTGCAGACGAAGCCAAGGCAAACCAAGCAGAACGGGGTTGACGGCCTTGGACAGGACAAACAGGGAGATGAGTTCAGCATGAAGGGCTCCCACTTGGGGTCTCAAAGGCTTGGTTACGGACACAACTGGGTCCGGCAATGGCAGTCCATCCACTGAGGCAACGATCAGCGGCCTTTCAAGCAGGATAGTAGGCAACTGTAGGAGATCCACAAGGTTCTGGTAGACGAAGTTGGCTGCAGAGCCGGAGTCCAGATATGCAGAGACCTGATGGGACCTCTCACCAGCAATGATGGTTACGGGAATGAATAGTTTGGAAGAGAGTTCTTGATTAAATGTGTTGACGCCCAGGGTTGTCTCTCCAACCAAACCTAGGCGCTGGGGTTTTTTGGCTTGTGAGGACACAGACGCACAACATGGCCAGCGAGGCCGCAATATAAGCAAAGTCCAGAGGTGTGCCTGCGCTGTTTCTCCTGGACCGATAATTTTAGTCGGTCTACTTACATCGGGACCTCAGGCAAAGCAATAGAAGCAGGCAAGAGGGGTTGCTGAAAGTTGGGCGCCAATCTAGGGCACCGACGCTCCTGACAAACCTCGTGAGATCTTTCCCTCAGCCTTATGTCTATCTGAGTGGCAAGAAGAATCAAGTCGTCCAAGGCAGAAGGCAGGTCTCAAGCAGCCAGTTCATCCTTGATTTCGGACAACAGGCCATGCCAATAGGATGCCACGAAGGCCTCATTGTTCTAGGATAGCTCTCCTGCCAGAGTCCGGAACAGGTTTAAGATGGCAGTGGCTGCAGATGAGACTCGCCCAGGCTCCTCAAAAACAGTTCGGAATATTCGCACGAACTCCTGGAAATCTTGGGTCTCGGGTCCCTGACGTTCCCAGATAGGATTAGCCCATGTCAGGGCCTTGCCAGTCAGGAGGGATATGATGAATGCGGTCTTGGCTCCATCTACAGAAATGCTAGAGAGGGCAGGGTAATATGAATGTGGCATTGGTTCAGAAACCCCCGACAAGCACTGGTGTCTCCATCGAACCGAAAGGGCAATGGCAGCGAGAACCGAGGATCCGGACAGGAACTGCCAGGAGGAGTAACAGGAGGATCGGTTTGAAGGACTTGCATAGAGGCAGGAAGAGAAGCAACTAGCGTCCCTAGCTGCTGCGCCATAGAGTCCACTGCCACGAGGAGCTGATCCTGCCTAGCTCGGAGATCCAGCAGATCCGCCTGCATGGCTTGGGAGGGTGCCAAGCTCTTGAATTGGTCAGCGGAGTCCATGGCCAGAGCGTACTGTGGACCCACTGAGCCGTACCGCGTAACGGAATGGCAGCTGGCCAAACAGGTAAGTACAGAGTTCAATTAGTTCAGTGAGGGTACCTGAGGCAATCGTAGGCCGTAGTGAGGCAGGCACGTCCAGGAGCAGGCGGTGGGAAGTCGTCTGGTGAGGCCTAGCAGATCAAGCGTAGGCTGTAGCACAGCACGACAATAGTACAGCACGGCCTTGAAAAAACGCACCAAAAGCAACCGAACCTGGCGCATCCGTAAAAAACTCCAAATCCACATTCTCGATCCAGTCATCCAACCACAGAGATTTACCATTATACTGCTGTAAGAAGGCTGCCGAACCAGACAAACCGGCCCGATGGGCGGCCGACAAGCGAATAAAATGCAGAGGGCTCTTTATTCCCGTTGTGTCAGCCGCCAAGCATTGACAAAAAAACCCTGCCCATGGGGATAACTCTACATGCGAAGGCCAGCTTACCCAGCAACTATTGCAGCTGGCGTAAGCGAACCTTCTTAGCTGACCTCACTTAATCAATGGTAGATCTAAGATCTATTAATTTATCCTCTGGTAATCTGCATTCCATTGCTACAGAGTCTAACTCAATTCCCAAAAAATGAATTACTGTGGCCGGTCCCTCCGTTTCTTCAGGGGCAAGAGGTACCCCGAACGAAGCAGTAACCTGCTCTACCGTATGCAGTAAAACTGAACAAACATGGGAATCAGCTGGGCCAATACACAAAAAATCATCTAGGTAGTACAAAATGGAGTTCAAATCTGACTTCACAGTGACTACCCATTCTAGAAAAGTGCTAAAGGCTTCAAAGTAGGAGCAGGATAGGGAACAACCCATAGGAAGACAGCAATCCACAAAGTACCGTATTTTTCGGGCTATAAGACGCAGTTTTACGCAGTTTCCGTAATTCCCATACAACTGAATAGTAGTTACGGAAACAGCGTAGCATGCTACGCTGCTTCTGTAACTGCCATTCACTACTATGGGAGTTACGGAAACAGTGTAGCACAGCTAGTTACGCTGTTTCCTTAACTCATCCATGAATTGCAGTTTATTGTACCAGTGATCTAATGATCACTGGTTCAAGTCTCCTAGGGGAACTAATAAAATGTGTAGAAAAAAAAAAGTTAGATACATTTTCAGGAGTGTAAAAAAAATTTAAAAGTAAAAAAAACTAAACTTTTCCAATTTCTCCCCAAGCACAATGTGAAAATAAAAAAAGAATAAAAAAAAATTCGTATCACTGCGTCCGTAAAAGTCTGGAACTATTACAATATAGCATTGTTTGACTTACACAGTGAACGGCGTAAGAAAATAATTTTTAAAACCCCAGAATCGTTGTCTTTTGGTCACCACAGCGCTAAACAGAATGAAATAAAAAGTGATAAAAAAATCTTATGTACCAAAAAATTGGTGCTAATAAAAACTACAGCTCGTCCCGCAAAAAATAAGCCCTCACCCCGCTCAAACAATGGAAAAATATAAGTTATGGCTCTCAAAATGTGGTGAAACTGAACAAATTATTTTTTTAACCAATAGATTTTTGTTTGTAAGAGAGGTACAATATTTTCCTATTTTCTGTTGTCTAAAACCTGGGTGCGTCTTATAGTCAGGTGCGTCTTATAGTCCGAAAAATACGATATTTCCCTTCACATTTATAAGTCAATTGCCTTGTCAAATTAAACGTATGTGACTGAACATAATTCCTCCCCTATGCCATCATTTACCGACTGACCCACTGGGAAGGATAAGTGGTGTATGAGGCGAAACTTATTCGGCTCTTTCTTTGGTACCACGCCCAGAGGAGAAACCCGCAGATACAACCAAAGGGGGTCATCAATGGGACCTGCTATGCGATCCAAGGCAATTTCTTTGGCTAACTTTTCAGCAACAATTTTTGGATGGTCCCTAGCTAATCTTAAATTACGGGGACACTGCAACAAAACATGAGAGGAAAAGGGGATTTTAAAGCCACTGGTGAAACCCTCATGGAGAAGATTTGCTGCCTCCGTATCAGGATACCTATTTAGGTACGGGAGCATCCTGTCTACTCTCACTGGAGTTTTCCCCTTTTTCGCAGTGTCAGCGGGACGAGCTTTCCGCGTTTAAAACATCTGGCGGGACTATGGGATCCCCCACACAAGGAACATTCATGCTTAAACCGGCATGAAGTTCCAAAATGGCATTGACCCTCATTGAATTGCCTTTAGCATCTTGGTCGAGGGGGAACCGAGCAACCAGATCCTCCGCCCCCCCCGCACGAAAGGGCTGCGGCGCGTGAGCTGCTACTATAAGGCGCATCCCCAAACCTATGTCCTTATGATCCCAGCGCAATGACGTGCGCACCTCCTTACATTGGCGGAACTGCTCGTCATATCTGAACCATGCTACGCCACCATAGACCCTATAGGCTTCACCTATACCATCCATGCAGCAGAACAATGAAGAACAGTGTTGGGGGCTAGATCATCTACAACACTAGCCAGAATAGCAAACGCTTTGAGCCAATTAGAAAAGGTCCGCGGTATCATCCGATACATCCGCTTTTCTTCATCCTCCATTTTAGAGTCATCAAATCTAACTTTATCTAGGTTAAATTTTTCCAAAGGAAGCAAAGAGAAGTTTTCTATGTACTCATCCCTCCAAATCTTCTCCTTCATTTCCATTTTTAAAAGAGCCTCTAATGGACCTTCAAAACAAACATAAACCTTGCCACGGGCAGCGTCGTCCAGACACCCTCGTCGGGCCTAGGTGTTCCGGGCCCCTGAGCCCCCGACAAAGTCGTCAAAGGAGCCCCGGAAGGGGAAGGGAGAGGTAAAGTGTTAGACGAATTTGCCTCACCCGCCCAAACTGACCCTGGGGTAGTCAGGGTGGGTGATAGCGTAAACTTAGTTAACAAATCCTGAAAACCTAATAAATATTGCGACACTACCTGACTAGTCTGCGCAACATTCAAATGTTCAGCAGAAAAAGAAACAGGACAGTTAGACAGAGGTAAAGAGGTGGTGTGTGACTCACCAGGTCGGCTCACGGAAGAACGTGGTACTGCCGTAAATCCGGAACCCGATGGAATCGCAGGGGTGGGAAGCCATATTTGGTCATCGTCTTCATCAGATGATGCGTCAGAAGTGGAGACGTCATCATGGAGATGGCTGCAGGCGCTGACTGGTCGAGTCTGGATGTAGCAGAGCTGTATCTGCGTGCTGAGGTGCTAGTAGGTGCAGGAGATGTCATCAGGATTGCGTCTCTGGAGTGTCGTCCGGGTGAGGACAGGTCCTTTTCCCGGCGAGTAACTGGAGATTGGGACAGGGGCGCTGCAGCCCCCTCCCCCGTCTGGAGGCTGGAACAGGACGTACATCAGGAACAGAGGAGGCTGCCGCTCAAGGGGCTCTCCTCCTCCCCGTATAATGACGTCTTCAGTGGGCTGGGCTGGGTCACAGTAGGCTGGGCTGGGTCACTAGGAAGTGGATCACGTGACCCACTGGCTCTGGTCCGAGGCCTAGATGAGGTGGGCGACTGGGCTGTAGCCGCCATTCTCCTGGGCTGCTCTCCCCCCTGGCGTCAGGTCTTCGAAATCCTGACCGCTGAACCAACCGGAGAAGCTAGGGATTGCTTTCCGCCTGCGGTAGCAGTGTCCCTGCGTCCCTGCCGGGACTCCTGTTCCGACAAGACGCCACCGGAAGTGCGTCAGAGGACATGCGACGGCGTCTAGCTTAACCTCTTAATGACCAAGTCATTTTGCGCGTTAATGACCAAGGATTATTTTTTGTTTTTTCACGTTCGCATTACATGAGTCATAACTTTTTTTTATTCCGTCGACATAGCCGTATAAAGGCTTGTTTTTTGAGGGACAAGTTGTATTTTGTATTTGCCCCATTTTTAGATGCTTATAATATATCGATTAACTTTTATTAACTTTATTTTAGGAGAGAATTGAAAATAAGCAGCTATTCCAGCATTGATTTTCACTTTATAAATTTACTCCGTTTACTATGCAGTATAAATAACATGTTAACTTTATTCTATGGGTGGGCACGATTACGGGGATACCAAATATGTAAAGGTTTTATGTTTTTCTACGTTTGCACAATAAAAACCCTTTTAGAAAAAAATTACTTCTTTTTGCATCGCCGCATTCCAAGAGCCGTAACTTTTTTATTTTTCCATCAATGTGGCCATATGTGGGCTTGATTTTTCACGGGTCAAGGTGTAGTTTTCATTAGTACTATTTTGGGGCACATAGGACTTATAGATTAACTTTTATTTAATTTTTTATGGGGGAAATGTGAGAAAAGAGAGAATTTTGCCGTTGTTTTGTTGTGTTTTTTTTGGACGCCGTTCATCCAGCGGTTTAATTAATGTGTTCATTTTATTGTTGAAGTCGTTATAATAGCGGGGATACCATATATGTGTATGTGTTATTTGTTTTAACACTTTTACTAAATAAAACCACTTTTTGGGCAAAAAAGTAGTTTTATTGTATCTTGACTGTAAAAATTTTTTTTTTTTTTCACAAACTTTATTTAACTGCTTTACTTTTTTTTTTTTTGTCCCACCAGGGGACTTCACTATGCGATCTGCTGATCGCATATATAATGCTTTGGTATACTTAGTATATCAAAGCATTATTGCCTGTCAGTGTAAAACTGACAGGCAATCTATTAGGCCATGCCTCCTATTGACAGCGACATTTAATGGGTTAAACTGACGGAATCGGAGTGTGCTTCGATTCCGGCAGTTGTGGCAGGAGCCAGGCTGTGTATAACAGCCGTGCTCCTGACGCTGATCGCGTGTGTACACTGTCAGTACCCGCGTGATTAGAGGACGGATATATCCGTCCCCCTGCGCGAACTAGCATCTGCAGAGGACGGATATATCCGTCCTTCGGCGTTAAGAGGTTAAGAGGGAGAAGCAGCGGCAGAGCGTTCCTGTGGGTGAGAGCGGCGGGGGACAGAGGAGGCAGGCGGGGCAGCTGCATTACCAGTGGGGATAAGATGTAACTGGACCTGGAGTAATCTGCCCCCCGTTCAGCCATAGTCTCCTGGAGCCGACGGAGAAATCAGTAGATAGGAAAACCGCAGCACACGCTATGTTATGCTATATTTAAAACGGACAGGCATCCGCTAGGCATTCATTACTGGCAGACCTGGGGGCCTTTATTAGGCCCCCGGCTGCCATTGGAGACACAGACACTCGGCAATCGTATCGCCGGGTGTCGGTGGGAGAGAGAGGGAGCTTCCTCCCTCTCTCCAAAACCACTCAGATGCGGTGCTCGCTATTGAGCACCGCATCTGAGGGGTTAAACTGGTGAGATCGATGCTAATATCGATCTAACCCGGCAGAGCAGGGACGCTCCCAGCCCTCAGCTGCCTCTGACAGCTGAGAGCAGGGAGATTTGACAGCTCCCTGCTCTGTTTACTTATTCCGATGCCGCGACGTAAAAAGTCTATGGCACCGGAATAAGGCCCGTTAGTGACCGACGTAAAAAGACTATGGGCCGGTCACTAACAGGTTAATTTAACTCCTAACTCCCCTTTCAACACCTGTCATGGTGGGCCTCCATTACTGGCTCTGCCTGACATTGCATCCCTTGCTTTCTCTTGCGTTTTGGCTGGCTTGTGTTCCACTTTTATTATTGTATTTGTCTTTATTTTTTTTCTTTTATTTTTTTTGTTATTCAACATTTATTTGCGTGTTCTTTATTTGTATGCATATGTCTGCGTACATTCTTTGTACGTACACATATGTAATAACATATAAGCAACAGCATTTTTCACATACACAATTATGTATTGATGATACGACATCTCACTTTGTTACACTAATTTTTTCATTCTTGTCCACCTTTGCAGTATGTTCCGCTGCAATATTTTCGGTATGGTCTACTACATTACATATATGCACTTCATATTGATTTAAATCCTCTTATTACTTATTCGCCTTCTGGCAGTCTGTTGGACGAGTCTGGATTTGGCAAACGCCAGGAGAACGTTACCTGCCTGACTGCATTGTGCCAACCTATTTCTTCAGCATACCAAGACATTTTAGACAATTGTAGGCTTCCAACTTTGTGGGAACAGTTTGGGGAAGGCCCTTTTCTGTTCCAACATGTCTGTGCCCCAGTTCACAAAGCAAGGTCCATAAAGGCATGGTTTGGTGAGTTTGGTGTGGAGGAATTCCACTTGCCCGCACAGAGCCCTGACCTCAACCCCATCGAACACCTTTGAGAAGAACTAGAACGGAGATTGTGAGCCAGGCCCTCTCGTCCAACATCAGTGTCTGACCTCACAAATGCTCTTCTGGATGAATGGGCAAATATTCCCACAGGCACACTCCAAAATCTTGTAAAAAGCCTTCATGAAAGAGCAAAAGCTATTTTATAAGCAAAAGGGTGACCAACTCATATAAATGCCTATGGATTTAAAAAGGGATGTCATAAAAACTCCTGTAGGTGTAATGTGTAGGTGTCCCTAAACTTTTGTCCATATAGTTTATGTACATTCAATACAGAGCAGAACATGCTTTGACATTGGGGCACATTTATTAAAACTTTTGCAGACAGTTTTTCTGGTAATTAGATTAAAAAGTGAGACAAATATACGCCTTATTTTAAATGTATTAGGCCCCCCATTTGGCATATTTTACTCACGTCAGACAGCTTTCAGTTGTAGGCTTAATCTCATTCATGTGTAGCGTGCGAGCGGGTGACTCGAGGAGTGATGGGAAAGGGGAAAGGCGTACGCCCACCAATTGTTAGCCGGGTTGGCTCCCAGTCTGTATCACGATGGCCAACAGGCCTTCCCTTTCTCTCATAGCTAGTGATGAGGGAGTTTGCACTGGTTAATGAGGATGGCAGTCTCTATATTTTCCCCGGGACGCTCCCTGTGTCTGCTCCTGTCCTGATGGTGTTTTGGGGTGTCCTTGAGGTTATGGGTTCAACATAAGACAGGAGGCAAGCTGCAGACTTTACTTAGTTGTGCAATATTAGTCACAAATCCACACAAAATGGAGGTACACGGTACAGTGATAATGTCACTCTTGTCGCTGCAGAATTTACATTGTCCATTAACGTTGGACATTATCTGCATTTGTCTATGAGTTCCAAATTAATGAATGCTCTCTCAATGGTGGATCTGAGAGAGGCCGGCCGGAGAGACCATGACACGCAGCTTCAGTGTTCAAACAGTATCTGCCCACAGGGGGCGATCCATCTTTATTTATAAGAAAATGAGAGTAGGTGGTAACCTCGCACTTGTAAAGCATGAACATTCTAAATATGGTAATATCCCAAAACTCCACATATATCTTTAGCCATAAGAAATACAATGTCAGCACGTTTTCTCACGTTGCCTTTGTAACAGCTGAAATGCAAAGCCATAAACTAAACGACTTGAAATAGAATAGCCATCCCCCCATGTAGGCTCTTGTGTCAGCAGATCTGTGAGCTCCAGTGACAACTGTCTATAGCACTTTTAGGTTCACACATATAAAGATAATTAAAATATTTTTGACAATTCCCTTCTTTTGAACATAAAATTGCTTAGCCATGTATTCGAATATTCACCCGAGATTACGTTCTGGTTAGCTCCCCTAAACCAGGGCATTTAATGCCATTCACTGCGAGATGAATACTCTGGATACGTGTCTAGCAATAGGTGCGCGTACAGCGTTACATACTGTACACACCTGAAGATTTAGGGAAATACAGATTTCACAATTCAGGCAATACCATCTATCTTGGTGGTTTTCTACGGCTTGACAGATAACTTTATCAGGTATGGAAGTATTTAGTGTCACGTAAACAGGTGGCTCTGAATGTTTCTTGCACTTTAATATCCTGTGCTATTTTCTTAACTGCTGATACTTTTGCAATCAAACATGTTACATGTTTAAACCTAATATATCTCTATCTAAGTAGCTGGTTGTAGTCTAGCTAAGGTACATACTCCTGGTCTCCTGGGTGGCAACCACTTATATGCCTCGTATATGACATACATGTTGGGTTAAAGCACATCCCTGGAGTGATTTAACACTCCTGTGTTTAACACTCCTGCAATCCAGGAGAACAAGATAATGTCCCATCCGGTGGCATTCATCGATGCCACCCCCTTTATCAGTTAGATGACCTCGTGTTACACCCTCTAGACCCTGCGTCATCCATTTTCTAGCTGTCTCTGAGCACTGGGAGCTGCCAGTTGCTCTTATCCCCAGACTATACATATTCTGTGTCTCTTCCCTCACAGCCGGTGAGGTTTACAGCATCAAACAACATGTCATTTTTATTAACCTGACCCATGTTTACACATCACACACTGTCATTGGGGTGACATCTAATCATAAACGGCAGCATTCCTGGCCTGAGATCTGTTTTCCACAGCGCTTCCCTCTTTGAATATCTTACACGGGTAAACAGACAGGGAACCAATGCCCCCGCTGCTATTACACGAAGGACAACTCCAGGAGAGTAAGGGTTAAGCGCTAGGGAAAAGAGATGGGACTGCAAGGCCAAGGCAATAACTTCATCTATCTTCAGATATGGCATCGTTTTTGAATGGAGACGTATACAATAGTCCAGCAATGTAGTCAATACTGATATCACTTGATGTTTGATAAACGTGTCATTAAATTCTTCTTCTCGCTCATCATTAGTTCTATTAGTCTAACACTGTTACTATAAATTAACAATAAATCTTGTTAGACATTCCATGCAATTATTAAAATGACTGTTAAATAAACCAAAAAGGAAAAAGATTTTCAGTATTGTTTAAAATGTCTTGGAAAAACTCCTATAACGAGAGGAAATTTCATTAGTGACAGTTTAGGACAGATGATATACAGTATATTCCAACAACCAGATCTGGATAGAAATACATAAGAATCTTCACTTTATCAATCTCACTTCTTCTACAATCCGGGGTCTTTACACTTAAAATGATCCTATTGGCTTTAACTCTATTTCTAGCCAATTCCTAATCCACGTCTCTCTATCTCTCTACCAATAATCCCTGAACATTTCACCCAATGTTTCCTTTTTAGGAAGTGAAGAATTAATTGATTCCTTTATGAATTCTGATGACGCCTTTCTCTCAATATATGGCTAATAACTGATCGCATGTCACCCCTGGAAACCTCTTGTTTCTGGAAACCTTTGGTTTATAAAGCTGAACATAGAATAATTATATGTTGGCACATTATTTTCTACTGGAATGTCTCTATCTATAGAATTAGACGGTGATCAATTCTTACTGACAACTGTGCTTCCATGTGTTTTGTTTTTTTTTTGTTTTTTTTTAATCTGGTACATTCAATCACTTCTATCTGTTCTCTGCAACTCTGTCTACTAATCCAGGGCCCATCATCTCTCAAGAAACCATCCCCTCCAGTATAACTGAAAACTCCCTACTCAGTCGTATACACTTAGGTAGCAGCAAAGCAAGTGGATTAACGTTAGTATAAGGAAAAGGTTGGGGAACTAGGCAAAACCCTAGTGACCCTGAATATAAAGGAGGTAGCAATGGTGAGTGACACAAGCAAGTGAAATCCACCATTGCACCAGCCCTTTTTCATTCGGAGATGACTTCTGGAACAGTGAGTATGGACTTCTCCACACTTAAACACCTCACCAAAAACAGTAAATTTAATCCAGTAACACCTACAACATACAAGTCAGCAGGAATGCTGTGGTCTACTCTGTTGGACGAGGCTTATGCACATGATAAGTTGTGTATTAGCAAGAGGAGTGTTCTTAACAAAACCTCCAAACGTCTCCACATGCTCTCTAAATTAATCTGTGTGTATGAGGAGACGTGGAAGCCTGATCACTAAGAAATAAAGAGTGATTCCCCAAATCTTCACATCTACAGAACTTCTACAGATGAGATCTTTGCCAAGTTGAATGATGAGCTTGCTACTAGGTCACAATTGGTTTCCAGAATGCAAAACATCATAAAAGTTTTCTTAAAAATGTTACCGGCCTTGTCTTTTTCAAGGCCTGTTTCTGCTGTAAGTTTGCTCTCTACACTAGCCATGCAGAACTTTAAGAGATCATGCACTGTTCACTGCCTTAAGTCCAGCAGAGCATGTACTGTTAAATGTTTTGCATGTGCCGGATCAGGCCACTTTGCAGAGTACTGCGAGTCTTTGAGTACTAAGAAATGTGGTCCTGTTAAATGCTTTAAATGTGATCAGATGGGACTGTCGAAGAAACCCCTTCCAGGTAGCACTTCTTGGGATGGGTGCTCTAATGGGCTCCCTCTGCTTTGTCAGGTGGTATTCAAATATGGTAATTGAAGTATCAGCAGTGCACCGGGAGATCAATAAAGACAATAGCAATCTGTCGTCTCAATCAATATTCTCAATATTATCAAGATACATAGGTTAATATACCCTCAGGGCGTACCCTCTAACCAGGGTGTTACCTCTCATGGAACAACCAATCATAACATTTTACACGTAGACTGAAAATACGTCATAGGGTACCTTCCCACTGAGGTCACGTGATCTTTCTAACACCTGCAAATCCTGGCCTACAAACAATAGAAATGTAGGAGGTTTTCATAAGTGTATGTGGTGACTTCATATATATGTGTGTGTGAAATACTGAGATAAAGAATTAATTGGAAATATAATGATTATTTCAGGTCTAGGCGTTCTGCCAGACTCCTATCTACCAGTATTGAAGGCCACAAAAAAGAACACAAAGTAATAACTTATTCCCTTGTGATTCAAGCAGTACCAGAAAGATATCATTACAAGATGGAGAATACATATCTTCATAATCCGGCATCCTGCTTGATAATTCATAGTGTAGTTTAATACAGAGAACATAAGCAATTTGACCATCCATCACAAACCCCCCTATTTCTCATATTAAAATACAGAGATTAAGAATTATCTGATTATAAACTTCAAACAAAATAGTGAATAGGGCCACTACTAATAATATAATGCGATCACCAAGTTCAGGTTTGGGTATAGGGTCCCGTCAGTGCATTGACAAGTCCCGTAGTTGCTCGTCTGCACAGCTGCTTGGATTTGTTGGACCCTACCTTTGTCAATATTTTTTATGGTGATAACAATAACAACATGCCCTTTATAAAAGTCCTAACATGTATATAAGATATAAATGGCAAAGCTTTAATAAATGTACACACTTAGTGTTACATGGTGGGGTGTTCACCCATTCACCAGGTTCTGGCCTTGTGCATAAAATCCCTGTGACATAGGGTATTGTTGATTAAAAGGTTTCGGCTTATGATAGACAATTTTCTTAGCCTTCTTACATAGCATAGGTATCAGACATGCTACTAATTTAACAAAAACGTCTATAATCAATATTATGAGTAATATATGTAAAGCGCCTTGCATGAGTCCTGCAGCCCATCCTCCAATGCCTCTGAACCATGAGGCCGGGTTCAGCCATGACAACCAGTCTGGCCAATCTAGGTTCCAATCTTCTTGAGAATTGGCTTTCCTAAATTCCTCCTTTAATTGCTGTGCTTGTTCAATATCATGTTTAATCTGTACTGTCCCTTGGGGATCTATATAATGACAGCATGCAGGACCCACTATCTGGCACATACCCCCTTGACTTGCAGTTAAATAATCTAGTACAAGTGTATGTTGGTTAGTAACAGTAATAAGCTGTCGGGTAAGTACTGAAGATACATTTAAAGCATCAAATATTAATTCGGTAATATTGTCAAACAACTCTGCTAGTTTTTCTATGTTATGTGCATTTCTAATTGGTCCTCCAAAGATGGATAGAGCATATCCTAACTTGGTGTGCCAAGGTAAGTGTACCAATGGGTGGGCTTTTTGCTTTCCCTCACTTTTGTACAGCATATGTTTTGGTACTTTATCATAAGGAAGTGCATCCTTGTGCCATGTCCAGGTAGCAGACTGTAACCTAGCTAGGGTACAGGTACCTGTGGTAGTCTGCGGGATCCATTTATATGCATTATGTCCGCACACTATATATATATCATGGGGAAGGTCAAACCATTGCATACTTCCTAGGGTTAACATATGAGCAAAATGAACTAAGGGAAAAGACTGCTGTAATACACACCAAGGACAATTTGTTCCCAAAGACCCATGGTATACTCCTGTGCATCCACAATACATAGTTTCATTTCCTTGTAAGTCTGTTTCTTCCATATACCCTGAATAACATTTACAATCAGTCATACTTCCTGATGGGAAGAAATGGCCATATTCCCAACTACCATTATGTATGTACCTTTCTACCAGACTTGGTCTAAATACATCTGAGGTCTGTTGGGTTTTATTGAAACTCATCTTTATGTCTTTTATGGGGATCTCACCTAGTGTCAGTGTTTTAGTGACATTTTTAGGGACCCATTTTCCATTTTCCTTTTGTGTGAGAATCAGTGCCTTACCAGGTATCAGGGTTAGATTTACCTGCCACCAGGGATCCTCCATCCATCCTGCTATGGGTAAGGGCACACTGGTATTAGACCATGTATACCTTTTTGTGTTATCCTTTACCTTTGAGGGATCCCAACATGTAGTGTTAAGAAGTTCTTTCTCACTAAGGGGCACAGCCATGTATGGCATGGATTTTGAACTTATAGGACTGTGTGTACATATCCAACAATCAGATAAGTTTGTTAATGCTGTTATAATTTGATGATGTTTTATGAATTTATTGTCCACTTCCTCCTTGAGAACTTGAGTCATCGTCCCCACGAGGGGCAACATCAACACCAACCCTGCCAAGGGCAACATCATCGATCGAGGCGACGTCATCTGGGCTGATAACCTTTTTGCAATGGCTTGCATATACCAGACTCCTGTTCGATCCTGTTGAGTAGCATCTACCCAGGGCTGCATAGCGTTCAGGTATTCTAGTCCTGATTGCTCATTGGTTTTATTTGCTGGTACGGGATTTGTAATAGCAGCTTGAATTTGATTTTTGAGCACTTCCCCTCCCTTTGTTTCTACCAGGCTCTCCATATCTGATCATGTAGCACGGTAAGCTAGATGTACTGCTCGCAGCTTTCTATGGAAAGCGCTGGGTGTTTTCCGTTAGTCTGGGAGTGTGTTACATACAGCTAGTAAATCAGCCGGGCTCCAGGGGTGATACACAGTGGCTTCATGTGACTGGATTTCCCCTACTGCCCCAGGTACTGGTTGCCTGTCTACATCTACTGGTTTTGGTCCCCTGTGTGTATGGATACTTGATACTAACGGAAACAATCTAGTGGGGCGCTGCGTACCACAACTGACACAATATCCTGCAGTGAGGGGGTTCTGCTGCCCACAGTGTGGACATGTCCAGCAGCTGCCTTTCTTGCTATTTTCAGGATAAGGAGATGGCGCAGTTGCTGCTGTGGGGCTGTTTGGCAGTTGTAAAGGGGTTAACACATTAGTGAGGAGCTTTTCACTTAAAGGGTCATAGAAATCATACATTATTCCATGATTTGCTTCCATACTCTTATGTTCTGTGTTACTCACTCTCTGTGCTACCTCATACCACATTTGGGCTTTTTCCACCATGTTATTGTCTTTCAACCATCCAACACAATTTGTCATAAATCTTTTCCAATCACATTCTGCTAATGTTCCATAGGACCCAACTCCCATCATTTTAAACATTCTTTTACAATCCTTCACAGCCTCAGATCCTTTTGCTCTTTCTACTATTTTGATGGCAGAGACCCACGTCTCAGGGCTGTCCCGCATTTTTGTCTTACTATTTTCTGACCCCATGGTCAGAGGGCGTAGGGTAGTCTCCGGAAAACTCCCCAGCTCCAAACAGACAGGCCTTAGTCTGTTGACAGATATCTTAGACAATCTATCTTACAGTTTCAGAAAGACTATCAATATCAAAAGTCGTTCCTTCAGACTATTCTAGCAGTGGGATATCCTTTTCTCTGATCCCTCACTGTTTTGAACATCAAGAACAGACAAAATGCTGCCAATCCACAAATTACAAGAGCAAATCCTTCAACACAATCTACATTCATGAACCTCCATTGATTCAAGCAGAAGTTGGTCACATTCATTTCAAACTTCTACAAACCCTTCGTCACTTTCACTTATGCAGAACACTTGCTGCCGGGGTGTGTCTTTCAGTTTATACAGCCTGTGATGTAGCATATATCCCAAACTCTTTCCTCTAGCACTTTGCAATGGTTTCACATGCAAATTATATTTGGTAACATATATGTTATCCTCCCCGCTCAGCCGTTCACTCTGTGGGTTGTAGTTTAGGGGGCTGTTATGTATGTTGGTGATTTCTTTAGGGGCTCTGGGTCTGAGCCAATACCAATGTTCTTCACTGTAATTACTACTACGACACAGGTGGCACCTGGGATAAGTGTCAGGGTCATTCAATGAATACAGGATGTTATATTACAACGGTATTCAATCCAGCGGTCTGATGTTATACTACTACAGACTTAATTACTTGGATGTTATTTTACATCAAAGTGTATTTGCCGGATTATCATGTGCTAGAAATCAGTCTGTACTGATTCCCACCTTATGCCAGTCTGGCAATGCATACAACTGGTTTATGGACCCTTACACACAATATCACTGTTTGGCAGTGAATTTAGGAAAATATAAATGATTTTCTAATACAGTATTCAAAGTTTTCCCTATTGTACTGGGTAATGGTATTGAGTGCAAATTCAATATAGACACAATTGCTCCTCCTTGCACTGAGTGTATATCGTCTTCTATGAAGTGGATATTACTTCTGGGCTGGGAGCCATACAGTTTCAACAATTTGATATGTATGTCTTCTCACAGATGTATTCAACATCACACTACACACACATTTATCACACTTGTCACATACACTCCCATGTAAATCCATTTAACCACACTACCATCCTGACAAAGGACCTGATTATTACGGGATCCCTTTGTAGAGACTTACATATACAAAGTACGTTTCCAGGGACTTAACAGAGTGGCTGAAACAAATGGTGTAACATAAAGTCTGTTACTTACCGCGCGGTTTTGGTTTCAGTGACTCCCCAGGTCCTTCCAGATTAGTGGACTTTGCACAAAATTCTCATTAGGAGGTCCCGGGCTGTTCGGCACCATAACTGTCGAAGAAACCCCTTCCAGGTAGCACCTTTTGGGATGGGTGCTCTAATGGGCTCCCTCTGCTTTGTCAGGTGGTATTCAAATATGGTAATTGAAGTATCAGCAGTGCACCGGGAGATCAATAAAGACAATAGCAATCTGTCGTCTCAATCAATATTCTCAATATTATCAAGATACATAGGTTAATATACCCTCAGGGCGTACCCTCTAACCAGGGTGTTACCTCTCATGGAACAACCAATCATAACATTTTACACGTAGACTGAAAATACGTCATAGGGTACCTTCCCACTGAGGTCACGTGATCTTTCTAACACCTGCAAATCCTGGCCTACAAACAATAGAAATGTAGGAGGTTTTCATAAGTGTATGTGGTGACTTCATATATATGTGTGTGTGAAATACTGAGATAAAGAATTAATTGGAAATATAATGATTATTTCAGGTCTAGGCGTTCTGCCAGACTCCTATCTACCAGTATTGAAGGCCACGAAAAAGAACACAAAGTAATAACTTATTCCCTTGTGATTCAAGCAGTACCAGAAAGAGATCATTACAAGATGGAGAATACATATCTTCATAATCCGGCATCCTGCTTGATAATTCATAGTGTAATTTAATACAGAGAACATAAGCAATTTGACCATCCATCACAGCACATATTGCTAGAAACTGCCATGGTATGAGCAACAGTTGAAAGCCCAGCGAAATGTCAATAGAAAATGGCCATGTTACAACAAACGGTGATTTAGACAAATTGGCTGCATAAGAGTACAGCCTTATGTGCTCCGCCACGTACTCAAGGGTCTAAATGACCAAGCACAACTGGGGAGGAGTTTAGGAAGTTGGCCATAAATTGCATGTTCAGTCAGGTGTTATGTCTGTAATGTGTGTTTATGGTCTGTTGTGTTTGTACCCAGTTGTCCGTTTGTTTTCATTTGTGTTTCATTTTGTGGCTCGTCCACAGATTCTATTGTGGTATATCCCTGGTTATCAATAATATATATTTATACTATATAGGTGTTGCTTGTATTTATAATGCATAATTAGAAAACCGCTCCTGGAAAACAACTGGAGAACCATTGGATAGTGGTGTATTTGCGCCCAATGTTTTAATTGCTCTCTATTAGGATAACGTTGAAGTTGTTATTATACTGTGAACTCAGGTTGAACCATGCGAACAGGTAACATAAGTTCACGGTGTAGTGTTTTATGTTATTCTGTGCACCTAGACCTGGGGGGTTCAGACAGGTAACACAACTTCATCTGAGGCCTAATGCGAGTGCAATTAAATACAGCGAAAAACAGTATGGCTGATTCTTTTGTGTTTAACTGCAGTTAGGAGACTTAGGAAATTTGGACAGGGGGAGATATCCCTGGCATTACACCCATATCTTGATTTTAAAATAATGGGTTTGGTAGACAGGGGTATAGTTCCACAAACCTGAGAATTGGGAAGAACCACAAAAACAGTTCTACATCCACAGCTCCCCTGGGATATCCTGACCTACACCAGTGTTGGGATACCGAGGGGTCTTGTGATATGAAGGCTAATCCAATGCCCTCAAGTCATGGGTTGAGGATATTGGTGCTGGTATCAAATGCAGAATGCCACACGACTAACTGCACCGAAAGAGGCATACTCCTCCCAGGAGCGCATTGTACCATTAATCCTGTACTAGGCAATGATGTGGCGGATCAGAAGGGAAGAACTCTGGTGACACCTGAAAAGAGGCTCGACATCCGTCCAGACACCCCTGTAAGACTGCAGATGATTCCTCTTGGGTTTGGCATCGAACTAAGAAATCTCCTGCTAGACTTTAATGAGGAAGAGGATGTCGTGGAATAACTGAAAGATTCCCAACACCAAGCCACTAGTTGGAACATGACACTAACCAGTGAATCCCGCTATTACCCCATCCCCTTTAACACAATCCATGCTGACAATGTAGAAACCTTTGGATGTTTGCAATTCAGGAGTATAGTCCTTTTAGCATAGAACAAGAGGAGTGTCATGAGAGATCTAACAGCAACAATAGGTATAATTTATTCTAGCAATTATAAAAGACACGTTCTGGGTTGAAAAATATATCAGGGAGTCCTACTTCAAGCTCAAGGAAATACAATACCTTAGCCCAGAAATTATTAATAATTGGACATTCACAGAACATGTGTAGGAAGGAGCTCTCAGGTCCATGACACTGTGGACAGACAGGAGTAGGCATACGTCCCATTTTAAATAATTTGGAAGGGATCTGGTGCTTGGACCGAAGTTGTGCAAAAGTAGCTACTTTATCATCCACTACTACATCTTCCAAGGTCAATATACCCAGGATTATTGGTGCAACTTTATAATTAGTTTTTATTATAAATTTGTTTCAAATCGTTGAACCAACAATTGTTGGATGGCTTGCACTATATACTGCAATGCTAATGTATTGCAGTATATACTAATTTTGACAGGCTCATATTAAGCCCTGCCTCTGGCAAAGATGGCAGACCTGGGGGCCTTCAATAGGCCCCCAGGCTGCCATGACCACTATCAGTGTCCCGTGGGGGTGCCCCCTTCTTTCTAACGACTTAGATGGTACTGTCGCTATTAACCAAGGCATCTAAGTGGTTAAACTGGTGGAATCAAAGTGATCTTTGATTCCGCCCGTTTTAGTAAGGTGTCGGCTGACACCCGTTCAGTATGGAGCTCGCTGAGCCTAGGAGCCCACTTCATACTTCCCCTTGATGACTGGGCTGCCTAGTACATGTACGTGGCATGTCGTCAGGGCTGGTTTTAGACCAAGCGTGTCCCTGGTCAAAGTTAAAAGTGGGGCGACAAAGGCTGAATTATTGTATCAATAATGCAGTCAGTTCCGAAGGTGGTTTGCAGAGAACTGCATCACTGATTTCTAGAGCGTCCAGGAGTGTTGCAAGACCCAAAGCATATGTCCCGCTCTCACACAAAAAAATTATCTTTATACATTAGAGATGAGCGAACTTATGAAAAGTTCGGTTCGGCTAGTTCGCCGAATTTCACGAAAAATTTAGATTCGGACCGAACTAGTTCTGACCGAACCTGTAATTTCCGTGCACCGAGCATGGTACTGTCCAGGGTGCTGAAAGAGTTAATGGGCTGCACTAACTCTTTCAGCAACCTTGACAGTACCATGCTCGGCGCGCGGTAAATACAATTTTAATGTAATAAAAATAAAAAAAAATACGTTCATACTTACATTCCTCCTGTCCGGCCTCCAGCGATGACGTTTCATCCATGTCGCCGCTGCAGCCAATCACAGGCTATAGTGGCGGTCACGCACGTCAGGATGACGTCAGAAGGCCGGCCTCCAGGGATGACGCTTCATCCCACGTGACCGCCTCTGCAGTCAATCACAGGCTGCAGCGGCTTCTGCAGCCAATTACATGCTCCTCTCCTGAAATACTCTGTGCTGCCTTAAACTCTGTGAACAGGTCAGGATCCTGTTTCTTTTAAATGCTGCTGGGGAACCCGCTCGATCCACTATATAAGGCTGCGCTACGTCTGTTACCTCTCCTCCACTCCTGTCCTCAATAACACCTTCACATGATTGGCAAGTCACCACCCCGCACAAGATCTGCACGCTCATCTCCTGAAATACTCTGTGCTGCTGTGAACTCTGCTCTTACCATTACGTGGTGACTTGCCAATGATGTGAAGGTGTTATTGAGGACAGGAGTGGAGGAGAGGTAACAGACTGAGAGCTACGTAATGGTAAGAGCAGAGTTCACAGCAGCACTGAATGTGCACGCTCATCTCCTGAAATACTCTGTGCTGCCTTAAACTCTGTGGACAGGTCAGGATCCTGTTTCTTTTAAATGCTGCACTGTAGCGCAGCCTTATATAGTGGATCGAGCGGGTTCCCCAGCAGCATTTAAAAGAAACAGGATCCTGACCTGTCCACAGAGTTTAAGGCAGCACAGAGTAATTCAGGAGATGAGCACGGCCGGCCACGGGCAGCCGGTCGTTTTTCCGAGCCGTGCTCCCATTATAAAGTATAGGAGCACGGCCCGTAAAATAAAAAAATAGTCACTGTCCAGGGTGCTGAAAGAGTTAACTGATCGGCAGTAACTGTTTCAGCACCCTGAACAGTGAATTCCGATTAGAATATAGAGTAACCTGTAAAAAAAAAAAGCCGTTCATACTTACCGAGAACTTTCTGCTTCCTCCAGTCCGGTCTCCTGGCCGTTGCCTTGGTGACGCGTCCCTCTCGACATCCGGCCCGACATTCCTGGATGACGTTACTGCCCATGTGACCAATGCAGCCAATCACAGGCTGCCGCGGCCTCTGCAGCCAATCACAGGCTGCCGCGTCAGAAAAGAAGGTCGGACTGGAGGAAGAAGAGGGACTCGTCACCAAGACAACGACCGGGTACGTATGAAATGCTTTTTATTTTATTTTTAATCAGCAGCCTCTTTTCTCTATTAGTGATTGATAGAGACAATTGGCTGCCGATTTGTATAATATTTTTGACCGGGTTCGGTCAAAACGGGTTCGGCTGAACCCGCTGAAGTTCGTATTCACTGTGAACCAAACTTTTCCCGATGTTCGGACCGAAACCGGGTTCGGTTGTCCCGGTTCGCTCATCTCTAATATACATATGCAGTTATTAAATCATACCACTATACCAGCTTCAATATTACCTGCATACTGTTACTGAACACAACACACTATTATAGGACCAATATTACCAATAATAACACAATATAAGGTCCAAAAAATACTGCCACACCATAACCACATAGTGACGGAATAATGCTCCCATACCATTACTGAATAAAAAACACTATACAAAGACCAATATTGCCACCAAAGCGTCACCATATAGTGGTAGATACCAGTTATACACAGAAGCTCGGCAGACGATATAAGTGATTACAGCACGTTTTTATCCAGTGTCTCACAGGTGATGTTTTCTCTGATTAGGGCACATTCAGACGTTGCTGTTGAATTCCGCTGCGGACAGTCTGCAGTGAAATTCTGCACCAGCCATTTTTTACATTTGTTTCTATACATTTTTAGGAAACGTAGTTCAGACGTTGCGGAAAATAACTGTGTAATTCAGGCTGCGGTGCAGAATTTTCCCTCCGCAGCTTGCTCATTATGTTGCAGAGAAGAAGCGGAAGTTCACTGCGGATTTCAGCCTTTGCAATGCAAAAACTGAAATCTGTGGCAAGTCCGCTGTGGTATCTGCAATGTCTGAATTACCTGTCAAATATGCAAATGTTGGTGCAGAATCGTTGCGTAATTGGCCCGAATCTGCACCAACATTTGCAGCGGAAAAATTTTGCCATGTCTGTACATGGCCTTAGAATCATTTTACTTTTTTTCTCCATCCGGCCCAGACCACTATGATGACTTATTCCAGCCACGACTCGTCTCTGCAGAGTTTGGCACACAAACATGCTGGTTTCTCGCTTTTCTAGCACAATCCCCACTAATACCCCATTCTCTAAACAAACTAGTAATCCAAATTGCCTCAGATGGTAATAATGCTCCCTTAGTGTTCGACACAATAAAAGTGCCCAATCTGTAACTGTGCCCACTTTTTGCCCCCACACAATAATAATGCCCCCTTTGTGCTCCCTGTACATAGTGCCACGGTGCCAATGTAGATAGTGCTACAGTGTCCCCTGTATCCAGCGCCACAGCATCCCTTGTAGATAGCACCACACACAGCCCCCTGTAGATAGTGCCACACAGCCCCTTGTAGATAGTGGCACACAGCCCCCTTTGAGAGTACCACACAGCACCCCCTTGTAGATAGTGCCACACAGCCCCCCTTGTAGATAATGCCACACAGCCCCCCTTGTAGATAGTGCCACACAGCCCCCCTTGTAGATAGTGATGCACAGCGCCCCAAAGTAAATAGTGCCACACAGCCCCCCATTGTAGATAGTGTCAGACAGCACCCCCCTTGTAAATAGTGCCACAAACCCCCCTTTTAGATTTTACAACACAGAACCACAAACAAAAAAATTCTACTCACCTAGCCCCATTCCCGTGATGGACGGAGCTGCTTCACAGCCTCGAGACGCCGAGATGGGACTCTTGCCTAACGTGACCTGTTGCCTAGTGAATGGTGGAGCAGGGTGCTGCTCCACCATAGTGTTCAATTGTATCTGCGTCCTGAGGATGCAGATACAATTAAATGTGGCAGTCACCAGTACCGGGGGCCCCTTCATGTCATGGGCCCCGTAGCAGGCCCACCTTCTGTCCAGCTGCTAACAGCACGGTTGATGGCCCACCGTCCAACTTTATAAAAACATTGTACATTGTTCCTGATGCTCATTAAAATGCTGCCTATCTGTTATTCTACTCAGATAGTTCACAAATCAGTAAATCCCACAAAACTGCTAAATGTGAGCAGAATGTGATGGGCTGAATGTATACACCGGTCACAACTCTCATACAGTAACAGTGTCTTATTATCCATTACAGGAGCAGGAAAGGGGACCTGATGGAGGTGAGTCAACGGTGACGAAGAAATGCAATCTCCCCAATCATATATGAATTTCTAGTAATACATAAAATATTACAGAAATATTAGTATTAATACAAGTGTGCAGTAAATTTAATATATCATACACCACCAGGATATATAATATCTGTCACTAATTTATTTATTTAAGTAATTTTAGTCAGTAAGTATAAAAATAATATTTAATTTTAATTATTAGGTGGATGAAATTAGTAATTAAGTAATCCTTACTGCCAAATTCACAAAATGTTTGTACAGTATATGCACTCAATACTTGGTTGGGCTCCTTTTGCATGCATTACTGCATCAAGCGGGGTGGCATGGGGGCGCTCAGGCTGTGGCACTGCTGAGGTGTTATGGAAGTCCAGGTTGCTTTGATAGCGGCCTTCTGCTCGTCTGCATTGTTGGTCTGGTGTCTCTCATCTTCCTCTTGACAATAACCTATAGATTCTTTATGGGGTTTAGGTCAGGCGAGTTTGCTGGCCAATCAAGCACAGTGATACTGTGGTTATTAAGCCAGCTATTGGTACTTTTGGCAGTGTGGGCAGGTGCCAAGTACTGCTGGAAAATGAAATCAGCATCTCCCTAAAGCTTGTCAGCAGAGGGAAGCATGAAGTGCTCTAAAATTTCCTGATGGACGGCTGCGTTGACTCTGGACTTGATATAACACATGAATAACGCAACACATGAAAAATGCTGCTACATTTAGGACCAGAATTATTTGGACAGTGACACAATCTTGATGATTTGGGCTCCGAGTGCCACCACATTGGATTTGAAATTAAAAAACTGAGATGCAATTGAAGTGTAGACTTTAGGTTTAATTCAAGGAGTTGAACAAAAATATCCTGTGAAACATTTAGGAATTGGAACCATTTTTCTACACAGCCTCCTCATTTCAGGGGCTCAAAAGTAATTGGAAAAATGAACATAACCATAAATAAAAAGTGTTTATTTTAATACTTTGTAGAGAATCCTTTGCAGGCAATGACTTCCTAAAGTCTGAAACCCATAGACATCACCAAACGCTGGGTTTCCTCCTTTGTGATGCTTTGCCAGGCCTTTACTGCAGCTGTCTACAGTTAAAACAGATAAAAACAAGGGGACATATCACACAAAAACACAGAAAAAAGGCCATACTTACAAATGGACACAGCCAGGTCAGAAACGCTGATGAAGGGGAGTGACCAGGTGCTTTAAATAATAGTAACCACTCCCACTAGTCTTGAGGGGAGTGGCGTGTGGTGCATGGGATGTGTAGTAAAAAATAATAAATGAATAGTGTATGTGGAATTGATCGCTGTCTACAGTTGTTGCTTGTTTGTGTGTCTTTCTGGATTAAGTTTTGTCTTAAGCAAGTGAATTGCATGCTCGATCGGTATGAGTTCTGGTGATTGACTTGGCTATTGCAGAATATTCCACTATTTTGCCTTAAAAAAAACTCCTGGGTTGCTTTCGCAGTGTGTTCCGGGTCATTGTCCATCTGTACTGTGAAGCGACATCCAATCAACCTTGCTGCATTTGGTTGAATCTGAGCAGAAAGTATATCCCTGAATACTTCAGAATTCATCCGGCTGCTTCTGTCTTCAGTCACATCATCAATAAACACTGGTGACCCAGTGCCTTTGACAGCCATGCATGCTCATGCCATCACACTGCCTCCACCATGTTTTACAGAGGATGTGGTGTGCTTTAGATCATGAGCCATTCCAAGCCTTCTCCATACTTTCTTCCTGCCTTCATTCTGGTACAGGTTGATCTTAGTTTCATCTGTCCAAAGAATGCTGTGCCAGAACAGGACTGGCTTCTTTAGATGTTGTTTGGCAAAGTCTAATCTGTCCTTTCTATTTTTGAGACTGATTAATGTTTTTCACCTTGTGGTGAACCCTCTGTATTTGCTCTCATGAAGTCTTCTCTTTATGGTAGACTTACATACTGATACATCTACTTCCAGGATAGTGTTCTTCACTTGGGTAGCTATTGTGAAGGGTTTTTTCTTCACCATGGAAATGATTCTGCGATCATCCACGACTCTTGTCTTTTGTGGATGTCTAGGCCCTTTGAAGTTCACGAGATCACCAGTGCGCTCTTTTTTTTTCAAGAATGCACCAAACTGTTAATTTGGCCACTTCTAACGTTTGTGCCCTCTCTCTGATGGATTTCTTTTGTTTTTCAGCCTAACAATGGTCTGTTTCACTTGCATTAAGAGCTCCTTTGACCTCATGTTGTGGGTTCACATCAACAGCTTCCAAATGCAAATGCCACACCTGGAATCAACTCCAGACCTTTTACCTGCTTAAAGAGACTCTGTTACCACATTATAAGTGCCCTATCTCCTACATAAGGAGATGGGCGCTGTAATGTAGATGACAGTAATGCTTTTTATTTAAAAAAACGATCTATTTTCACAACGTTAGGAGCGATTTTGGTTTATGCTAATGAGCTTTCTTAATGCCCAAGTGGGCGTACTTTTACTTTCGACCAAGTGGGCGTTGTACAGAGGAGTGCATGACACTGACCAATCGGCATCATGCACTCCTCTCCATTCATTTACACTGCACTAGCGATATAGATATATCGCTATGTGCAGCCACATACACAAGCCCTAACATTACTACAGTGTCCTGATAATGAATACACATGAAATCCAGCCTGGACGTCATGTGTACTCAGAATCCTGACACTTCTGACTCTTTTTTTGTGAGATTCCGGCAAGTGAAACCAAATCTCGTTTAGCTCCGTGATCTCGCGAGATTTCGTGTCCGTTGCTGGAATCTCACAAAAAAGAGTCAGAAGTGTCAGGATTGTGAGTACACATGACGTCCAGGCTGGATGGTCATGTGTATTCATTATCAGGACACTGTAGTAATGTTAGGGCTTGTGTATGAGGCTGCACATAGTGATATAACTATATCGCTAGTGCAGTGTAAATGAATGGAGAGGAGTGCATGATGCTGATTGGTCAGCGTCATGCACTCCTCTGTACAACGCCCACTTGGTCGAAAGTAAAAGTACGCCCACTTGGGCATTAAGAAAGCTCATTAGCATAAACCAAAATCGCTCCTAACATTGTGAAAAAAGATCGTTTTTTTAAATAAAAAGCATTACTGTCACCTACATTACAGCGCCGATCTCCTTATATAGGAGACAGGGCACTTATAATGTGGTGACAGAGCCTCTTTAATGGATGATATATTAACGGGGGAATAGCCCATGCAGCCCATTAAATAGCTTTTGAGATAATTGTTCAATTTCCTTTGGTCTCTTGAAAAAGAGGCAGCTACATATTAAAGATCTGATATTAATTTGTCCAATTACTTTTGAGCCCCTGAAATGAGGAGGCAGCGTAGAAAAATGGTTGCAATTCCTAAACGTTTCACAGGATATTTTTGTTCAGCCCCTTGAATTAAACCTGGAAGTCTACACTTCGATTGCATCTCAGTTGTTTCATTTCTAATCTAATCTAACTGTATATATGTGTCTACATGTGTATATACAATACGTCTCTTTGAAAATTTGTGTTCAGTATTAAAGTAAAACAAATAAAATTAAAATATACACTACCGTTCAAAAGTTTAGGGTCACTTAGAAATTTCCTTATTTTTGCAAGAAAAGCAGTTTTTTTCAATGAAGATAACATTAAATTAATCAGAAATACACTCTATACATTGTTAATTTGCTAAATGACTATTCTAGCTGCAAACGTCTGGTTTTTAATGCAATATCTACATAGGTGTATAAAGGCCCATTTCCAGCAACCATCACTCCAGTGTTCTAATGGTACATTGTGTTTGCTAACTGTGTTAGAAGGCTAATAGATGATTAGAAAACACTTGAAAATCCTTGTGCAATTATGTTAGCTCCGCTGTAAACAGTTTTGCTGTTTAGAGGAGCTATAAGACTGACCTTCCTTTGAGCTCGTTGAGAATCTGGAGCATTACATTTGTGGGTTTGATTAAACTCTCAAAATGGCTAGAAAAAGAGAGCTTTCATGTGAAACTCGGCAGTCTATTCTTGTTCTTAGAAATGAAGGCTATTCCATGTGAGAAATTGCCAAGAAATTGAAGATTTCCTACAACGGTGTGTACTACTCCCTTCAGAGGACAGCACAAACAGGATCTAACCAGAGTAGAAAGAGAAGTTGGAGGCCCTGCTGCACAACTGAGCAACAAGACAAGTACATTAGAATCTCTAGTTTGAGAAATAGACGCCTCACAGGTCCTCAACTGGCAGCTTCATTAAATAGTACCCGCAATACGCCAGTGTCAACGTCTACAGTGAAGAGGCGACTCCAGGATGCTGGCCTTCAGGGCAGAGTGGCAAAGAAAAAGCCATATCTGAGACTGGCTAATAAAAGGAAAAGATTAATATGGGCAAAAGCACACAGACATTGGACAGAGGAAGATTGGAAAAAAGTGTTATGGACAGACGAATCGAAGTTTGAGGTGTTTGGATCACACAGAAGAACATTTGTGAGACGCAGAACAACTGAAGAGTGCCTGATGCCATCTGTCAAGCATGGTGGAGGTAATGTGATGGTCTGGGGTTGCTTTGGTGCTGGTAAAGTGGGAGATTTGTACAAGGTAAAAGGGATTTTGAATAAGGAAGGCTATCACTCCATTTTGCAACGCCATGCAATACCCTGTGGACAGCGCTTGATTGGAGCCAATTTCATCCTACAACAGGACAATGACCCAAAGCACACCTCCAAATTATGCAAGAACTATTTAGGGAAGAAGCAGGCAGCTGGTATTCTATCTGTAATGGAGTGGCCAGCGCAGTCACCAGATCTCAACCCCATAGAGCTGTTGTGGGAGCAGCTTGACTGTATGGTACGCAAGAAGTGCCCATCAAGCCAATCCACAAAACGAAAAGATTCCACAGCACTGGACTGCAAGTGGGTGCACGCCTCAAAATAGACCTGGTCCACGGTCCTGGATATCAAGCAGACAAAAAATGGACAGAGGCAGCACTACCAAAAAGAGCAAGAGCTATTTATTCACCCATGCGACGTTTCAGTCACACATCAAGTCATAAGTATATAAAGGCTTGCAAAGCCCAATTGAAATTAAACAGTGATTAAGACAAAATCCAATATAAAATAGATGATACAAAAAACAAAATACAATATTAAAAGATAAATATGAATGCCAGTGTACATGTGAATATACAAAGTGATAAATAAGGGACTGGTACAGAAAAAAGACAGTCCTAGGTACATTAAAGTGTTAAAGGAACAGTGTCATCAGAAATTATTTTTTTATATGTTAAAGATGTTAGTGCTTTATTAAAAACTTTTATATTTATTTGTGTGTTTGTGTTTTACTTTTTCTTATTTTTACACTTTTTCTTCCCTATGGGGGCTGCCATTTTTTGTTCCATTTCTGTGTGTGTCGATTAACGACACATACAGACATGGAATACGGCAGCCACAGTCCCATAGGGACTGCGAACGGCTCCCGTCCCATTGACTGCAGTGTACGGCGTCTGTGTGGGAACTGCGCATGCGCCGCTCCCACACAGTCCTATTCGAAATTGGCGCCGTCCGGCGCCATTTTCCTGTGGACCGGAAGTCGCGGCCGGACAGTAATATTACTACTTCCGGTCGCGGCTTCCGGATTTCTGCACTTGCACCAGCGGCAGCAAACGGAGCGGACGGGCCGGAGGGAGCCGCGGCGGCAGGAGCAGGTAAGAGATTTCAATGTATGTTCGTGTTTGTGTGTGTTTACTACTGTATGTAAACCTACTACACTGTGGGTTAGCTCAAAAAATGGCGACACACAGTGTAGGAGGTTACACCGTTCAAACCCCTCGTTTATCCCGGCACTAGCCAGGATAAAGGAGGGGGGGATGCTGAGAGCTCACTAGAGCGAGGGCTTTTAACCCAATGTTGCAATGCTGCAATTTTGGGAACAGCTCCATCTAGTGACCAAAAATGGGTAGTATTATAAATTAGAAATAATTTATAATATTTCCTGGACTCGTGCAAAAAAATAAAAAAAATTTGAACAATGTTTAACCACCCACACACTAAATGTTTAATTTTTAAAAAAAAAAACATGTTTTTCTGGCAACACATTCCCTTTAATGACATAATGACTCACCCAGATGTATATAATAAAAACATTCAAAGTTGTCAATAGCAGAAAACCGAAAACAGGGCTCGTTCCTCTAGGTCTCAGCTGTCCAGTATGTGTACAAATGAATTGCACACCTGTGTAATGAGACTGTCATTCCTATTTGCAATGCATAGCGAAATCCCGCGAGATCGCGGGTGGCTATTCCCGCGCATGCGCATTCGATAGCACGGCAGCCATCTTGGCCAGAATTTGCTATCTTAATTTCGCGCATGCGCAGTATGAATTCCAGTACGCGGCGGCCATTTTACAACCTAGAAAAACATATCACGTCCAGGAACGAAACTAGAATGGAACAACAGGTCAAGCCAATCCAACTTGTGGGAGGGGCTTCTGGAAGCATGGGGTGAAATTTCTCCCGATTACCTCAGCAAATTAACAGCTAGAATGCCAAAGGTCTGCAATGCTGTAATTGCTGCAAATGGAGCATTCTTTGACGAAAGCAAAGTTTGAAGGAGAAAATTATTATTTGAAATAAAAATCATTATTTCTAACCTTGTCAATGTCTTGACTATATTTTCTAGTCATTTTGCTACTCATTTGATAAATATAAGTGTGAGTTTTCATGGAAAACACAAAATTGTCTGGGTGACCCCAAACTTTTGAACGGTAGTGTATGTGCTACCCCCTATATACTAAACACCACATTTTCATACACCGTGTTCCAAATTATTATGCACATTGGATGTAAGTGTCATAAACATTTAATTATTAGTTTTTCAATTAAACTCATGGATGGTATTGTGTCTTAGGGCTCTTTGGATCATTCTAATCAATCTCAGACACCTGTGATAATTAGTTTGTCAGGTGTGCCCAATCAAAGGAAAACTACTTAAGAAGGACGTTCCACATTATTAAGCAGGCCACATGTTTCAAGCAATATGGGAAAGAAAAAGGATCTCTCTGCTGCCGAATAGCGTGAAATAGTGCAATACCTTGGACAAGGTATGAAAACATTGGATATTTCAAGAAAACGTAAGCGTGATCATCGTACTGTGAAAAGATTTGTGGCTGATTTAGAGCACAGACGGGTTCATTCAGATAACGGCATAATGAGGAAGGTTTCTGCCAGACAAATTAATAGGATTAGCAGAGCAGCTGCTAAAATGCCATTGCAAAGCAGCAAACAGGTATTTGAAGCCACTGGTGCCTCTGGAGTCCCGCGAACCTCAAGGTGTAGGATCCTCCAGAGGTTTGCAAGTGTGCATAAAGCTATTATTCGGCCACCCCTAAACAATGCTCACAAGCAGAAACGGTTGCAGTGGGCTCAGAAATACATGAAGACTAATTTTCAAACCGTGTTGTTTACTGATGAGTGCCGTGCAACCCTGGATGGTCCAGATGTATGGAGTAGTGGATGGTTGGTGAATGGCCACCATGTCTCAACAAGGCTGCAACGTCAGCAAGGAGGTGGCGGAGTCATGTTTTGGGCTGGAATCAAGGGGAGAGAGCTGGTAGGCCCCTTTAGGGTCCCTGACGGTGTGAAAATGACCTCTGCAAAGTACGTAGAGTTTATGACTGACCACTTTCTTCTGTGGTACAAAAAGAAGAACCGTGCCTTCCGTAGCAAAATTATCTTCATTCATGACAATGCACCATCTCATGCTGCAAAGAATACCTCTGTGTCATTGGCTGCTATGGGCATAAAAGGAGAGAAACTCATGGTGTGGCCCCCATGTTCCCCTGACCTGAAACCTATTGAGAACCTTTGGAGCATCCTCAAGAAAAATATCTATGAGGGTGGGAGGCAGTTCACATCAAAACAGAAGTTCTGGGAGGCTATTCTGACCTCCTGCAAAGATATTCAAGCAGAAACTGTCCAAATACTCACAAATTCAATGGATGCAAGAATTGTGAAGGTGATATCGAAGAAGGGGTCCTATGTTAACATGTAACTTGGCCTGTTAAGTTTTTTTTGATTGAAAGAGCTTTTGATTTCTGTAAATATGGCCTCCTGATGCTGCAAATTTAACAAATTACCATTTTAGTTCTCTTTACAACCTTTAAAATGTTTTGATCTCTGTTGTGCATAATAATTTGAAACTGCATTTTGAGATTTTTACTTCTATCATTAGGAGATGTATTCAATAAAATTTGCATTATACTCCAACGGTTGATGGCTCGAAGATTATACTGACTGTCATTTGCATCGACTATTAAGGAAAATCAGCGAAAAATAACATTTGCATAATAATTTGGGATGCGGTGTATATGGTAATCTATAAAACTTAATCAAATTCATGCAATTAATTCATAGAAATAATCTTTTTAAAGTGTATCTTCAGTTTGGAGGTACACTGCATGATATTTATTGTGTTATTGTGTTATCTGTGGTGTTACATAGGACTGCAGATAACACTACTACATTATCTGTACTCAGAGAGTTATCACTGTGTGTTATCTGTGGTGTTACATAGGACTGCAGGTAACATCTCTTACATTATCTGTACTCAGAGAGTTATCACTGTGTGTTATCTGTGATGTTACAAAGGACTGCAGGTAAGGGCTTATTCAGACGAACGTATAATACGTCCGTGCAACGAGTGTGATTTTCACGCGTGTCGCACGGACCTATGTTAGTCAATGGGGCCGTTCAGATTGTCCGTGATTTTCACGCAGCGTATGTCCGCTGCGTGAAACGCACGACATGTCCTATATTTGGCCATTTTTCGCGAATCACACACCCATTGAAGTCAATGGGTGCGTGAAAACTACGCACGGCACACGGACGCACTTCCGTGTGCCGCGCGTGATGCGTGCAACAGTAGTCAAAACTATGTATGAAAACAGAAAAGCACCACTGTTTACAAACCTAAAAACAGAGTGTCATAATGATGGCGGCTGAACGAAAATCACGCAGCCATGCATCATATGCTGCTCACACACAGGGCTTTTATGGACCTTTTGCGCGCGCAAAACACACACTCTCGTGTGCATCCGGCCTAAGGCTGTGTTCACATCACCGTTTGTGTTCCGCTGAGGGGTTCCGTCTGCGGTTTCCGCCGGGTTAACCCCTCAGCGGAAAGGCAAAGGGAAACCTCAGCTTCTGTTTCCCTCGCCTTTGAACTCAATGGTGACAGGAACCTAGCTAATGGTTTCCATCTGTCACCGTTGTGACAGGGTTCTGTTGTTGTTAACGGTACCAATGGCGCAGTCGACTTCGCTATTGAAGGGCAACTGTATATGAAAACAATGCCGCAATCGATTTTGAGATAGGATTATTTTTCGCTCAGATATTTAACTTTAAAGTTATCATCATTATAAGCTTCATTATCGGCTACCGCCGGTGTTAGCATTGCCCAAAATGTACCGCGCGGGTAAAATCCTAATTGTGTGTGGACGCGCGTGTGTGTGAGCTTGGGAATGTCACATCAAGGTGACTTTAAATTACGTATTATTACAATCGGCCTCGGCAATACAAAATTGACCTTGTCTACGATTGTAACATGATTTCATGTGTACACATTTCGGTAGTCGCTTGTGAATTTCAGAGAGCTCTAATTCGGAGAGTAATTTTATTTTTGTACATTTCTATTGTCATATCACAAATGCATTTGACCGAAACGGAATGGATCACTTTATTGATGATGAGAGGGTATGGCGAAGAAAAAATAAGATCCTATCGAGAAGTAGCGGCTTTATTCAATACCACTTATCCTATCCGTAATCCAATTTCATTGTCAACTGTTAAAAGAACTGTTCATCGTTTTGAAATAACCGGTTCAATTAAAGACGCACCAAGATCTGGAAGAACCAAACATGCTAGTAATGAAGAAAAATCTTTAGATGTTCTGCTCACTCTACATGATAATCCTCATACATTATATCAGAGCCACATCACTTCGTTGAATTTCGAAGAGGCATCATTATCATCCTTATAAAATATGTCTAGTTCAGGAGCTATCCGAAAATGATTATGACAGAAGAGTGGAATTTTGAGATACAATGATGACACGATTTGATGATAATCATCAGATTTTCAACTGGACCTGTTTTTTGGATGAAGCTACGTTTGAACTAAACAGTTCTGTAAATCGACAGGACATGAGGTATTGGGTAGACGAAAATCCACATTGGATGAGAGACAATCATATCCAGTATCCTCAGAAGGTTAACGTTTGGGCCGGAATATTGCTCAATCATATTGTAGGACCATTTTTCATTATTGAAGGAAACATAAATGCAGAAAATTACTGCAATTTGCTAAGAAACTAAGTGATACCGGCTATTCAAAATATTGCTGGAGAAGCTTTCTGCAATGTTTGGTATCAGCAGGATGGAGCTCCGGCTCATTTTTCTCTGCGAGCTCGAAATCTTCTGAATGATAATTTTCCTGATCAATGGATTGGTAGAAGAGGCCCGATAGAATGGCCACCGAGATCACCAGATCTGACCCCATTGGACTTTTTTTTACTGGGGGTATTTAAAAGATAAAGTCTAGGAGACTAAGATCGCAAACTTAGACGAGCTGCAGGAAAGAATAGTGAATATTTCGAATTTAATCACACCAGATGTTATAAATAACATTATCGACACGTTTTACGTTCGCTTAGGACACTGTCAAGTAGTTGAAGGACATCAGTATGAACATTTGATTTCACCCCTTCCCGCTCCTGGACGTACTATTAGGTCATGGCAGCTGTATCGTTTGCGCTCCATGACCTAATAGTACGTCTCGGGAGTAACGGCCGTTTCGGCCGTCCTCCCGACACATACAGGAGCTGTGACAGCTGCTGTCTTGTTCAGCAGCTGTCACAGCTCCTACAGCGGGGACCGATTGCTGTGTCCCCGCTGATTAACCCCTTAAAAGACGCGTTCTATAGAGATCGCGGCTTTTTAGGGGTTAAGCTGCCATCACCGGCCTGCTACGCGATAGCGGCCGGCGATGGTGACAATGGCAACCGGACACCAAACAATGGCGTCCGGCTATGCCATAGACGGAAGCCTAGTGGGTCCTGACAACGTCAGGACCCACTATGCTTGCTGTCAGTGAGTAGCTGACAGTTCTAATACACTGCACTATGCATGTAGTGCAGTGTATTAGAATAGCGATCAGGGCCTCATGCCCTCAAGTCCCCTAGTGGGACAAAGTAATACAGTAAAAAAAAAGTTAAAAAAAGTTGTGTAAAAATAAGAAAATAAAAGTTTTAAAAGTATTAAAAGTAAAAATCCCCCTTTTTCCCTTATCAGTCATTTATTATTAATAAAAATATATAAACAAACAAATAAACTATACATAATTGGTATCGCTGTGTCCGTAACGGCCTGAACTACAAAATAATTTCGTTATTTATCCTGCACGGTGAACGCCCTTAAAAAAAATAATAATAAACCGTACCAGAATCACAATTGTTTGGTCACTTCACCTCCCAAAAAATTAAATAAAAAGAGATCAAAAAGTCACATGTACCAAAAAATGGTACTGATCGAAACTACAGTTCGTTACGCAAAAAATAAGTCCTCGCACGGCTTTATTGATTGAAAAATAAAAACGTTATGGCTCTTAGAATAAGGTAACACAAAAAGTCAATGATTGTTTACAAAACGTATTTTATTGTGCAAACGCCATAAGACATAAAAAAAAACTATAAACATCTGGTATCGACGTAATCGTATCACCCTGCAGAATAAAGTGAATATGTCATTTTTAGCGCACGGTGAACGCTGTAAAAAAAATAGAATAAAAAAACAATAGTAGAATTGCTGTTTATTAGTCACCACGCCACCTAAAAATAGAATAAAAACTGATGAAAAAGCCGCATGCACCCCAAGAAAACTACAATGGATTCCTCAAGGGGTCTAGTTTCCAAATTGGGGTCACTTTTGGGGGGTTCCCAATGTTTTGGCACCACAAGACCTCTTTAAACCGGACATGGTGCCTAATAAAAAGGAGGTCTCATAATCCGCTAGCTGCTCCTTTGGTTCGGAGGCCAGTGCTTCAGTCCATTACCGCACTAGGGCCACATGTGGGATATTTCTCAAAACTGCAGAATCTGGGCAATACGTATTAAGTTGCGTTTCTCTGATAAATCCTTTTGTGTTATAAAAAAAATGGTATAAAGCGGATTTTCTGACAAAAAAAAAATGTCAATTTCACCTCTACTTTGCTCTAAATTTCTGTGAAACACCTAAAGGGTTCATAAACTTTCTAAATGCTGTTGTGAATACTTTGAGGGGTCTAGTTTCTAAAATTGGGTATTTGATAGGGGTTTCTAATATATGTGCCCCTCAAAGCAACTTCAGAACTGAACTGGAACCTAAAAAAATAAATAAATGAGGCAATACTTCGCTTCTTACATTATACTGATAATGAGCCGTGCCCACCCCGAGATGACCCCAGTTTTGACCGTTTGTATAAACGGAGACCCCTATTAGACCGTTCCAGTTCCCGGTTTTCACAAGCATACACCCCCGAGAAGTGTATTTCTATTGATGAGTCCCTGGTACATTTTAAAGGGAGGGTTCAATTCCGGGAGTACCTGCCGGGTAAGAGGGCAAGGTATGGCGTGAAGATGTATAAGCTGCGAGAGTGCATCCGGGTATACCTACAGGTTTAGGCTATATGAAGGAAAGGCCACCCCCAAACCAGACTACATCCTGGACTACAATAGGTATATGGGAGGGATGGACTTGTCAGATCAAATCCTGAAGCCCTACAGCGCCATGCGGTGTGGTATAAGAAGCGTACGTGCTACGTCGATGTGCAGGCCAGACGGGAACTTTCCTGGAATTTCAAGAGGTGATTATCAAGAACCTAATCTTTAGGGACCAAGAAGGGGGGGCACCCAGTACTTCTGGAAGCGGGGCCACACGCATCGTACCAGGGCAACACTTTCCAGGAGAAGTTCCCCAAACTGGCAAGAAGGGAAAAAGTCAAAAGAGGTGCAAAGTCTGCTATAAGAGGGCGATAAGGGATGACACAGTATATCAATGTGACACGTGTCCCGAATAACCAGAGCTCTGTATGAAAGTCAGTTTTAAAATTTATCATACATCCCTTTGTTTATAATTTACCCCAATTTTACTTACCCTGATGCACTCCGCACAGCTTATCCCCCCTCGTCTTTCCTCTCTGAGCCCTGCTGTGTGTCCAGGCAGCTGATAACAGCCACATGTAGGGAGAACCCACATTACAGTTTATGGGGTGTAGGTCTCTCGTCAAAATGCTCTTAACACCTCTAGATGAATGCCTTAACGGTGTAGTTATTAAAACGGGGTCACTTCTTGCGGGTTTCAACTGTACTGGTACCTCAGGTGCTTCTGCATACATGACTTCGCACTAGAAAATCCCCAGTAGGCCAAATGGTGGTCCTTTCCTTCTGAGCCCTCCCAAGGGCCCAAACGGCAGTTTATCACAACAAATGGGGTATTGCGGCACAAATTGCGCAACAGAATGGGGTATTTTGTTTCTTGTGAAAATAAGAAATTTTCAGCCAAAACTACATATTATTTGAAAAAAATAATTTTGTTTTCATTCCCAGCCCAATTCAAATAAGTTCTGTGAAAAAACTATGGGGTCAAAATGGTCACAACACCCATAAATGAATTCCTTGAGGGGTGTAGTTTCCAAAATGGGGTCATTTGTGGTTGGTTTCTATTACTTTGATACCTCTGAGGCTCTGCAAATGCGACATGGCACCCGAAAACCAATCCAGCAAAATCTGGACTCCAAAGAACACACAGCGCTCCTTTCCTTCTGAGCCCTCCCATGGGCCCAAACGGCAGTTTATCACCACAAATGGGGTATTGCCGCACTCAGGACAAATTGGGCAACAAAATGTAGTATTTTATTTCTTGTGAAAATAAGAATTTTTGAGCTAAAATGACATATTATTGGAAAAAATATATTTTTTTTTAATTCCCAGCCCAATTCAAATAAGTTCTGTGAAGAAACTATGGGGTCTAAATGGTCACATTACCCATAAATGAATTCCTTGAGGGGTGTAGTTTCCAAAATGGGGTAACTTCTTGTGGGTTTCCATTGCTTTGATACCTCTGGGGCTCTGCAAATGCGACATGGCACCCGAAAACCAAACCAGCAAAATCTGCACTCCAAAGAACACACAGCGCTCCTTCCCTTCTGAGACCTCCCATGGGCCCAAACGGCAGTTTATTGCCACAAATGGGGTATTGCTGCACTCAGGAGAAATTGGGCAACAAAATTGAGTATTTTGTTCCCTGTGAAAATAAGAAATTTTGATAAAAAATTACATCTTATTGGAAAAAATGTCATTTTTTTAATGTCACAGCCCAATTGAAATAGGTGCTGTGAAAAAACTGTGTGGTCAAAATGCTAACAACAACCATAAATAAATTCCTTGAGAGGTGTAGTTTCCAAAATGGGGTCACTTTTGGTGGGTTTCCATTGCTTTGATACCTCTGAGGCTCTGTAAATGCGACATGGCACCCGAAAACCAATCCAGCAAAATCTGGACTCCAACAAACATATAGCGCTCCTTTCATTCTGAGCCCTCCCATGGGCCCAAACGGCAGTTTATCACCACAAATGGGGTATTGCCACACTAAGGACAAATTGGGCAACAAAATGGGGTATTTTGTTCCCTGTGAAAATAAGACATTTTGATCACAAATGAAATTTTATTTGAAAAAATGAAATTTTTTTCATTTCACAGCCCAATTGAAATACGTGCTGTGAAAAAACTGTGCGGTCAAAATGGTAACAACAACCATAAATGAATTCCTTGAGGGGTGTAGTTTCCAAAATAGGGTCACTATTGGGGGATTCCTACTGTTTTGGCACCTCAACACCTCTTCAAATCTGGCGTGCTGCCTAAAATATATTCTAATAAAAAAAGAGGACTCAAAATGCACTAGGTGCTTCTTTGCTTCTAGGGCTTGTGTTTTAGTCCACGAGAGCAGTAGAGCCACATGTGGGACATTTCTAAAATCTGCAGAATCTGGACAATACATATTTAGTAGTGTTTCTCTGGTAAAACCTTCTCTGTTACAGAAAAAAAAAATGAATAAAATTGAAATTCAGCAAGAAAAATGAAATTTGCAAATTTCACCTCCACTTTGCTTTAATTCCTGTGAAATGCCTGAAGGGTTAAAAAAAAACTTTCTAAATGCGGTTTGGAATACTTTGAGGGGTCTAGTTTTTAAAATGGGGTGTTTCTTAAAAACAGTGCGGAAAGTCTCTAGAAACAACTGTAAGTTAGAGCATTAAGTACCCTCACGTTCCCAGAAAGGGGTTAGCCCATTCCAGGGCTTTGCCAGAAAGGAGGGAGACTATGAAAGCGGCCTCGGTAATATCAGAGGGGAAAAGATGAGCGTGCAATTTGAAGTGAATCTGGCATTGGTTGATGAAGCCTCTATAGGTCTTAGCATCTCCATCGTAGCGAGGTGGTAGAGGTAGAGAGATTCCGGTTCCAGCACTTACAGGAGGAACAGCAGGAGGTGGTGTAGAGGGAGCAGCTGCAGAAGGGAGATCCAAACGATTGACTATGGAATTTACAGCCTGGAGGAGCTGATCCTGTCATGCAAGGAGGTCACGCATGTCTACTTGCATCAATTGGAGCATTGTCTTGTGTTGACCAGTGGGATTCATGGGCTGAGCAAACTGTAATAATCATTGAGAATCTGGACCCACTAGGCTGCTCCGCTGTAGCAAAATAGCAGCTGGACAAACTATAACCAATGATAGTCTATAGGACAAGAGTACCTGGATAGGAGACTTGGCAGATACTTGGAGTGGGAGACACTTGGCACAGATGATGTGTAGTCATCCGAGGCCCATGAGCCGACACGTGCACACATTGTGAACTCCACTCCGCAACTAGACTCCGCACTGGAACAAACACAATTGCTGGAAATGGGATATAGGAACACTGGGTACAGGATACAACTAAGGGACCATTTGCTAAGCGACCATGGGCAGACACAACATTGCTCAGACACGGGAACAAGGGCAGGACGGTTAAGTAGGCAGGGGTGCACAGGGATAGGCTAGGGAAGATATTAGTGGTGCCCTTGAAGAGGTCACCAAGGCACGCGTGCGCACCCTACAGGAATGGGCAGCGGACGGGAGCAGTACACGCCGGCGTCCCCGAGAAGGAGGAAGTAGACGCCGGCACAGAGGTAGCAGACGCTGGTGGTCTCCAGGGGAGGCAGAGGAGCGGTGATCGGCGGCCGCCAGCGTTACACTATTCTAATTCAAATCTTGTGTTCTAGTGATCAGGATTTAATTTTAAGGAAGATGAGAGAACGGGATAAGATGCATTTTAATGGAAGCCAGATTGCGACCTATCCGGATTTCTCCAGAGCCGCTGAACAAAAAAAGACGCAGTTTCTAGGAAGTTAAAGAAGCTCTGTCACCAGATTTTGCAACCCCTATCTGCTATTGCAGCAGATAGGCGCTGCAATGTAGATTACAGTAACGTTTTTATTTTAAAAAAACGAGCATTTTTGGCCAAGTTATGACCATTTTTGTATTTATGCAAATGAGGCTTGCAAAAGTCCAAGTGGGCGTGTTTAAAGTAAAAGTCCAAGTGGGCGTGTATTATGTGCGTACATCGGGGCGTTTTTACTACTTTTACTAGCTGGGCGCTCTGACGAGAAGTATCATCCACTTCTCTTCAGAACGCCCAGCTTCTGGCAGTGCAGACACAGCTGTGTTCTCGAGAGATCACGCTGTGACGTCACTCACTTCCTGCCCCAGGTCCTGCATCGTGTTGGCCACATCGGCACCAGAGGCTACAGTTGATTCTGCAGCAGCATCAGTGTTTGCAGGTAAGTAGCTACATCGACTTGCAAACGCCGATACTGCTGCAGAATCAACTGTAGCCTCTGGTGCCGATGTGTCCTCGCTCGTCCGACACGATGCAGGACCTGTGAGTGACGACACAGCGTGATCTCTCGAGAACACGGCTGTGTCTGCACTGCCAGAAGCTGGGCGTTTTGAAGAGAAGTGGATGATACTTCTCGTCAGAACGCCCAGCTAGTAAAAGTAGTAAAAACGCCCCGATGTACGCACATAATACACGCCCACTTGGACTTTTACTTTAAACACGCCCACTTGGACTTTTGCAAGCCTCATTTGCATAAATACAAAAATGGTCATAACTTGGCCAAAAATGCTCGTTTTTTAAAAATAAAAACGTTACTGTAATCTACATTGCAGCGCCTATCTGCTGCAATAGCAGATAGGGGTTGCAAAATCTGGTGACAGAGCCTCTTTAAAAAAAAGTCTTGCCCAGCTACCAATATCCTACTCTCTATTGTTTCCAGGCGGCAGGCGGTCTTTCAGGAGCAAGTGAGAATCTTCGCCTCTTCGGAAGAGGCCAGAGTCTGGTTAGACAGTCGTGGCTTATGAAATGGCGAAAGTGGCTTTTGTGGGGGGGGGGGTGTTTCTTGTTCTTTATTCCTGTGACAATGGGCCGGGGGAAGAGGGGTTGGGGTGGGGGGTGGAGCTGGTGACTTGGAGGTTTAAGATCTGAGGTTTCGTCCAGCAGGTCATGTAGGGGGAAGGTTGGGGTTGTCGGGGTGGGGTAAAGATCTTCAGAATATTAAGTTATGGAGTAGGTTTTTGGAATATAAAGTATCTCTAATTTGCTCATCCCACTTGATGATTGTAATGTTTGTAATATGGTCTTCTGCTGGTACAAAAATTGTTACATGGAATGTTAAGAGGACTGGGGGAGCGCATGAAAAGATGTATTGTTTTTTATGTTATGAATAGACACCTCCCAGCCATGGTTTGTCTGACTGAGACACATTTTTCAACAGAAAACATTAATTATGGCAGAAGAAAGTGGGCAGAGAAGGAATTTCAGTCTGTATTTTCCACATATTCCCGAGATATAGACTCTAAGGTGAATAAGGAAGGTCAATATGTGTATCTATACAGAAGGCTGGATGAGGTACTATGCATTTTAGCTTTTGTATATATTCATTCCCCATTCTCTATGGGGGTACAGAACTGCTTGTTGAAATTTGTGGAACTTAAAGAATCCTGCCCCATATTAGTATTAGGAGATTTCAACTGCACCATGAAGGAACATCTGGATAGTGTCAGAATGGTAAAGAAGTAGACCATGAGGGAAATAGGTCCCTCTCCACTTACTACGTTCTGTTTAGAAACTGGTTTTGAGGATGTTTGGGGATGGATTTATAGAGAGAAACAAGTCCTCTCCTGCTTTAGCAGAATGCATAGAACTATGTCTAGGATAGACCTGGCTCTTATTAATAATAGATTTGTGGATTTTGTGAAAAAGATGAAGTACGAACCTAATGGTTTAGCAAATCACTCCATTATGTTAGATTAGATAAATTCAGGTAAAAGAACGGGTCTTAGAAATCCCCTTTTCAGGTTGAACCCACATTGGCTGAATATTTTGGATAATCATATGAAAATAGATAGGGAATTTTAGCATTTTGGGATATTAATTTTAACTCCACCCATATTCATTTTGTATGGGATTCCTTTAAAGCTTTGATGAGAGGGATCCTGGTTAAAGAGATTAGCCTACTTAGGAAAGGATTTACTGGGTAAGAAGTTATTTTACAAAAGCAGGTGCAAGAAGCGGAAAAGGAATTCCTTAGGGAACAATCGGAAGTAAAGTCGGCTAAACTGAAGCAGTCTCAGAAAAAACAGGAGCAATTTTTTATAAAAAAAATGCAACATAGGATCTTTTTTGCTAGCCAAAACTATTTTAGTGAGGCAGCTAAACCATGTAAACTTTGTAAGCGTGTTGCTAGATAAGAAGGAGGATGTCAGGGAGGAATTTTTTGATCATTTTGGGAAAAGGTATGAATCATCCTCGGGGATGATCTCTCTGCCCCATGATTGGTTTATTGACCAAATAGGTTTTCCATCCCTTAGTAAAGAAGGCAGGGATTTGTTAGACACATCCATCACCGTCTGCCTTTTGAAATCTATAGGAAATATGGGGATGCTATCCACTCACTATTGCTTGAAGTGTTGTAGGATTCAATTAAAGAGGTGAAACTCCCTAATTCAATGTCTGAAGCCATTATCACTCTGGTCTTAAAAAAGGACAAAGACCAATGTGATATGGACCTATATCCCTCCTGAATACGGATATAAAGTTATTTTTGAAAATTCCGGTCAACAGGCTTAAGAAAGTAATTTTGACCATAATTTATATGGTATAATTTATATGGCAAATATGGCTTCATCCCGGATAGAAACGGTTGTAATAACATTCGAGGATTGTTTATTGGTATGCAGTTGTGATGGGGGGAGACCCGCTGCATCCTGTCTTTGGACGCCACAAAGGTGTTTGACACAGTGGAGAGGATCTTCCTCTGGAATGTAACGACTAAATTTGGAATAGGCAGGAAGTTTATTCAGATGGTTAAAATGATGTATAATGGCCCGAAGGCTAGAGTTAATGTTTCTGGAGAGTTGTCTCCCCCTTTTATTTTTTAGAGGGGAACGAGACAGGGTTGTCCTCTATCCCCGCTATTTTTTGCCTTATTTATTGAACCCTTAGCAATTTTGATTACAGATAACAAAGCTATTCGTGAATTCGGCAGTGGTGAGGAAGGGGACAAAATACTTTTGTATGCAGATGTTATATTACTGTGTCTTGATGAGTCAGAGAGATCTGTCATGGAGGCTATTGAAGTAATAAAACAGTTTGGACTCTTCTCGGGCTTAGATATTAACTGGAAGAAATCCACCCTTTTACGACTTGATGAAATGGATATTGGACCCATAGGGGAACTTGCCATTCTAAATAATTCACAGAGTTTGAAAGTGAGTCTGCACACTGCTCGGCATGTGATGTCACAGAAAGAGGGCGTACGCTGACGCGTTTCGTCACCACGTGACTTCCTCAGAGCGTGCCTTTTCTTTCCCTCAATAAATTTTGAAACCTTTTTAAAATGATGAGACGAGTGCCTATTTCCCAGTGGTTTCCCTAAAATAGTCCCCTTTTTCTTTGACCCTTCCCCAATTCCCCTTGTCCCTCCTTCCTTCCCTGCATTATAATTATTATCATTCACTGGTTGGCACCATACGACTTGTACTGGGCTCTAGCACTTGATATGATCTGATTCAATATATACTCTATGTCCCATATATATATTAGCAAAACTGGGTGCAAAACGGCTACCCATCGCGGTCCCTCTGGTTTGTCTTAATATAAAGGAAAAGACATTATGCTTCAAGATGAAGTCTATAGTTTATTTTAAAAAATTTATTTTGGGGAGTTCCATGGTTCTTATCATGAATAACTTGTTGTGTATGGCTTGTCAGTGAAGAGAAGTTTGGGATAAACTGACGGTAAAAGTTGGCGAATCCCAAAAAAGCTCTGTACGGACCTCAAGCCTTGAGGACGTGGCCATTCCAAGACGGACTTTACTTTCTCAGGATCCATCTCAAGGGCGTGTCATCTGAGATGATGTAGCCCAGAAAGGGTAGAGAGAGTTCTTCTCAAACACGCATTTCTCCAGCTTGGCATACAAATGATTCTCCCTTAATCGCAGCAAAACTTGACGGACATGCCTCCGATGCGTCGTCAGATCTGGAGATCTCGGAAGATATCATTGATAAATTCTTGGCAGACCGCGGGAGCATTACACAGACCGAAGGGCATTACCAGGTATTCATAGTGCCCGTTTCGAGTGATGAATGCCGTCTTCCATTCATTACTCGGCAAATCCAGATCAAGTTGTAAGCCCCTCGCTGGTCTAGTTTAGAAAAAAATGTAGGCTCCTCATATGCAGTCAAATAGTTTGGAAATTAGTGGCAATGGATATTTGTTCTTGACCGTGATTTGATTGAGACCACGGTAGTCGATGCAAGGCCGAAGAGATCTGTTTTCTTTCTTGACAAAGAAGAACCCGGCCCCAGCCGGGGAGGAGGATTTTTGTATGAAACCCCTCTCCAGATTACCCTTGATACAGGCCGACATGAACTGAGTCTCTGGCAAGGAGAGAGGGTATACCCGTCCACAGGGAAGGGACGCATTTGTAACCAGTTCAATGGGGCAGTCATAAGCCCTGTGTGTGGGCAGCATCTCAGCCTCCCTCTTGCTGAAGACATGTGCAAACTGAGCAAAATGAGGGGGTAATCCTGCCAATGACTGAGGCAGAGGAGGCTGAACAGGATGGATCTGCAACAGACAGCGATTGAGACATTTGGAGCCCCGTTGGAGAACCTCTCCGGAATTCCAGTCCAGGACTGGGGCATGTAGTCGAAGCCAAGGCCGACCCAGCAGAACAGGATTGACAGTTTTGGGCAAAACAAGAAATTAAGTTATTTCCGAATGAAGGGCTCCAACTTGGATCTCCAGCAGCTTAGTATCAGATACAATTGGATCGTGCAGAAGCAGTCTATTCACCCAGGAAACAGCCAAAGACGTCTCCAGAGGAACTGTGGGCAACTGGAGATGATCCACTAGGTCTTTTTGGATGAAGTTTGCCGCGGACCCGGAGTCCAGATAGGCAGAAACCCGGTGCATCTTCTCGCCGGACACTATGGTCACGGGGATGGACAGCTTTGAAGACAATCTTTTATTCAGCACTGTTTTGCCTAGCGTTGTTTCTCCAACCAAACCTAGGCACTGGAGTTTTTTGGCTTCCTTTGGCACAAACGCACAACATAGCCTCTGAGGCCGCAATACAGACAAAGTCCCGAAGTGCGTCTGCGTTGTTTCTCCTGGGCTGACAATTTGAGCTGGTCCACCTGCATAGGCTCCTCTGGTGGAACAACTGGGGAGGACAACAGGCAGTGGTGTAGCTATAGGGGTCGCAGCGGTCACAATTGTGACCGGGCCCCAAAGCTAGGGCGGCCATGGCCCCCCGCACCACGTCATTAAAAAGTTACTATAGTAAACTCGGGCCTCGGGCCCCTGTTACTATAGTAACTGACAGTACTTACCTTCCTGTTTCCGGAGCGCGGCAGAGGTCCTGACATCACAACACTGTGTGCAGCGCATGACGTCACAACGCTATGCGCAGCGCACAACATCGTGATCCTGGATAGAGTCAGGACGTCTGCTGCGGCTGAAGAGGAGGTAAGATTAATATCCCTGTCTTCTGAAGCTGATTGGCGGGGTCCGACTCCGACTCAGTTGTTTTGAAGGGGCAGCAGCACCCGTACGAGAGCTGCTTCCCCTTCATTCCGGTCACTTCATTCCGGTCACATTGTGAATCGTGTCGGCGATTCACAGTGTGAGCGAGTAAGGGAAATGAAGCAGCTGTCGTCGTACGAGTGCTGCGGCCCCTTCAAAACAGCTGATTGGCCGGCTCCCGGGAGACGGATCCCGACACATCAGCTATTGATGGCATATCCTGAGGATAGGCCATCAATGTTTAGGGACTGGACAACCCCTTTAAGCCTACGATGTAGCAGGCTTAGAGGGCCCATGAGACAGGATCACAGATTGTGTGATGCTGTCTGCTGGGCCCTGTATCTAAGCCAATCACATGGTAGGCTTAGATACAGGGTCCCACAGACAGTATCACACATGGGCCCTGTATCTAAGCCTAACACGTGTTACTAATCATTTTTTGTGTGTTTTCTTACAGGTTCAGTCGTTGGACTAAGTCGGATTCCAGGAATACTTTGATGACAGCTTTTTTTTTATTGTCAATAAAATGGATAACGAGAGTTGTGTGTTTTTTTTTTATTTCAATAAAATATTTTTTCTATGTCTTTGTGTTTTTTTCAAACTATATTACTACCACCTTAGTAGTGGCCGCCGGCGGATTGACAGCGTTCATTGTTAAGGCGGGGCTTAGTGTTAGCCAGTGCAGAGGCTAACACTAACCCCCATTATCACTCCGGTACCCACCACCACCAGGGTTGCTGGGAAGAGCCGGTTACGATCCAGTACTTGACCATCTGTAGTGATGGTCGGGCAATGGGGTGGACGCAGGCTGGTAGTATTAGGCTGGGAAAGGCCAGAAACAGTGCATGGTAATGCTGCCTGCTGCTGCTTTATTGTATCTGGCCGGTTATGAAAAATGGGGGGGACCCCACGTCATTTAAAAAAATAAAATAAAAAATAATTGGAAAGAACGATGTGGGGTACCCCCCAATTTTCATAACCAGCCAGATCCAACATAGCAGCAGCAGGCAGCATTAGCAGGGTGGGAAGGGCCACTGTTTTTGGCCTATCCCAGCCTAATACTACCAGCCTGCGGCCGCCCCGGTAGCTGACCATAACTACAGATACTGGTTCGTACCCGGCTTTTCCCAGTACCCCTGGTGGTGGTGGGTACCGGGGTAATAATGGGGGTTAGTATTAGCCTCTGCACCTGTTAACATTAAGCCCCGCCTTAGTAATGGAGGTTTTCAATCAGCCAGCGGCCATTACTAAGGCAGTAATATAACGTTTAAAAAAATACAAGCACATAGAAAAAATATTTTATTGAAATAAAAAAACACAACCCCCATTAACCATTTTATTGCGAATAAAAAAACGCTGTCATTGAAGTGCTCGAATACGAAGTAGTCCAAAAACCCGAACTTGTAAAAAAACACAAACACACAAAAATAATTATTAACACATAAAGAAGCAAAACAATTCTTATTCTTACCTTTCCTGGGTCCAGCGCTGGAGCCGCAATGTCAGTGAGCTGGGCCCTATATCTAATCCAATCATGTGTGATACTTGCCTGCTGAGCAACTGTATCTAATCCTATCATGTGTGATACTGTCTGCTGAGCTACTGTATCTAATCCAATCATGTGTGATACTGTCTGCTGGGCCCTATCTCTAATCCTACCATGTGTGATACTCTCTGCTGAGCTGTGTATCTAATCCTATCATGTGTGATACTGTCTGCTGGGCCTTATATCTAATCCTATCATGTGTGATACTGTCTGCTGAGCCGCTGTATCTAATCCTATCCATAGTTTATAGGGTCGTAGTTCTATAGATAGGTTGTCTCTTATACACACACATACAATTTTTTGGGGTGGACACATATGTATTGGGGCTATTTCCCTGACATTTTAAGTCCTTAGTGAGGCCCCTGGCTGCTAGTGCTGCATTGTTGGGTCACTTAGGAGACCCAGCGATGCAGCTGAAAGCTGCGGACCCTCGGCCATGATAAGTTTGCGGGGGGGGGGGGGCCAATAAGAACTTTTGCATCGGGGCCCATGAGCCTTGAGCTACGCCCTTGACAACAGGGATTGCTGGAAAGGAGGCGCTAGCCTGGGAAATCTTCTCTCCCGACGAACCTCTTGGGATCGCTCCCGAATCCTCATGTCAATCCGGGTAGCAAGCAGAATGAGGTCATCTAGGGTAGGTGGCAGATCACGAGCAGCAAGTTCGTCTTTAATCTCGGATGACAGTCCCTGCCAGAATGTAGCCACCAAGACCTCGTTGTTCCAGGACAGCTCTGGCGCTAGGGTGCGGATCCAAATGGCGTACTCGCCCACTGAGATGTCTCCCTGGCGAAGGATCAGCAGAGATGCAGCTGCTGATAAGACTCGTCCAGGTTCCTCAAATACCGTGCGAAATGTCTGTTGGAAACACTGGAAGTCACGGGTCTCTAGTCCCTGGCATTCCCAGATAGGATTCGCCCACGTAAGGGCCTTGCCAGCATGGAGGGAGATGATGAAAGCGATCCTTGCGCCATCGGTGGAAAAGTGGATCTGGCACTGGTTCAGAAATCCCCTGCAGGTACTCGCATCTGCGTCGTAGCGAGGAAGTAGTGGCAGCAAGAATCGGGAGTCGGTACCGATACTGACAAGAGGTGTAGTAGTAGGAACAGGAACAGGTGTCATGATGGCTACAGCTTGCGCATCGTCGCTGTGCAATGGAATTCACTGCCAGGAGGAGTTGGTCTTGTCGTGACCGAAAGTCTCGCAGGTCTGCCTACATGGCTTGTGACATCGTCATGGTCTTGGGTTGGCCAGCAGGGTCCATGGACTGAGCGTACTGTAACAATCCATGGGTATGTGGACACACTAGGCCGCACCGCCATAACGGAGTAGCAGCTGGCCAAACAACAGTCCTAGTACAAGAGTACCTTTAATAGTCCAGACAGTAATGGAGGCTCGGCATGGATGAACTTGTAGACATTAGACGTGGTGTATATCAGCAGGCGTGACCGGTGGCACAACACGACTCCAACAGGTTAAGGCACAGTAAGGGTATGTTCACACGCAGTGTTTTCAGGGGCGTTTATGCCACGAAAAACGCCTGAAAAAAACGGAAGCTGAACGCATACAAACATCTGCCCATTGAAATCAATGGGAAAAAAAATAATTCGTTAATACGGGGCGTCTTTTTACGCCTCTGTTTCAAAAAATGTATCTAGGGGTATAGTGAGCATTCTGATCCCATGGATTTTTTGCTGAATTAGGCCATGAAAACTTCTATGGTTTTTTATTCTTTTTTTTCTTACATCATTCATCGTGCATTATAAATGACATATTTAATTTATTCTGTGGGTCGATGCAATTACGGTGATATTATATGTACATAGGTTTTTTTTATGTTTTACAGTGTTTGCACGATAAAATCACGGTTTTAAAAAATATATTTTGTTTTTGTGTCGCCATATTCTAAGAGACTCAACTTTTTATTTTTTCCATCAAGAAAGCTGTATGAGGGCTTGTTTCTTGCGCAACAAACTGTCGTTTTTATTGGTACCATTTTTGGGTACATGCAACTTTTTGATGCCTATTTATTCAACTTTTTGGGAGCTGAAGTGACTAAAAATAGCGATTCTGGTAGAATTTCTTTATTAGTATTTTTTTATGGCGGTCACCGTGCGGGATAAATTACATTATATTTTTATAGTTCAGGCCGTTACGGACAAATTATGCAGAGTTTATTTATTTTTTTCTAATAATAAAGGACTTTATAAGGGAAAAAGGGCGATTTTTAATTTAATTATTTAGAACTTTTTTATTTTTGTAAAAAAAAATTTTTTATACCCACTAGGAACTTGAAGATCCAATTGTTGGATCGTTGTTATTAGAGATGAGCGAACCGGGACAACCGAACCCGGATTCGGTCCGAACATCGTGAAAAGTTCGGTTCGCAGCGAATCCGAACTTCACCGGGTTCGGCCGAACCCGTTTTGACCGAACTCGGCTACATTTTGGCGCCTGCCACATGTTAGATGTAAAATGGAGGATTTCAAAATATCACCTGACATCAGGCTACCCCATAATGCCTTGCAAACGACTCTCCCAGCCAATCGGGAGGCAGCATAGGGACGGGCTCAAGCCTGCAATAAAAGTCTATGCACGGAGCTCAGCGGCCATTTTAGAGACAGGAGCTGAAGGGATAGCATCTCTGTGCAGTTAGAGAAAGCTTTAGGAATCTAAAAGCCAGGAATCCAGCAATCGAAGGGGCTCATCCACTACAGCGGGAGTCTACTCTACTCTCAACAATCAACATCCAAATTGCAATACAAATTCTCCATTTGCCAAGCCAGTGTGTGAATAAGCTTTTATAAGGGGCTCATCCCCGTTGCATGGGTTAACATAACAATCCAACTTGCAATATAGGCAGCCTTTGTAGTACTACAACGCCCAGCATTCCCTGAGTGCACAGTGGCTGATAGAAATTCTCATTCATTGCCATTTGCAAAGCCAGTGTGTGAATAAGCTTTTAGAAGGGGCTCATCACCGTTGCATGGGTTAACATAATCCAACTTGCAATACAGGCAGCCTTTGTAGTACTGCAACGCCCAGCATTCCCTGAGTGCACCGTGGCTGATAGAAATTCTCATTCATTGCCATTTGCCAAGCCAGTGTGTGAATAAGCTTTTAGAAGGGGCTCTTCCCCGTTGCATGGGTTAACATAACAATCCAACTTGCAATACAGGCAGCCTTTGTAGTACTACAATGCCCAGCATTCCCTGAGTGCACAGTGGCTGATAGAAATTCTCATTCATTGCCATTTGCCAAGCCAGTGTGTGAATAAGCTTTTAGAAGGGGCTCATCCCCCAGAAGTCTAGCAAGCAAAATGGGGGAGCTGGAGGCCTTGATACTGGAAGAAAATATAGATATAGTTGGTGTTGCTGAAACATGGCTGGACTCTTCACATGACTGGGATGTAAATCTACAGGGTTTTACACTTTTTCGGAAAGACAGGACAAATAGGAAAGGTGGTGGTGTATGTCTGTATGTGAGAAATGATATGAAGGCGAGTGTGCAAGAGACAATAGTGGGTGAATACTGTGAGGAGGTTGAAACCTTGTGGGTGGAACTAGAAAGGGAGGTAAACACTGAAAAAATTACTTTTGGTGTAATCTATAGACCCCATATGCACAATGATAAGATTATTTCGTTCCGTTATTGATTCAAGTTTACTGCCTGTAGTAGAACGATTAAAATAATGTTTAATTGATAATAATTAAAAATGGGCTATCCTAGCCCTAATTACAATAGAACAGGCTCAGATAAGGTGGTCAGTCATGAAGAGAGGAAAACTCGTGTGATGACGTTATTCCAAACACCGAGCAAAACCTCTCCACTTATAGTATACTGCACTGACGCACCTCACTGACATAGGAGACAGTCCAACGCGTTTCCGTGCCACTAATACATGTGACACATCATCAGGGACTCTCAATTCGGTTTATTAATTGTATATTCTATTACTGCCGTTAAGCACAGTTGTGTGCTAAATTGAACCTCACAGCGCGTGTACGGCTCTAATGCATTGGCCGCCTATCAATTAAACAATATTTTAATCGTTCTACTACAGGCAGTAAACTTGAATCTATAGACCCCCCAATATAACTGAGGAGATGGAAGTTCAGCTATATAAACAGATGGAGCGGGCTGCACAGGCGGGTACTGTAGTGATAATGGGAGATTTTAATTTCCGGGATATTAATTGGTGTCATGGTTCAGCTTCAACTGCAAAGGGGAGACATTTCCTCAACCTGTTGCAGGAAAATTTTATGGGCCAGTTTGTGGAAGACCCGACTAGAGGTGAAGCTCTGTTGGATCTGGTCATTTCTAATAATGCAGATCTTGTTGGGAATGTCAATGTTCGTGAAAACCTCGGTAACAGTGATCACAATATAGTTACATTTTACCTATACTGTAAAAAACAAACGCAGGCTGGGAGGGCAAAAACATTTAATTTTAAGAAAGCCAATTTCCCCAGGATGAGGGCTGCAATTCAGGATATGGACTGGGAAGAACTAATGTCAAATAATGGGACAAATGATAAATGGGAGATTTTCAAATCTACTTTGAGTTATTATAGTGCAAAATTTATTCCTATAGGTAACAAGTATAAACGACTCAAATTAAACCCCACATGGCTTACACCTTCTGTAAAAAGGGCAATACATGACAAACAAACGGCATTTAAAAAATACAAATCTGAGGGTACATCTGCAGCCTTTGTAAAATATAAAGATCTTAATAAAATCTGTAAAAAGGTAATAAAATTAGCAAAAATAGAAAATGAAAGGCAGGTGGCCAAGGATAGTAAAACAAATCCCAAAAAATTCTTCAAGTATATAAATGCTAAAAAGCCAAGGTCTGAACATGTAGGACCCCTAGATAATGGTAATGGGGAGTTGATCACAGGGGTTCAAGAGAAGGCAGAGTTACTAAATGGGTTCTTTAGCTCTGTATATACAACAGAAGAAGGAGCAGCTGATGTAGCCGCTGCCAGTGCTGTTAATATATCAGTTGATATACTGAATTGGATGAATGTAGATATGGTCCAAGCTAAATTAAATAAAATAAATGTGCACAAGGCCCCGGGACCAGATGGGTTGCACCCTAGAATTCTTAAAGAGCTTAGTTCAGTTATTTCTGTCCCCCTTTTCATAATATTCAGAGAATCTCTAGTGACTGGTATAGTGCCAATGGACTGGCGCAGCGCAAATGTGGTGCCGATTTTCAAAAAGGGCTCTAGGTCTTCCCCGGGTAATTATAGACCAGTGAGCTTAACATCCATCATGGGGAAATTGTTTGAGGGGCTATTGAGGGACTATATACAGGATTATGTGACAAAAAATAGTATTATAAGTGACAGCCAGCACGGTTTTACTAAGGACAGAAGTTGTTAAACTAACCTAATCTGTTTTTATGAAGAGGTGAGCAGAAGCCTAGACAGAGGGGCCGCTGTGGATTTAGTGTTTTTGGACTTTGCAAAGGCATTTGACACTCTCCCCCATAGACGCCTAATGGGTAAATTAAGGACTATAGGTTTAGAAAATATAGTTTGTAATTGGATTGAGAATTGGCTCCAGAGAGTTGTGGTCAATGATTCCTACTCTGAATGGTCCCCGGTAATAAGTGGTGTACCCCAGGGTTCAGTGCTGGGACCACTATTATTCAACTTATTTATTAATGATATAGAAGATGGGATTAATAGCACTATTTCTATTTCTGCAGATGACACCAAGCTATGTAATATAGTTCAGTCTATGGAAGATGTTCATGAATTGCAGGCAGATTTAAACAAACTAAGTGTTTGGGCGTCCACTTGGCAGATGAAGTTTAATGTAGATAAATGTAAAGTTATGCATCTGGGTACCAACAACCTGCATGCATCATATGTCCTAGGGGGAGCTACACTGGCGGATTCACTTGTTGAGAAGGATCTGGGTGTACTTGTAAATCATAAACTCAATAACAGCATGCAGTGTCAATTAGCTGCTTCAAAGGCCAGCAGGATATTGTCGTGTATTAAAAGAGGCATGGACTAGCGGGACAGGGATGTAATATTGCCACTTTACACAGCATTAGTGAGGCCTCATCTAGAATATGCAGTTCAGTTCTGGCTCCAGTTCATAGAAAGGATGCCCTGGAGTTGGAAAAAATACAAAGAAGAGCAACGAAGCTAATTAGGGGCATGGAGAATTTAAGTTATGAGGAAAGATTAAAAGAATTAAACCTATTTAGCCTTGAAAAAAGACGACTAAGGTGGGACATGATTAACTTATATAAATATATTAATGGCACATACAAAAAATATGGTGAAATCCTGTTCCTTGTAAAACCCCCTCAAAAAACAAGGGGGCACTCCCTCCGTCTGGAGAAAAAAAGGTTCAACCTGCAGAGGCGACAAGACTTCTTTACCGTGAGAACTGTGAATCTATGGAATAGCCTACCGCAGGAGCTGGTCACAGCAGGGACAGTAGATGGCTTTAAAAAAGGGTTAGATAATTTCCTAGAACAAAAAAGTATTAATTCCTATGTGTAGAAATTTTTCCTTCCCTTTTCCCGTCCCTTGGTTGAACTTGATGGACATGTGTCTTTTTTTAGCCGTACTAACTATGTAACTATGTAACTATGTAACATAACAATCCAACTTGCAATACAGGCAGCCTTTGTAGTACTACAACGCCCAGCATTCCCTGAGTGCACAGTGGCTGATAGAAATTCTCATTCATTGCCATTTTCCAAGCCAGTGTGTGAATAAGCTTTTAGAAGGGGCTCATCCCCGTTGCATGGGTTAACATAACAATCCAGCTTGCAATAAAGGCAGCCTTTGTAGTACTACAACGCCCAGCATTCCCTGAGTGCACAGTGGCTGATAGAAATTCTCATTCATTTCCATTTGCCAAGCCAGTGTGTGAATAAACTTTTAGAAGGGGCTCATCCCCGTTGCATGGGTTAAAATAACAATTGAACTTGCAATACAGGCAGCCTTTGTAGTACTACAATGCCCAGCATTCCCTGAGTGCACCGCGGCGTGGCTGTTAGAAATTCTCATTCATTGCCATTTGCCAAGCCAGTGTGTGAATAAGCTTTTAGAAGGGGCTCATCCCCGTTGCATGGGTTAACATAACAATCCAACTTGCAATACAGGCAGCCTTTGTAGTACTACAACGCCCAGCATTCCCTGAGTGCACCGCGGCGTGGCTGATAGAAATTCTCATTCATTGCCATTTGCCATGCCAGTGTGTGAATAAGCTTTTAGAAGGGGCTCATCCCCGTTGCATGGGTTAACATAACAATCCAACTTGCAATACAGGCAGCCTTTGTAGTACAACAATGCCCAGCATTCCCTAAATGCACCGCGGCGTGGCTGATAGAAATTCTCATTCATTGCCATTTGCCAAGCCAGTGTGTGAATACGCTTTTAGAAGTGGCTCATCCCCGTTGCATGGGTTAACATAACCAATCCAACTTGCAATACAGGCAGCCTTTGTAGTACTACAACGCCCAGCATTCCCTGAGTGCACCGTGGCTGATAGAAATTCTCATTCATTGCCATTTGCCAAGCCAGTGTGTGAATACGCTTTTAGAAGGGGCTCATCCCCGTTGCATCCAACTTGCAAAACAGGCAGCTGAGGCAGCCTTTGTAGTGCTACAACGCCCAGCATTCCCTGAGTCAGTGCACAGTGGCTGATAGAAATTCTCATTCATTGCCATTTGCCAAGCCAGTGTGTGAATACGCTCTTAGAAGGGGCTCATCCCCGGGGTTTTGATTCAACTTGCTGCACTCCAGCAGTGAAATGTCTGGTAAAAAAAAGGTTGTGAAAGGACGGGGTAGAGGAAAAAACACCCATGCCATGTCCTCTCCCAGTCCAAATGTTGGATCTGTTGGTGCCAGACCCAGTACCAGCATTTGTGGCACAAGACATGTGTCCAGTTCCACTAGTAGCAGCAGCCATGTGCCTGCTGGTAGTAGTAGCAGTATCAGCAAGCCAGACTTGTCCATCTCCTCCGGTGGGCGGGTTACTTTAGACAATACGGCCATTGTGGACTGGTTGACTGGCTCGCGGTCATCTCAGCAGGAAGACTCTGACGATCTGGCTTCAAGCCAGGTTTCGTTATATTCCAGATCCTCTACAGTTCCTTGGCACAGTGACAGTAGTAATATGGGTATTTCTAGCGTTTCCATTCCATCATCTATGTCTTCACTCCCCTTCCTAGCGGGAAGCCATCTTTCCTGAGAGTCCTAAGAGACATCTCCTCGGGTGTGAAGGAAGATACTAAACAACATAGTGATGATGATTTGTTTTCCGCGAGTCAGCCAACGGAGTGTGTTGCGGAGGTGGTGGAGGTGGAAGCGGTGTCCGAGACGCATAGCTCTGGTAGTTGGGGTGTTGGTGGTAGCCGTGGTGGCAGATGCAGTAATGAGGGGGGGCATGGAGCCCGCCATGATGTCACATCACATTCACAACACAGTGACAGAAGTGGCGGGGATGATGAGGAGGGCTATGATGATGTTGTTTTAGACAGGACGTGGGAACCAGGTGACGAGGTGATGACGGCGTCAGAGGAGGAGGGTAGTAGTGGCGGCACTGGCAGTGATAAACAGCCAAGCCGAGGTAGGGGCAGAAGTCAATCTGCAAAATGTTGCAGTGGTAGGGTCAGCTCAGGAGCTGGTGACGGCGACACTGATGCTACTGGTGTAGGCTCCCGAAAAAAAGCCTGCCAGACAAGGGGCAAGCTCGGGTGGTGGTGGTGGTGGTGGTGGTGGTGGACGTGGTACTACCTCTTTACGGTACTCTGCCGTGTGGCAATTTTTCTGTACCTTCCCAAGCAGAAAGTAAGGCGTGGGCAGGGCAGCAATGTAGGAACTACCGCTCTACGTAAACACATGGAGCGGCATCACAAGGCCATGTGGGACAATCTACATGCCCCACCATCATGTACATCTAATGAAGACCCCTCTGCCGCTGCTGCTGCTCCGAGTCCCTGTCATCTAAGTAGTAGCGAGGCCTTATCCACCATGTCGTTGTCATCATCATCATCACTGTCATCTAGTGCTCCTCCTACGTCCCGTCAGTTATCCATTACGAAATCGTTGTCCAATAAGCAACTATATATACCCAGTCATCCACTTGTCGTGCGGCTTAATTCACACCTGGCTAAGTTGTTGGTGGTGCAGTCGCTGCAGTACCACCTGGCCGACTCCGCCGGCTTCAAGCAATTGATGGCGTGCGCTCAGCCTAGGTGGCTAATACGTAGCCGCCATTACTTCTCCAAAACAGCTGTCCCTGCCTTGCACAAGCACGTGGAGAAAAAGGTGGGCCAGTCCTTGCAATTATCCGTGTGCAGCAGGGTACATGCCACCGCCGACATGTGGAGCAGCAACTATGGGCAGGGACAGTACATGTCTTTCACGGCCCACTGGGTCAATATTTTGCAGTACGATGCACCACCGCAGCAATGCCAGGCATTACCACCTCCACTTTTGTATCTTTCTGGTTCAACTCCGGACACCAGGCGCCTACCATCCTCCTCCTCCTGCTCCTCCTCCTCCTTGCTCTCCTCAATGGAGGTCTTCCCGTCCCTGACAGGACACAGCGTGGGTAGGACCACAACTGGACTAGTGAAGTGGGGAAAATTAGCATTGACAACGTGAAATTAGTGTTGTGACAATAATATGTACAGAACAGCTAGCATATATTGTATCTGTACATAGTATGGAACAAGGATAAAAATATAAAAATGCCTCAAAAGAAGTTTGGAAATGTATTGGCTTAATCTTTATGTTGTTTATGTGGCGTATTGTCATATTTAAGGTCTTATTTGATTGTGTATAAGTTAGTATAAATACATTAATTCTTTTTTTAAATTAAGACCTTCTGGAAATCTGGTATTGAGCCTATAGATCCAATACGCTTCTCTTAGATGGGTTTTGCGTTTAATGTCTCCACCTCGCTTTGGTTGTTGAATTTTTTCAATAGCATAACACCGAAAAGTTTTCGTAGATTTGTTATGGTGGGATATGAAGTGTTTGGCTGCATTTGATATGTTCAAGATATTGGTGTTTCTTATATAGCTAAGGTGTTCTAGCATTCTTGTCTTGAATTTCCGATTAGTGCAACCAACATATTTAAGATGACACTCTGTACATTAAATTATATAGATAACCGACTCTGAATTGCAGTTGATATAATTTTGAATTGTAAAGTTATCCGTTCCTGTGGAGTTACTGAAGTTTTTGGTTGGGTGTGCGTAGGAACAAGTTTTGCATGGATGCTGGCCACATTTGTAAAAGCCTTTGGTCTCTAGCCATGTAGTTGTTGTGTTGTCATTGGATGTGTATAATGAAGGGGATAGAGTTTTTCCTAAAGACGGGGCTTTTTTTGCTACTATCCTGCAACCTCCTGACAGAATTGTGCGGAGTGTGTCGTCTTCCATAAGAATGGGTAGATAATTAGTCACTATATTTTTGATTTTAGTGAATTGATTGCTTTGTTGTAAGATGAGTGTAGGTTGATTGGCAGCAGGTAGTAATTGTTGTTTGTCATTTTTATGTTGGCCAAGGAGCTGATTTCTTGATTTCTTACCAATAATGTTGCTGGCTCTGTTCAACATCCAATTGGGATAACCTCTTTCTTGTAATCTTGTTTGTATGGAGTTGTGTTCCAGTTCAAACTGATTTTGGTTGGTGCAATTTCTTTTTGCTCTGTGTAATTCACCCAGAGGTATGGCTCTAATAGTGTGTTTCGTGTGATCACTTTTTGCATGAAGGATATTGTTGATAGCTGTGGGTTTACGATGAGTTTTAGTGGAGATAACGAGACCTTCATTTCCTTTTAATTCCAAGTCTAGGAATATTATTTGTGATGAGTCATGATGGTAAGTGAATTTCAAGTTACATTTGTTGTAATTAATGGCTGTCACAAATTCAGGGATGATGTCCATTTTGCCTTTCCAAATGATGAGAATATCGTCAATATAGCGACCGTACCATTCTATACAGTTACTGTGGATATTTTCAGGCGAAAAAATGAAAAAATGTTCCCACCACGACATTACTATGTTGGCTATTGATGGGGAGAATTTTGCCCCCATGGACACACCTTTAAGTTGCAAATAATATTTTGTGTCAAATTGGAAATAATTATTGGTTAATAGGAACATGAGTACTTCTAATATGAAGGCTTGAAAATTTGTATCATATGTACTGTATTTTGTTAGATGGAAATTGAGAGCAGTATATGCTATTTCATGCGGAATTGATGTATATAGTGAGACTACATCGCATGTGAGCCAAGTGAAGTTTTTTTCCCAAATTTTGTTGTGAAATATGTTTAGAACATGTTTGGTGTCTTTGAGGAAGCCCGGTGTATTTTGTGCCAGGGGCTGTAAAAGTGTGTCTAGCCATTCTGATAGCTTTTCCAGGACAGATCCTATACCAGAGACTATTGGTCTCATTGGTGGGGGTATGGTCTGTTTGTGTATTTTCGGTAACGCATGGATTATGGGGGTAATTGGTTGTTCTATGTAGATGTACTCTTTTTGTTTTTGAGTAATATGTCCACCTTGTAGTCCATCCTCCAATAGTTTCTTCATACGATGTTTGATCATATCCACAGGGTTTTTTGTCAAAATTTTGTAGGTGGTTTTGTCAGATAGCATATTGATTATTGATTGCTCATAATCTTTTTTGTTTAGAACTGTGACATTTCCACCTTTGTCTGACTGTTTGATGGTTATATTTTTATTTTCGTGTAAGGATTTTACTGCTTTTTTTTGTTTGATGGACATATTTGTTTTGGGATGTTGATTTTTGAGACTATCTGCAAGAGTATGAAGTTCTTTTTCTATGACCATTTGGAAGCGATCCATTGACTCTGTACGAGAACTAATAGGGTAAAATTTCGGATTAGATGTTGTAAAATTGTCTGCTGTGGTGACAATTTGGTTTACAGTTTCATTGCGTAGATGGTCTAGAGAAACCATGGTTGATAGTTCCAGGAAAGTGAAATCCGTTGGTATTGATGTAATTGTCGCTCCTGATTTTGTGTCATCTCGCAGTGTAGTTATTGATGTAAAAGTCGCTTCTGGTTTTGTATCCTCTGACAGTGTAGTTCCCGGTATGGTCTCCAGTGATGCCATTTCTGGATGTACTTCAGTATTGAAAAAATGTTTTTTTACCGTTAAGTTGCGTATAAATTTATTAATGTCCAATAATGTATTAAATAAGTTGAAATTTTTCTTGGGAGCATAATTAAGACCTAACGTTAATACTTCGTTTTGTTCTGGAGTTAGTACGGTCGAAGATATGTTAGTTACATTTGTTAACGATATTGTTGATATTTTCTTGGGCGGAGGCGGCGGTTTTGTTCCTGATTTGCCCGACTTGTGTTTCCTGCCGCCCCTCCTTCCCCGTTTTTTGAGAAATAAGATGGGTTTTCAGATCTTTGGTTAAGACGAGGGCATATTTGGTTATTGTCATCTTCTGAGGTGCCATCCGCAGATTCAATTTCAGTCGAACTAAAGCTGACTCTATTTGGTAGGTCTCTGTAATGTTTGGATTGTAGATTCCTTTTCTTCAGGATAGGTCTTGGTCTAGTATAGTTTCTTGTTTTGTGACTCCAGTTATATACTTCATTGTTGGAATAATCCTTTGTGTCTCTTTGAAATTTATTCTTCTTTGTTTCTGCAATAGCATGATCGAGTTTGTCGATCGCTGCTGACATTCTGGTGTGGAGAAGATCATAAGAAGGTGAGTTTGAAAAAATTTCTAGAGATTTGTTGGTTTCTACTATGTGATTGTCCAGTTCTTTCAGTTTAATGTCTTCTTGTTCCGTTATTAATTTCATTAGATTGATAGAACAGGTAGAAAGGATCTGATTCCATTGATTGTGGAATTCTTCTGTATATATGAAACTGGGTGTTTTTTTGAGTCGTAAGCCTCTGGGGATCATGTTTTTTGCGATGTAGTTCTTAAGGGTGGTCAAATCCCACCAGATTTTGGCTTGTTGGGCTAGATGTTTTTCTAATGTATGAAAAAGGTCTTCCATGTCTTGATTATGTTCTGGAAGATTATCATGGTGGCCAAAAACTTTCTCCGCTAATTCAAAGCGGGTATGTTTAGGATCTTGAGTCATGGTACTTGAGTTGTCTTGATGGTGTATAACGATACACTCTGAGGCATTAATATGAAGTGAAGGAGTTAAAAACAAAGGCAGTGATATTGAAGCCAACTTATATTTGGACTGGGATTTGTATCCTTGCAGCTTGTTTAGGCTTGTGCACACGAAACATATGACATGTTTTGAAATTGCATATATTTCCCAAAAAGTTGTGGTCTTTACCTTGTTGATAAATTAATACGTTTTGTAGTTATTTCAGTATACACATATATGGCTATGCATGCATTAGATATGCAGAGGACTCACTGATTGCATGTTGCACATTGGGAGCTCGTGAGGAAAAAACAACCGAGAGTTTGGCACACAAAAAAGTAGAAAAAATCCTCCAGCTCACCTGACACACTCCTGTGTGTCGTTGACAGCGCCCGGATCCTCGTGTCGGCACACGGAGTATCAAGTAGGAACAACGGGAGAAGGTAGGATCCAGCGCTGAAGCGTTTAAAATGGAAAACAATTTTCCAAGTTTAATTGTTAGATTTCTAAAAGGAAGTCCAGTGGTATGAAGTCCAGGGTGTATAAGAAATTGGAGGGAGGGTATCCTCTTTAAGCCTACGCGTTTCGGACAACGCTGTGTCCTTAGACTTGGCTGTGTTAAGTTTTGAATAGAGCGCGCTGTCATTATATCATGTGAGGGTTGAGAACAGCTGATGGAGATGTGTTGATTGCGTATCAAGCGTTTGTTTCTTGTGGAACGCAACCTCACAGTTGGAAAATAAGTTAGCAGGGATTATGTCGATATATGTGATGTTCATATTGCTTTCTGCACAGGTATGTATCACGGACATAACATGGTTTGATGTATGTAAAATTAGCGATTGTACATTTATATTCAAAACAAATGTGTTTATTATGTTGTCTGTTTTGATAAAGTTTTATTTGTTATGATTGCATTCCAGGACTCGTTCTGAAATCAGCTTCGGAGGCGACTGTCTGCCCGATTACCGTTCCTGTTTCAAGTCCGTTCTGGGACATAGGTAAGTGTTATTGAATTATGTTGAATTCTAAATTCAAATATGTCATCCATGATGGTGAATGAAATATAGCTGAATTACTTTGATTAATAAAACGAGTATTTAGGTTTCTGCAATTGTCAATTTTTCATACTTTATTCATAGGATTTTAGTTCTAAGAAGCAATTACTTGGAGTTTTTTTATATAAAATTGGGTATTTCCGTAAGTAGTAGTTATCGCTGTATCTCTTTTATATTTATATACATTATTATTAGTGAACTTTTCTTGCGCAGAAAGTTTTTTTTCCGGTATATTTTTTACCCGAATTTGTTCTTGGAACAATATTTTCCAATTTATTTATTGAACACAGTATCGCTCTATATTGAAATTGTCGAGGATGTAGTGTTGGGTGGGAAAATGTGTGGGTAGGACCACAACTGGACTAGTGAAGTGGGGAAAATTAGCATTGACAACGTGAAATTAGTGTTGTGACAATAATATGTACAGAACAGCTAGCATATATTGTATCTGTACATAGTATGGAACAAGGATAAAAATATAAAAATGCCTCAAAAGAAGTTTGGAAATGTATTGGCTTAATCTTTATGTTGTTTATGTGGCGTATTGTCATATTTAAGGTCTTATTTGATTGTGTATAAGTTAGAATAAATACATTAATTCTTTTTTTAAATTAAGACCTTCTGGAAATCTGGTATTGAGCCTATAGATCCAATACGCTTCTCTTAGATGGGTTTTGCGTTTAATGTCTCCACCTCGCTTTGGTTGTTGAATTTTTTCAATAGCATAACACCGAAAAGTTTTCGTAGATTTGTTATGGTGGGATATGAAGTGTTTGGCTGCATTTGATATGTTCAAGATATTGGTGTTTCTTATATAGCTAAGGTGTTCTAGCATTCTTGTCTTGAATTTCCGATTAGTGCAACCAACATATTTAAGATGACACTCTGTACATTCAATTATATAGATAACCGACTCTGAATTGCAGTTGATATAATTTTGAATTGTAAAGTTATCCGTTCCTGTGGAGTTACTGAAGTTTTTGGTTGGGTGTGCGTAGGAACAAGTTTTGCATGGATGCTGGCCACATTTGTAAAAGCCTTTGGTCTCTAGCCATGTAGTTGTTGTGTTGTCATTGGATGTGTATAATGAAGGGGATAGAGTTTTTCCTAAAGACGGGGCTTTTTTTGCTACTATCCTGCAACCTCCTGACAGAATTGTGCGGAGTGTGTCGTCTTCCATAAGAATGGGTAGATAATTAGTCACTATATTTTTGATTTTAGTGAATTGATTGCTTTGTTGTAAGATGAGTGTAGGTTGATTGGCAGCAGGTAGTAATTGTTGTTTGTCATTTTTATGTTGGCCAAGGAGCTGATTTCTTGATTTCTTACCAATAATGTTGCTGGCTCTGTTCAACATCCAATTGGGATAACCTCTTTCTTGTAATCTTGTTTGTATGGAGTTGTGTTCCAGTTCAAACTGATTTTGGTTGGTGCAATTTCTTTTTGCTCTGTGTAATTCACCCAGAGGTATGGCTCTAATAGTGTGTTTCGTGTGATCACTTTTTGCATGAAGGATATTGTTGATAGCTGTGGGTTTACGATGAGTTTTAGTGGAGATAACGAGACCTTCATTTCCTTTTAATTCCAAGTCTAGGAATATTATTTGTGATGAGTCATGATGGTAAGTGAATTTCAAGTTACATTTGTTGTAATTAATGGCTGTCACAAATTCAGGGATGATGTCCATTTTGCCTTTCCAAATGATGAGAATATCGTCAATATAGCGACCGTACCATTCTATACAGTTACTGTGGATATTTTCAGGCGAAAAAATGAAAAAATGTTCCCACCACGACATTACTATGTTGGCTATTGATGGGGAGAATTTTGCCCCCATGGACACACCTTTAAGTTGCAAATAATATTTTGTGTCAAATTGGAAATAATTATTGGTTAATAGGAACATGAGTACTTCTAATATGAAGGCTTGAAAATTTGTATCATATGTACTGTATTTTGTTAGATGGAAATTGAGAGCAGTATATGCTATTTCATGCGGAATTGATGTATATAGTGAGACTACATCGCATGTGAGCCAAGTGAAGTTTTTTTCCCAAATTTTGTTGTGAAATATGTTTAGAACATGTTTGGTGTCTTTGAGGAAGCCCGGTGTATTTTGTGCCAGGGGCTGTAAAAGTGTGTCTAGCCATTCTGATAGCTTTTCCAGGACAGATCCTATACCAGAGACTATTGGTCTCATTGGTGGGGGTATGGTCTGTTTGTGTATTTTCGGTAACGCATGGATTATGGGGGTAATTGGTTGTTCTATGTAGATGTACTCTTTTTGTTTTTGAGTAATATGTCCACCTTGTAGTCCATCCTCCAATAGTTTCTTCATACGATGTTTGATCATATCCACAGGGTTTTATGTCAAAATTTTGTAGGTGGTTTTGTCAGATAGCATATTGATTATTGATTGCTCATAATCTTTTTTGTTTAGAACTGTGACATTTCCACCTTTGTCTGACTGTTTGATGGTTATATTTTTATTTTCGTGTAAGGATTTTACTGCTTTTTTTTGTTTGATGGACATATTTGTTTTGGGATGTTGATTTTTGAGACTATCTGCAAGAGTATGAAGTTCTTTTTCTATGACCATTTGGAAGCGATCCATTGACTCTGTACGAGAACTAATAGGGTAAAATTTCGGATTAGATGTTGTAAAATTGTCTGCTGTGGTGACAATTTGGTTTACAGTTTCATTGCGTAGATGGTCTAGAGAAACCATGGTTGATAGTTCCAGGAAAGTGAAATCCGTTGGTATTGATGTAATTGTCGCTCCTGATTTTGTGTCATCTCGCAGTGTAGTTATTGATGTAAAAGTCGCTTCTGGTTTTGTATCCTCTGACAGTGTAGTTCCCGGTATGGTCTCCAGTGATGCCATTTCTGGATGTACTTCAGTATTGAAAAAATGTTTTTTTACCGTTAAGTTGCGTATAAATTTATTAATGTCCAATAATGTATTAAATAAGTTGAAATTTTTCTTGGGAGCATAATTAAGACCTAACGTTAATACTTCGTTTTGTTCTGGAGTTAGTACGGTCGAAGATATGTTAGTTACATTTGTTAACGATATTGTTGATATTTTCTTGGGCGGAGGCGGCGGTTTTGTTCCTGATTTGCCCGACTTGTGTTTCCTGCCGCCCCTCCTTCCCCGTTTTTTGAGAAATAAGATGGGTTTTCAGATCTTTGGTTAAGACGAGGGCATATTTGGTTATTGTCATCTTCTGAGGTGCCATCCGCAGATTCAATTTCAGTCGAACTAAAGCTGACTCTATTTGGTAGGTCTCTGTAATGTTTGGATTGTAGATTCCTTTTCTTCAGGATAGGTCTTGGTCTAGTATAGTTTCTTGTTTTGTGACTCCAGTTATATACTTCATTGTTGGAATAATCCTTTGTGTCTCTTTGAAATTTATTCTTCTTTGTTTCTGCAATAGCATGATCGAGTTTGTCGATCGCTGCTGACATTCTGGTGTGGAGAAGATCATAAGAAGGTGAGTTTGAAAAAATTTCTAGAGATTTGTTGGTTTCTACTATGTGATTGTCCAGTTCTTTCAGTTTAATGTCTTCTTGTTCCGTTATTAATTTCATTAGATTGATAGAACAGGTAGAAAGGATCTGATTCCATTGATTGTGGAATTCTTCTGTATATATGAAACTGGGTGTTTTTTTGAGTCGTAAGCCTCTGGGGATCATGTTTTTTGCGATGTAGTTCTTAAGGGTGGTCAAATCCCACCAGATTTTGGCTTGTTGGGCTAGATGTTTTTCTAATGTATGAAAAAGGTCTTCCATGTCTTGATTATGTTCTGGAAGATTATCATGGTGGCCAAAAACTTTCTCCGCTAATTCAAAGCGGGTATGTTTAGGATCTTGAGTCATGGTACTTGAGTTGTCTTGATGGTGTATAACGATACACTCTGAGGCATTAATATGAAGTGAAGGAGTTAAAAACAAAGGCAGTGATATTGAAGCCAACTTATATTTGGACTGGGATTTGTATCCTTGCAGCTTGTTTAGGCTTGTGCACACGAAACATATGACATGTTTTGAAATTGCATATATTTCCCAAAAAGTTGTGGTCTTTACCTTGTTGATAAATTAATACGTTTTGTAGTTATTTCAGTATACACATATATGGCTATGCATGCATTAGATATGCAGAGGACTCACTGATTGCATGTTGCACATTGGGAGCTCGTGAGGAAAAAACAACCGAGAGTTTGGCACACAAAAAAGTAGAAAAAATCCTCCAGCTCACCTGACACACTCCTGTGTGTCGTTGACAGCGCCCGGATCCTCGTGTCGGCACACGGAGTATCAAGTAGGAACAACGGGAGAAGGTAGGATCCAGCGCTGAAGCGTTTAAAATGGAAAACAATTTTCCAAGTTTAATTGTTAGATTTCTAAAAGGAAGTCCAGTGGTATGAAGTCCAGGGTGTATAAGAAATTGGAGGGAGGGTATCCTCTTTAAGCCTACGCGTTTCGGACAACGCTGTGTCCTTAGACTTGGCTGTGTTAAGTTTTGAATAGAGCGCGCTGTCATTATATCATGTGAGGGTTGAGAACAGCTGATGGAGATGTGTTGATTGCGTATCAAGCGTTTGTTTCTTGTGGAACGCAACCTCACAGTTGGAAAATAAGTTAGCAGGGATTATGTCGATATATGTGATGTTCATATTGCTTTCTGAACAGGTATGTATCACGGACATAACATGGTTTGATGTATGTAAAATTAGCGATTGTACATTTATATTCAAAACAAATGTGTTTATTATGTTGTCTGTTTTGATAAAGTTTTATTTGTTATGATTGCATTCCAGGACTCGTTCTCAAATCAGCTTCGGAGGCGACTGTCTGCCCGATTACCGTTCCTGTTTCAAGTCCGTTCTGGGACATAGGTAAGTGTTATTGAATTATGTTGAATTCTAAATTCAAATATGTCATCCATGATGGTGAATGAAATATAGCTGAATTACTTTGATTAATAAAACGAGTATTTAGGTTTCTGCAATTGTCAATTTTTCATACTTTATTCATAGGATTTTAGTTCTAAGAAGCAATTACTTGGAGTTTTTTTTATATAAAATTGGGTATTTCCGTAAGTAGTAGTTATCGCTGTATCTCTTTTATATTTATATACATTATTATTAGTGAACTTTTCTTGCGCAGAAAGTTTTTTTTCCGGTATATTTTTTACCCGAATTTGTTCTTGGAACAATATTTTCCAATTTATTTATTGAACACAGTATCGCTCTATATTGAAATTGTCGAGGATGTAGTGTTGGGTGGGAAAATGTGTGGGTAGGACCACAACTGGACTAGTGAAGTGGGGAAAATTAGCATTGACAACGTGAAATTAGTGTTGTGACAATAATATGTACAGAACAGCTAGCATATATTGTATCTGTACATAGTATGGAACAAGGATAAAAATATAAAAATGCCTCAAAAGAAGTTTGGAAATGTATTGGCTTAATCTTTATGTTGTTTATGTGGCGTATTGTCATATTTAAGGTCTTATTTGATTGTGTATAAGTTAGTATAAATACATTAATTCTTTTTTTAAATTAAGACCTTCTGGAAATCTGGTATTGAGCCTATAGATCCAATACGCTTCTCTTAGATGGGTTTTGCGTTTAATGTCTCCACCTCGCTTTGGTTGTTGAATTTTTTCAATAGCATAACACCGAAAAGTTTTCGTAGATTTGTTATGGTGGGATATGAAGTGTTTGGCTGCATTTGATATGTTCAAGATATTGGTGTTTCTTATATAGCTAAGGTGTTCTAGCATTCTTGTCTTGAATTTCCGATTAGTGCAACCAACATATTTAAGATGACACTCTGTACATTAAATTATATAGATAACCGACTCTGAATTGCAGTTGATATAATTTTGAATTGTAAAGTTATCCGTTCCTGTGGAGTTACTGAAGTTTTTGGTTGGGTGTGCGTAGGAACAAGTTTTGCATGGATGCTGGCCACATTTGTAAAAGCCTTTGGTCTCTAGCCATGTAGTTGTTGTGTTGTCATTGGATGTGTATAATGAAGGGGATAGAGTTTTTCCTAAAGACGGGGCTTTTTTTGCTACTATCCTGCAACCTCCTGACAGAATTGTGTGGAGTGTGTCGTCTTCCATAAGAATGGGTAGATAATTAGTCACTATATTTTTGATTTTAGTGAATTGATTGCTTTGTTGTAAGATGAGTGTAGGTTGATTGGCAGCAGGTAGTAATTGTTGTTTGTCATTTTTATGTTGGCCAAGGAGCTGATTTCTTGATTTCTTACCAATAATGTTGCTGGCTCTGTTCAACATCCAATTGGGATAACCTCTTTCTTGTAATCTTGTTTGTATGGAGTTGTGTTCCAGTTCAAACTGATTTTGGTTGGTGCAATTTCTTTTTGCTCTGTGTAATTCACCCAGAGGTATGGCTCTAATAGTGTGTTTCGTGTGATCACTTTTTGCATGAAGGATATTGTTGATAGCTGTGGGTTTACGATGAGTTTTAGTGGAGATAACGAGACCTTCATTTCCTTTTAATTCCAAGTCTAGGAATATTATTTGTGATGAGTCATGATGGTAAGTGAATTTCAAGTTACATTTGTTGTAATTAATGGCTGTCACAAATTCAGGGATGATGTCCATTTTGCCTTTCCAAATGATGAGAATATCGTCAATATAGCGACCGTACCATTCTATACAGTTACTGTGGATATTTTCAGGCGAAAAAATGAAAAAATGTTCCCACCACGACATTACTATGTTGGCTATTGATTGATTTTTATCCTTGTTCCATACTATGTACAGATACAATATATGCTAGCTGTTCTGTACATATTATTGTCACAACACTAATTTCACGTTGTCAATGCTAATTTTCCCCACTTCACTAGTCCAGTTGTGGTCCTACCCACACATTTTCCCACCCAACACTACATCCTCGACAATTTCAATATAGAGCGATACTGTGTTCAATAAATAAATTGGAAAATATTGTTCCAAGAACAAATTCGGGTAAAAAATATACCGGGAAAAAAACTTTCTGCGCAAGAAAAGTTCACTAATAATAATGTATATAAATATAAAAGAGATACAGCGATAACTACTACTTACGGAAATACCGAATTTTATATAAAAAAAACTCCAAGTAATTGCTTCTTAGAACTAAAATCCTATGAATAAAGTATGAAAAATTGACAATTGCAGAAACCTAAATACTCGTTTTATTAATCAAAGTAATTCAGCTATATTTCATTCACCATCATGGATGACATATTTGAATTTAGAATTCAACATAATTCAATAACACTTACCTATGTCCCAGAACGGACTTGAAACAGGAACGGTAATCGGGCAGACAGTCGCCTCCGAAGCTGATTTGAGAACGAGTCCTGGAATGCAATCATAACAAATAAAACTTTATCAAAACAGACAACATAATAAACACATTTGTTTTGAATATAAATGTACAATCGCTAATTTTACATACATCAAACCATGTTATGTCCGTGATACATACCTGTGCAGAAAGCAATATGAACATCACATATATCGACATAATCCCTGCTAACTTATTTTCCAACTGTGAGGTTGCGTTCCACAAGAAACAAACGCTTGATACGCAATCAACACATCTCCATCAGCTGTTCTCAACCCTCACATGATATAATGACAGCGCGCTCTATTCAAAACTTAACACAGCCAAGTCTAAGGACACAGCGTTGTCCGAAACGCGTAGGCTTAAAGAGGATACCCTCCCTCCAATTTCTTATACACCCTGGACTTCATACCACTGGACTTCCTTTTAGAAATCTAACAATTAAACTTGGAAAATTGTTTTCCATTTTAAACGCTTCAGCGCTGGATCCTACCTTCTCCCGTTGTTCCTACTTGATACTCCGTGTGCCGACACGAGGATCCGGGCGCTGTCAACGACACACAGGAGTGTGTCAGGTGAGCTGGAGGATTTTTTCTACTTTTTTGTAGGACACAGCGTATCTTCCACTCCTCCGTCCTCCTCTTTTCATAGGTGCAAGGTGAAGCGCCACAACGCTGTCTTACACCTGCTGAGCCTGGGCGAGAAAAGCCACACAGGGCAGGAGCTGCTGTTGTGCATCAAGGAGGAAATCGCACGCTGGCTGTCTCCTCTGAAACTCACACTGGGCAATGTTGTCTCTGATAACGGGAAGAACGTTGTGGCTGCACTGCGTCTAGGTCACCTGACACACGCTCCTTGCATGGCACATGTGATCAATCTGGTCATAACACGCTTCTTAAAGTCATATGTTGGTTTGAAGGGTGTGCTGGCCATGGCTGGACTGGCCATGGCTGGACTTGCAGCGTCAAAACAATCTCCCAGAACACAGCCTGATTTGCGACGTTCCAGCACGCTGGAATTCCACCCTGCACATGTTGGACCGTCTGTACGAACAGCGGAAAGCCGTGAATGATTTCCTGATGCAGCAGACGGGCAGCGTTTGGAGCCAGTGTAATTTAGAGCTCAGGCACTGGCAGCTGGTTAGAGACGCATGTCGCATTTTGAGGCCCTTTGAAGAGGCCACACTATTTGTGAGACGTGACGCTAGCGGAATGAACGATGTTATGCTGCTGATATTCATTATGGAGCAAACGCTCACAGCGATGATTCAGCAAAGGATGGAGGAAGGATCACATCTGGCTATGGATGTTGAGGAGGAGGAGGAGGAGGAGGATGAGGAAACAGGACCTGAAGAGGAGCAGGATTTGGAGATGGAATCACATGAAGGGATAGGGGACGAGGCAGCTGCACAACATGACAGTGATGGTGATGACGAGTCTGACGACGACCTTGATGATGGACAACCATGGCAGTATGGGGCTGAGATGGAACCAACCGGGCCCTCTGAAACGCTGGCCAGGATGGCGAGCTGTATGCTTCGTTACTTGCGCGCTGACTGTCGTATTGTTAGCATGAAGCAAAGAGATGAGTACTGGATAGCCACACTTTTAGACTCTCGGTATAAAGCCAGAATGGGGGAGTTTTTTGCGCCTTCCGAGAGGGAGGCAAAATTGGCTTATTATGGAGAGAAGCTATGCAGCCAACTTGTCACGGCTTTCAAACGGCAAACACCTGCTGCAAGCATGTCTGACCGGGGCCACTCTCCGCTCCCCACTGTCTCATCGTTCCACCGCCTCTGGCAGAGCTACCTCTGCAATAGGCGGCAGCAGCAGCAGCCAATTCAGTTTGGAAAATATGATCACAAAATTTTTACATCCAATACCCCGACCTGACACACAACGTAGTCACCAAAGGGATGTTCACCATCACCAGGTCCAGCACCTAAACAACCAGGTTCACTCGTACCTGGACTGTGCCCTTTCTCCGTCAGATATCCTGATCCCAGACCCCATGGAGTTCTGGGTCAGCAGATTGGATCATTGGCAAGAACTGGCCCAGTTTGCCATGGGTGTACTGTCTTGTCCACCCTCCAGTGTAGCGTCAGAGAGGATATTCAGCGCGGCAGGGGGCTTCGTCACCTCTAAGCGAACAAGATTGTCCGCCAACAGCTTGGAAAATCTCACTGAAAATGAATCAAGCGTGGATCGGTGAGGATTTTAAAACCCCTGTGCCTGATGCCACTGATTAGATCTGACATTGCTGCTGCCGCTGCCGCCTGCTACTGCCGCCTGCTACTACGGGATTCTGTCCTGTCCACTCTTTTTTTAATGTGCCGCTGTTGGTGCTGCTACTACTTCTACCACCAATCCACCCCCAGTGCCGTCTGCTACAAGCAGGCCTGCCCCACCACAGGGCTTTGTCCTGTGACTGTCCAGTCTCTTTTAATGTGCTGCTACTACTACTATTACCACCACCCTTGCTGTCCGTTGGCTACCTCTACTACCACCAATACACCTCCACTGCCGTCTGCTACAAGCAGGCCTGAGGCCTGCCCCACCACAGGGCTTTGTCCTGTGACTGTCCAGTCTCTTTTAATGTGCTGCTGCTACTACTACTACTACCACCATCCTTGCTGTCCGTTGGCTACCTCTACTACCACCAATACACCTCCACTGCCGTCTGCTACAAGCAGGCCTGAGGCCAGCCCCACCACAGGGCTTTGTCCTGTGACTGTCCAGTCTGTTTTAATGTGCTGCTACTACTACTACTACCACCACCACCCTTACTGTCCGTTGGCTACCTCTACTACCACCAATACACCTCCACTGCCGTCTGCTACAAGCAGGCCTGCCCCACCACAGGGCTTTTTCTGTGACTGTCCAGACTGTTTTAATGTGCTGCTACTACTACTACTACTACCACCACCCGTGCTGTCTGTTGGCTACCTCTACTACCACCAATACACCTCCACTGCCGTCTGCTACAAGCAGGCCTGCCCCACTACAGTCTTTTTTTAATGTCCTCTTTTTATCTTGGGGATTGCAAAATTCTGCCACAGTTTATTTTCCACATGTTTTGTTCCAAAGGAAGCCTTGGCATGATCTTCCATGTTGTCTGTGTCTGCCTAGTAACCGACGCCATTCCTCCTACACAGCACAGCACCATCCGCAGTACCTCTGACAAGTCTCAGAAAAACAACCACAGGGCTTTGTCCTGTCCACTCTTTTTTAATGTGCTGCTGTGCTGTTGATGCAGCTACTACTACCACCACCACCCGTGCTGTCAGTAGTCCACCGACCACCACCACCACTACTACCAGTCAACCACCACCAATCCACCCCCAGTGCCGTCTGCTACAAGCAGGCCTGCCCCACCACAGGGCTTTGTCCTGTGACTGTTCAGTCTCTTTTAATGTGCTGCTGCTACTACTACTACCACCCTTGCTGTCCGTTGGCTACCTCTACTACCACCAATACGCCTCCACTGCCGTCGGCTACAAGCAGGCCTGAGGCCAGCCCCACCACAGGGCTTTGTCCTGTGACTGTCCAGTCTCTTTTAATGTGCTGCTACTACTACTACCACCACCCTTGCTGTCCGTTTGCTACCTCTACTACCACCAATACACCTCCACTGCCGTCTGCTACAAGCAGGCCTGAGGCCAGCCCCACCACAGGGCTTTGTCCTGTGACTGTCCAGTCTCTTTTAATGTGCTGCTACTACTACTACCACCACCCTTGCTGTCCGTTGGCTACCTCTACTACCACCAATACACCTCCACTGCCGTCTGCTACAAGCAGGCCTGAGGCCTGCCCCACCACAGGGCTTTGTCCTGTTACTGTCCAGTCTCTTTTAATGTGCTGCTGCTACTACTACTACTACTACTACTACTACCACCACCCTTGCTGTCCGTTGGCTACCTCTACTACCACCAATACACCTCCACTGCCGTCTGCTACAAGCAGGCCTGAGGCCTGCCCCACCACAGGGCTTTGTCCTGTGACTGTCCAGTCTCTTTTAATGTGCTGCTGCTACTACTACTACTACCACCACCCTTGCTGTCCGTTGGCTACCTCTACTACCACCAATACACCTCGACTGCCGTCTGCTACAAGCAGGCCTGGAGGGCTTGTGAAAAGCCATTGCTTGTTGCTTTTACATCCATGTATGGATGAACCCCGGCAGGCATCTGCCAATAAAAAGGGTACATTTTTGGAGGGCTTGTGAAAAGCCATTGCTTGTTGCTTTTACATCCATGTATGGATGAACCCCGGCAGGCATCTGCCAATAAAAAGGGTACATTTTTGGAGAGCTTGTCAAAAGCCATTGCTTGTTGCTTTTACATTACATCCATGCCTGCCAATAAAAAGGGTCCATTTTTGGAGGGCTTGTGAAAAGCCATTGCTTGTTGCTTTTACATCCATGTATGGATGAACCCCGGCAGGCATCTGCCAATAAAAAGGGTACATTTTTGGAGGGCTTGACAATAGCCATTGCTTGTTGCTTTTACATCCATGTATGGATGAACTCCGGCAGGCATCTGCCACCATAAAGGGTAAATTTTTTGAGGGCTTGTCAAAAGCCATTGCTTCTTCTTTTACCACCTTATATATATGAACCCTGGCAGGCATCTGCCGCCAAAAATGGTTAATTTTTGTACCTTTTTTAACAATGCATTAAGCATACAACATGCACAAGTGCAGTGGTTTCTGTTAGTTATCACCGCTGTCACCGTGTCCCATCCGTTTTCCTATAGCCATACATGTTGGCGTAACTTTGACACTAACTTTGCCTTAAAGACAGCTCAAAAGTACTTGCATACACTCATGGGTGACCTAAGAGTGTTATACAGGGCTTCTAGGGCTTTTAAACAGTGTTATACACGATTTTTAGGGGCTTTCTTGTATTACAGGTTCGGTCAGAACTAGTTCGGTCCAAATCTAACTTTTTCATGAAATTCGGCGAACCAGCCGAACCAAACTTTTCATAAGTTCACTCATCTCTAGTTGTTATAATACCCTGCAATACTTATGTATTACAGGGTATTATACCTGTCAGTTTCACACTGATAGGGGGCATATTAGGTCCTGCCTCAATCGCGCCTCATGGTGCCGATGTTGTCATAACAACTTAAATGTGGCGCTCACTATTGACCGCCGCTTTTAAGGGGTTAATCGGCGGGGGTCACCGCTGTGATCCCACCAGATGTTTTCCCTCAGTACTAAGTCTGCTAGTAGAAGCCTGTACTGGGAGATGCCGGACTGCGGGGAATGCCTGTGTGCTCGGTTAGGAGCACACGTGGATTAACGGGCTGCAGGCACAAGGACCAGTGCTGCAGCCCGTTAATCTACGTGGGGTGGTCGGGAAGTGGTTAAAAAAACAAATGTGGTTAAATTTCTCTTAAATCCTTTCCACCCATGGACGTGACTTCCCCCCTGCTCTGTAACTAAAACATTGAATATTACACTATTTTTGTTATTAAAGATGTTTTATTGTGAAAATGCCAAACCACACTAAAAACCATTGTAATAAAAAATCTCATGTCCGGGTTACAAAAGCGAATATTGAGCCCAAACTTGTATCTTAAGCCACAATTTTGAGCTTGTTTTAAAGAAATCAGTTAAGCCTTTAAATCTTTATCTGATGATTATTCGGCCATCAAAATTTAGTGGATCCCCTGTATCTGTGAGCAGCATTAAAAAATGACCTCTGGTTTCAGTGGCCAAACATTCAGCCGCATATCTAGGCTGCCACGAGCAGGGTCAAATGACTGGAATCATGCTACAGGGTGCCCCAGTGAGTGACAGGATGAACATTGTTTTTTAAGTGCGTGAGAAGATATGCAAACAAATTTTGAATAAAATGCATACATTTCAAACTCCCAGTCTGTATCCATTTCTTAGCATTGACCCATATGACTGCTTCTCTACCTGATACCTGTAAATGCTGTAGTTATATTGATAATGGTTATCTCTAGAGAAGAGACATTTAAGTAGTGTCAGTCAGAAATTACATTTTTTTACACTAAATGACTTGAACAAATGTTTCCAACTAGTTCCACGATAATTCTTAAATGAGGAGTGCACTACAGGTCCATATTCCTGTATGGAATAAATATGAAAAAAAACCTTCTTGTGCCTCTATGTAAAATTGGATGCAAATGGAGGTACTGTATGGGCCTATACATGGATGTGTGATACGGATCCTGAATACGGCAGTGTCCGGAACAAACCTCACCAGTGATTATGATTGTAGGCTATGTTTAGTGTTTGTCAATTAGGGATAATGAGTTGTCAAAAAGCGGTACTGGTCAACCCAACATATTTAGGAAGTCTCAAATGCAGTCCTGGACTCCATCAAATTCCAATAGGGCTATGTCAAGTGTTATCCACACAGACACATGACTGTTTTACACAGATGTATTTTATTTACCTCAAATCAGGTTTGGAAATTCTTTTCAGATCTGTTCATGCTTTCAGCCCACACATAGATACTTACACCATTAAGCCATAACATTAAAACCACTGAGAGGTGAAGTGAAGAACATTGATTATCTCTTTACAATGGCACCTGTCAAGGTCAATTCTTAAAGGGGTTGTCCACTTTCTGAAAACCGATGACCTATCCACCGGATAGGTTATCAGTATATGATCGGTGCGTGTCCGACATCCGGACCCCGCACCGATCCGCAAGTCCTGCTGCCACCATGCAACGGATATTTGGAATGGAATGCAGTAGTTGGAGCCAGAAGCAGATGGCTTCGACCACTGCATAGCGGCCGTTCGGTGGAACTGCAGCTCTGCTCCTTTTCACTTGAATAGGAGCAGAGCTGCAATACTGCAACAATCCAGCAACCAAGTAAAGGGAGCCCAAGGCTCATTGATGCACGTGGGAAGTACAAGCTACCCTGTCTGATCTCACAGAAGAGCTATTGTTGCACAAATTGCTGAAAAAGTTAATGCTGACTGCTACAGTTTACTTACCTCCCGACGCCCGCAGCCATGGATCTGTGAGCGCTGGTCCCCATCTCCTTCCTAGGAGACGCCAGCACTCACTTCCGCTCCGGTCCGCTGTGTCCCGTAGGGTGCGCGTGCACGCTCGTGCCCGCTCTTAAAGGGCCAGCGCGCGCAAATGAAAACAATCATCATCAACAACTCACATGATTTCCTGGAATATAAGAAGGCTTCTGCCCTTCTGATCCTTGCCTGAGCATTGTTTGGCATATCCTAGTTTGTCTAAGCAAATGGTCTCCTAGTGTTTTCCAGTTCCAGTGTTCCTGTTCCTGTATTCCGTGCTATCCTAGTCTAGTGCCATGCTGTGCTGCAGCCATGCTGTGCTGTATCTACGCCTGTCCTGCTGCTCCACACCTGACGTCTACCCGCTGCCTAGTCCCAGCCGAGACTGCCGTGCTACTGTCCGAGCTGCCACATGTACCCTATACGAACTGTGGACTGTGACCTGCGCCCTCTTGGCCAGCTGCCATACCGCCAAGGCGTTATGGCCCAGTGAGTCCACAATCCCAACGTGACAGTACGCTCAGGCCATGGACCCCGCTGGTTGATCCAAGACCATGACGACGTCAAAAGAGATGCGGGCGGATATGCTAGACCTCCGGTCTCAACAGGACCAACTCCTCCAGGCCTTGAACATTCTCGCACGTCGGCAGGAGGCACGAGCTGCCGTTCCTCCTACTACACCTACTGGCAGTACTGTTCCTAAGACTACACCTCCTGGTAGTGTTGATCCTCGCTTTTCTTTGCCACTTCCTGACCGCTATGATTGAGACGCAAGTAAATGTCGTGGATTTTTGAACCAGTGCCAGATCCACTTCAGCCTGTATTCAAGGGCATTTTCATCTGATGGCACAAAAGTCACTTTCATCATCTCTCTTCTTACTGGCAAGGCCCTTGCATGGGCGAACCCTATGTGGGAGAGACAAGTACAAGAGACCCGTGACTTCCAGGGGTTTCTCCGGAAATTTCGCAAAGTGTTTGAGGAGCCTGGACCAGTCTCCTCTGCAGCGGCTTCCTTGCTGAACCTACGCCAAGGAGACATATCTGTGGGCGAGTACGCCATCCACTTCCGCACCCTGGCGGGAGAACTTTTTTGGAACAATGAGGCCCTGGTGGCTACATTCTGGCATGGACTGTCACCTATAATTAAGGACAAACTTGCCGCACGAGACCTGTCGTCTACCCTGGAGGACCTCATCCTTCTGGCTGCCCGAATTGATAGAAGGCTCCGAGAACGGCTCCAAGAGGTTCGTCGGGAGGGAGGTCTTCCTAGTCCGGTTTCTACCTTGCAGCAACCCCTGCCATCCTCAGATGCTGATCCTCCTAAGGAGTCTGTGAGGATGGACCAATGTAAGCTATCTACCCAGGAGAGACAAAGCAGATGCACTTCGGGTCTCTGTCTTTATTGCGGCCTCGGAGGCCATCTTGTGCGTCTGTGTCCCCAAAAGCACCAAAGCCTAGGGTTGGTAGGAGAGACAACCTTGGACAAAGAGGGACTCCCGTCTAAATTGTCCATACCCTTGACCATAGTGTCCGGTGAGAAGACGCATCAGGTCTCTGCGTATCTGGACTCTGGATCCGCTGCTAATTTAATTTGTAGAGACCTGGTGGACCTTCTTCAATTACCCACTACCTCTCTGGAGAGACCGTTGATGGTTGCATCAGTAAATGGACTACCTCTGCCAGATCCAGTTATAGCTGTGACCAAGCCGATGAGGTTCCAAATAGGGGCTCTCCACTCCCAACTTCTACCGTTCTATGTCCTGTCCAAGGCCGTTAACCCTGTGCTTCTGGGCCTGCCTTGGCTCCGACTACATGCCCCAGTCCTGGACTGGAACTCTGGAGAGGTTCTCCAGTGGGGCCCCGGATGTCACAGCCGATGCCTGGTGCAGATTCGTTCGGCTCAGCCTCCTCTGCCTCGGTCATTGGCAGGATTGCCTGGTAATTATGCTGCATTTTCGGACGTCTTCAGCAAAAGCAAGGCGGAGACACTGCCCCCCACACCGGGCGTATGACTGTCCTATCAAGCTGATTTCTGGTGCATCCCTTCCCCGTGGTATATTCTCTCTCCTTGCCAGAAACTCTGTCCATGTCCACCTATATTAAATAGAACTTGGAGAGGGGCTTCATACGGAAGTCTTCCTGCCCAGAAGCCGGGTTCTTCTTCATCAAAAAGAAGGATGGCTCCCTGCATCCTTGTATTGACTACCGGGGTCTCAACCAAATCACGGTGAAAAATAAGTATCCGTTGCCACTGAATCCTGAACTGTTTGATCGTATACGTACTGCCAGGATTTTTTCCAAACTAGACTTGCTTGGGGCTTACAACCTAATCCGGGTGACGAATGGAAGACTGCATTTAACACCCGTGATGGACACTATGAATATCTAGTAATGCCCTTTGGCCTGTGTAATGCTCCCGCGGTCTTCCAGGAGTTCGTTAAGAACATTTTCCGTGACCTCCTCTATGTTTGTGTTGTGGTCTATATTGATGACATCTTGATTTTTTCTCCAGATCCTATGACGCATCAGAGACATGTCTGTCAAGTTTTGCTGTGCTTAAGGGAGAATCATCTGTACGCCAAGTTGGAGAAATGTGTGTTTGAAAAGGATGCTCTACCCTTCCTGGAATACATTGTCTCGAATAGAGGTCTCAAGATGGATCCTGAAAAGGTAAAGTCTGTCCTCGAATAGCCACGTCCTCAAGGCTTGATGGCCATACAGCGCTTTCTGGGATTCGCCAATTTTTAAAGACAGTTTATTCCAAACTTCTCCTCACTGACTTCTCCTATCTCTGACCTTACTAAGAAGAGTATGAACGCCAAATTGTGGACTCCCGAGGCAGAGTCCGCATTCAATAGCCTGAAGAGTGCCTTCATGTCAGCCTCTATCCTCCATCATCCGAATATCTCTCTGCAGTTCTCGTTGGAGGTGGACGCCTCCTCTGTCGGTACTGGCGCACTCCTGTTCCAGGGACATTCCAAGGGCAAATCAATGGTATGTGGATATTTGTCTAAGCTCTTCTCTTCCGCAGAACGCAACTACTCGATTGGGGATCGGGAGTTACTGGCCATCAAGTTGGCCCTTTAGGAGTGGAGACATCTACTAGAAGGCGCAGCTCATCCCATCCTGATTTTTACTGACCACAAGAATCTCACCTATATCCAGACGGCCCAACGGCTAAACCCTCGTCAGGCCAGGTGGTCGCTGTTCTTTACCAGGTTCCAGTTTGAGCTCCATTATCGCCAGGCCGACAAGAATGTGAGGGCTGATGCCTTGTACAGATCATTCGAGAAAGAGGACTCCATGGAGATTCCACAGAATATTGGTTTGGTCCTGAAGAGAGGTCCTGGGAGCCAGAGGAGAACCTCAATGCTCCTACCCTTCTGAAGAATTTCCTCTCTCGCTCTGGTCCCAAGAGGAGGGGGTGTAAGAGGGGGGATACTGTAGCGTCCATGGCCACGGGCCATCCGGTTTACTTACCTCCCGACAACCGCAGCCATGGATCTGTGAGCGCTGGTCCCCATCTCCTTCCTAGGAGACGCCAGCGCTCACTTCCGCTCTGGTCAGCTGTGTCCCGTAGGGTGCGCGTGCACGCTCGTGCCTGCTCTTAAAGGGCCAGTGCGCACATGAAAACAATCATCATCATCAACTCACATGATTTCCTGGACTATAAAAAGGCCTTTGCCCTTCTGATCCTTGCCTGAGCGTTCTTTGTCATATCCCAGTTTGTCTAAGCAAATTGTCTCCTAGTGGTTTCCAGTTCCAGTGTTCCCTGTTCCTGTTTCCCCTATCCTGTATCCCGTGCTATCCTGGTCTAGTGCCGTGCTGTAGCCGTGTTGTGCTGTATCTATGCCTGTTCTGCTGCTCCACGCCTGACGTCTACCCGCTGCCTTGCCGAGTCCCAGCCGAGCCTGCCTTGCTACTGTACGAGCTGCCACAGGTACCCTATACGAACTGTGGACTGTGACCTGCGCCCTGTTGGCCATCTGCCATACCGCCAAGGCGGTACGGCCCAGTGGGTGCACGAACCGAACGTGACACTGACTATGATAGAAAGGTGTCAAAACACAGTGCATCACAGCTTGCTGCGTTTGGGGCTCTGTGGCCGCAGACCGGTCAGCATGCTCATGCTGACCCATGTACCCTGCCAAAAGCACCTGTAATGGCATTAGAACTGGAACATGAAGCAATGATAGAAAGTGCCCTGATCTGATGAATCACGTTTTCTTTTATATCATGTGAATGGTCGGGCGCGTGTATCTCGCTTACCTGGAGAAGCTAAGTGACAGGATGCACAATGGGACCAGGGGCGTAGCTAAAGGCTCATGGGCCCGGGTGCAAGAATTCAGCTTGGGCCCCCCTACCACTCCCCAACACCATCATCATCATCATCATCAGACCCCTGTGCGCGCCTATGCCCAGACGCCTTGCCCAACAGCCCCCATAGTATAATGCCCCCACACAGTATAATGCCCAATAACGTATAATGCCCCCCCACAACAGCCCCATACCTTATAATGCTCCCCATATCAGCCCCCCATACAGTATTATTCCCCCATATCAGCCCCCATGCAGTATAATGCCCCCCATCTAATCAGCCCCCATGCAGTATAATACCCCCCCCCCCCCGCAATATCAGCCCCCATACACTATAATGCCCCCCATAACAGCCCTATACAGTATAATGCCCCCTATATTATCAGCCCCCATGCAGTATAATGCCCCCCCCCGCAATATCAGCCCCCATACAGTATAATGCCCCCCCACAATATCAGCTCCCATACAGTATAATGCCCCCATATGTGCATAATAGAAAAATAACATAATTACTTACCTATTCCTGTTCCCACGTCGGGTGGAGGATCCTTCGCCTCCTCCGGTGTGTGCTATGAGTGACTCAGTGCAGGCAGGCGCGATGATGTCACTGCATCCCGCCTGCCTGTGTCGAGCCGCTCAGGGCACAGTGAATTCTGGATCAATGAGACATCAGCTCCTTACTCCAGCATTGAATGGAACCGGGACCTCGGTGAGTGACTCACGACCACCCGGAGGTCTTCACACGAACCCCCAGGGGGACGCGAACCACAGTGTAGGGATGTCACGATACCAAAATTTGCACTACGATACCGATACTTCGTTTACTTTGCCAACAGTAATAAAAAAAGTTCTTTCGTTTTCTGATGTGAGGCGCGAGGTGTGATGCTGAATTTTGAATGTGCCTCACATTAATAGTAGTTAACCCCATCATGTTTCTCAGTCATAATGGGTTAATGTGTAAGGTACATCATGGGGTTAATTACTGTTAGGGCTCGTTTACACGAGCGTGATATACGTGCCTGGGACGCGCATGCTTTTTACGCGTGTCGTACGGACCTATATTAGTCTATGGGGGCATGCAGACAGTCCGTGAGTTTTGCTCAGCGTGAGTCCGCTGAAAAAAACTCACGACATGTCCGTTCTTTGTGCGCTGTACGCGCATCACGCACCCATTGAAGACAATGGCTGCGTGAAAATCACGCGCACCACACGGAAGCACTTCCGTGGGACGCGCGTGATTCGCGCAACAGCAGTCAAAAGTATATTTGCAAACAGAAAAGAACCACGTACTTTTCTGTTTACAAACATCCAAACGGAGTGTCATAATGATGGCGGTTGCGTGAAAAGCACGCAGCTGTGCTTCATACAGGGCTGACACACGGAGCAGTTAGGTGCCTTTTGCGCACGCAAAACGCTGCGGTTTTTGCGTGCGCAAAACGCACACGCTCGTGTAAATGAGCCCTTAATGTGAGGCACATGGAGGTTAAATGCATCATCGCACCTCGTGCCCCACAATCAGCGATAGAAAGCAGTTTTTATTTTATTTTTTTACAGCGCACACATCATAAATGATGCAAAAAAAAAATTGTTGTGTAGGTTATTATGGCCGCGCCAATACCGATTATATGTATATTTTATGTATTGAGACTTATTTTAATGCTTATTGTAAAAAAGGTGTATGTGTATTTATTTTTTTATTTAACATTACTTTGTTTTTACTTTATTTTTTAAACTTTAATGTACTGGCATATATCTATATACTGATAGTATTGTACAGGTATATATCTATATGCCAGTACATTAGCCTGTGTACAGATAGTACATAGGCTGTTGTTAGGACATACCTAAGTATGCCCCAACAACAGGAAATATGGTCAGACAGCACTGGGGTCCTTCAATGGACCCTGGGCTGTCTGCCCATATATGGTATGTCCCTCAATCGCGTCACAGGAATTCCCTGTGACGCGATCCAGGGGCATCCCCCTTCTCATTCTCCCCTGAATGCTGCAGTCCGTTGTGATCGCAGCATTCAGGAGAATAGCGGCGGAGAGGAGAGGTTTCTCTGATCTCCGCCGTTATAGAGCGGGGCTGCGGCCATTGCCACGTCCTGACAGGAAGTGCGTGCGGTCAGCATGAGGAGATGCGGCCGGCGCTGCTCTAATGAGCGGCGGTACAGGCATTGAGGACAGAACATGGGGGTGTTTTGTAGTGCACCCGCCATGTTCTGTCTTCAGTGCCGCAGATCATTAGTGCAGCGCTAGCCGCATCACATCATCCTGACGGCGCGCACATGTCAGGACTCAGGAGCGGGGCAGTGACTGTATCACAAAGCCACAGCCCCGCTCTCATAGTCATGTGTTACTATACTGTATTGTGTTGGATTGTGCAGTTTGCGGTGGAGAGAGGTGGGGGGGGGCTGTGATTTAACGCCCCCCCCCTCTCCACCGCAAACAGCACAATACAACACAATACATTACAAGGCATCACAACACATTACATTACATTACAACACCACACAATACATTACATTACAGACTGCAGCTTACCTGGAGTCCTCCGGACCGACTCTTCCACTCCACTGTCTGGAAGACTTGTCACGTGAGAACACGGTCACATGGTACACTAAGTGTACCATGTGACCGTAGTAACCAGGAAGTGCCGGCTTGGCACAGAAGATTTATTTAGGTAGCATACTGTATGGCAATGGGGGCCCGTGGGCCCCCCAGGCTACGACCACTGCGACCCCTATAGCTACGCCACTGAATGGGACAAAGGCAAGCCGGCAGAGGAAGTGTGATGCTTTGGGTAATGTTCTGCTTGCAAACTGTGTTTCCTGGCATACATGTGGAATCTACTTTGAGTCGAACCATCTAACTAAACATTGTAACAGACCAAGTACACCCATTCATGGCAACGGTATTCCATTATGACAGTGGTCTATCAGCAGTGTAACGCGCTCTGCCACACTGCAAAAATTGTTCAAAAATGGTTTGAGAAACCCTAAAAAAAGTTCAAGTTGTTGACTTGGTCTCCAAATACCCCAGATCTCAATCCGATCGAGCATCTATGGGATGTCCAGGACAAACAAGTCTGATCAATGGAAGCCCCCCCCCCCTCAGAAAAGATCTACTGCTAACGTCTTGGTGATTGATACTACAGGACAGCTTCAGAGGTCTTGTTGAGTGAACGCCTCGATGGGTCAAAGCATAGCCCCAAATACAATATACATTTTATTAGGGGCTATGGTTACTTTTGGGAGGATGTTTAATTTTTTATATTGATGTTGTTACTTCTCCCAAATGTTTATCTTAAAGGCTATTTACATCTTTGAAAGCGATTTATTTGCAACTTTCTAATAAGGTTTTTAAAAAAATTAATTTTACTTTTTGAGATACAGCTGCTTTGTGTTCTTTATACAGAGCAACTGTATCTTGCGCTGAGTCCTGTACCCATCAGGTCCATGGTTCTTTGTCAGGGGGTCCTGCGTGTCTCTGACACGGAGGAGCCATCTGTTCTCCATCACATCTAAGTTCATAACTTAGATGTGATCGATTACAGGTTGATTATTTGGTCTGATGAAGACGTTGAACCTGCATTGAAATGCGTAGCCTCGATAACTATTAATAAATTACCTTCTTTTATCACAATGTCTGGATGTTCGCAGCGCCTTTTTGGAATCGTCATTTTTTTCTCTTTTTCCTTGCCTTGAAATCGTATTAAAAATATATATTGTATGGTGGTATAATGTAATTTTTTTATTATATAATTCAGATTTTAACCCCTTAACACCTTCAGGACCCAGCCTCTTTTGGCCTTCAGGACACAGATGATTTTTTCAAATGTGACACGTGTTACTTTATATGGTAATAACTTTGGAATGCTTTGATCTATCCAAGCGATTCTGAGATTGTTTTCTCGAGACATGTTGTACTTTATGTTAGTGAAAAAATCTGGTCGATAAATTCAGTAGTTATATCTGAAAAACACCAAAATTAAGACAAAATGTACAAAAATTTGCATTTATTTAAATTTTAACGTATCTGCTTGTAAAACAGATAGTAATACCACACAAAATAGATACAAGTTAACATTTCCCATATGTCTACTTTATGTTTGCATGGTTTTTTTTAATGTTATTTTATTTATCTAGGATGTTACAAGGCTTAGAACTTTAGCAGCAATTTCTCATATTTTCAAGAAAATTTCAAAAGGCTATTTTTTCAGGGACCAGTTCAGTTCTGAAGTGGCTTTGAGGGCCTTATATATTAGAAAGTCCCTCATAAATCACCCCATTTTGAAAACTGCAACCCTCAAAGTATTTGAAACAGCATTCAGAAAGTGTGTTAACCCTTTAGGCATTTCACAGGAATTAATGCAATGTAGAGGGGAAATTTACAAATGTAATTATTTTTGCCAAAATTCATTTGTAATAAATTTTTCTTTCGTATCACAGTAGGTTTTACCCGAAAAATGCAACTCAATATTTGTTGCCCAGATTCTGCAGTTTTTAGAAATATCCCAGTGCGCAAATGGACTGAAACACAAGCCTCAGACAAAGGAGTACCTAGTGGATTTTGGGGCCTCCATTTTTTAGAATATATTTTAGGCACCATGTTAGGTTTGAAGAGGTCTTGTAGTGCCAAAACTGTCGAAACACCCCAAAAATTACCCCATTTTGGAAATTACACCTCCCAAGGAATTGATCTAGGGGTATAGTTAGCATTTTGACCACACAGGTTTTTTGATAAATATATAGGAATTAGGCTGTGAAAATTAAAAAAACTTAGAAATGTTACATTTTTACAAGGAATAAAGGAAAAAAAAGAACCACAACATTTGTAAAGCAATTTCTCTGGATTACGGCAATACCCCATATGTGGTAATAAACTGCTGATCATTGGATCGCTGGTACAATATACTGCAATACTAATGTATATTGTTATTTTTACAGGCTTCTGTAACAGCGCGTTCGCTGTTCCTGTCCGTTAGTTCGGGATGTGAGCTTTAATACACAGCTGACACCTGCAGTGTATGGTGTGGGCTCAGCACGTGAGCCAGGTCCATACATCAACCCCCGCACCATGGCGTGCTATTAAGTCATAGTGCGCCAAGGAGTTAATGCGCAGCTGATGGTGCAAAGTGAAAATTGCAATTTTCCACTGATAAGCGATTTTAGTGCATAAAATGTTGTGCCCAGTTTGTGCCACTGAAAACAAATATCTCATAAAACGTTAAGCGGGTTCTCCCGGGAATGGCAATGCCATATCTGTGGACGTAAACTGCTGTTTGGGCATTTTGCAGGGCTCAGAAGAGAGGGAGCGCCACTTGGCTTTTGGAGCGCAGATTTAGCTTGGCACTTGTTCTGTTTGGTTTATTGCTGGTATTTCAGTTTATAATGTGGGGCTATATGTATGCTGTGCGGAGTAGATCAGGGTATAATATGAGGATATAATGATACGGTATATACACCGCGTTCCAAATTATTATTCAAATGTTATTTTTCGCTGATTTTCCTAAATAGTCGATGCAAATGACAGTCAGTATGTATGTAGTGTAATGTATTATAACTGTCATTGTGACGTGACAGTCACTCTGACAGGAAGCCTAGGAGGACCAACCTGGGGCTGGTCCTCTTAGGCATCTGTACATCGCAACCTGGAAGTCATTTTCTGGCCTCAGGTTGCCATCACAACTTTCGGCAGTACCCACAATCACTTTGTCGGGGCTGCCGATCTGCTTCAAACCCCCTAAATGCGGCGATCGCAATTGGTCGCCGCATTTAAGGGGTTAATTGCCAAAATCAGCGGCGATGGACCACTGGCTGCAAGACTGGAGTGTCAGCTGTCGGAGCAAGCTGACCTCCCGCAACTGTGCGTGGGGGAAGCAACCTCTCTCCAGGACGTATAGTTGCGGCACAGCGCTGGAAGGGGTTAATGACTGGGCCAATTTTGATTTTTTCATTTTCATATTTTCATGCCTGCCTTCCAAAAGCCATAACTTTTTTATTTTTCCGTCGACGTAGCCATATGAGGGCTTGTTTTTTTCAGGATGAGTTTTAGTTTTTTATGGCACCATTTAATGTACCATATAATACTATGGAAACTGAAGAAAAGAATCTTTGTGGGGTGAAATGGGCATAAAACAACAGTTCCACCATTGGGTTTCATTTTATGGCGTTCATTGTGTATTAAAAACGACATGTTAACTTTCTTCTGATATGATATAATTATGGCGATACCAAACTTATATCGTTTTTTGTGTTTTACCAGTTTTCCAAAGAAAAATATATTTGTTAAAAAAAAATTGCTTTTTTGTCGCCACATTCTGAGAGCCATAACTTTTTTTTCTTTCCATTTAACGGTTTAAAGGCTTATGTTTTGCGGGACGAGCTGTAGTTTTTATTGGTACCATTTTGGACTACTTGTGACTTTTTGATCCCTTTTTATGAAATTTTTTTGGGGAGCTAATGTAGCGCTGGTGGCCGTCGTTCGCTGCTATCCAGATTCTCCTAGTGTCCACCAGCATCTCTTACCCATGCGCCAGTGACCTCCACCTCCAGGATTTCGGCATGTACTGCTCCTATCCAGTGCTCGCTCCTGTAGGGTGCTCGCGCCCTGGTGTCCTCTTAAAGGGCCAGAGCATGCACTATTAGAATCTTCCCCAGCCTATCCCTGTGCACCGTGTCCTATATGAGTCTGTTCTGCCCTCCTTCCTGTGCCTGAGCGTTGTTGTCTTCCCATGTTCAAATCGTCCCTTAGTTCTATCCTGTTCCCAGTTCTCCCGTATCTTACTTCCCGTATACTCTATCCTGTAACTGTGTTTGTTCCTGAGCTAAAGTCTAGTGTTGGAGTTGTGTTTGTTCCATCTGCCATGCCCAATGTCATCTGCCACGTCCAGTGACTTCTGTTACGTCTAGTGTCATCTGCCATGCCAAGCTTCAACTACCACGCCAAGCATCATCTGTGCTACGAATCATCTGTGCCAAAGTGTCTGCTACATCTCGTATCTGTTTGGACTCTCATACAGGTACTCTTGTGCTAAGACTTTCCATTGACTGTTGTATGGCCAGCTGCCACTCCTCTACGGCGGAGCAGCCCAGTGGGTCCACATACCCCAGAAACGTGACTAAGGCTTCATTCACATCTGCGCTAGGGTTCCATTCCGATGTTCCGTTGGAGATTTCCATCGGAACGGAGCCCAGACAGACACAAACGGAAGCAAAATCTTAAATGGCACGGGGGTTCAAGTGGGGGCTCATTTGAAAGCTCTTTTCAATACAAATACGGTGCTGCAAACAATTTTGAGATAGGATTTTTTTTCGCTGTGATATTTAATGTTACATTTATCATCTTCATTATCGGATACCACCAGTGTTAGCATTACCCAAAATGTACCGCCCGGAGGTCACACCGTCGGATTTACATCTCATCGGGGTGCTAGATTAATGCAGGTCCACTTGCCTCTCACTTTTGTGTGTGTATGTGTGCACGCACGTGCGTGTGTGTTTCCACAGCCCGAAATAAGGACCCCGGGATTCGTCAATCCCCCAGTATTTAACGACTCCAAACCCTCTCTGCGCTGTGTGTGTGTGTGTGTGTGTGTGTGTGTGTGTGTGTGTGTGTGTTGTACGGCCAACTGAAACAAGACCGAGGACATGTACTATGTGTATTAGTACCAACATAACAATTACTGTATTAAATCAAATGTTCGAACTGATGTCCTTCAACAACTTGACAGTGTCCTAAGCGAAGGTAAAACGTGTCGATAACGTTATTTATAACATCTGGTGTGATTGAATTCGAAATGTTCATTATTCTTTTGCGCAGATCGTCTAAGTTTGCGATCCTAGTCTCATATGCTTTACTTTTTAAATACCCCCAGTAAAAAAAGTCTAATGGGTTCAGATCTGGTGATCTCGGTGGCCATTCTATCGGGTCTCTTCCACCAATCCATTGCTCAGGAAAATTATTGTTCAGAAGATTTAGAGCTCGCAGAGAAAAATGAGCCGGAGCTCCATCCTGCTGATACCAAACATTGCAGAAAGCTTCTCCAGCAATATTTTGAATAGCCGGTATCACTTGGTTTCTTAGCAAATTGCAGTAAGTTTCTGCATTTATGATTCCTTCAATGAAAAACGGTCCTACAATATGATTGAGAGATATTCCGGCCCAAACGTTAACCTTCTGAGGATACTGGGTATGACTGTCTCTCATCCAATGTGGATTTTCATCTTCCCAATACCTCATGTTCTGTCAATTTACAGAACTATTTAGTTCAAATGAACCTCCCTCCGAAAAACAGGTCCAGTTGAAAATCTGATGATTATCATCAAATCGAGTCATCATTGTATCGCAAAATTCCACTTTTCTGTCATAATCATCTTCGGATAGCTCCTGAACTAGACGTATTTTGATGATAATGATGCCTTTCAAAATTTGACGGACTGATGTGGCGCTGATATCATTTTGTTGTGCTCCACTCGAGACAGATGTATGAGGATTATCATATACAGTGAGTAGAACATCTAAAGCTTTTTCATCATTACTAGCATGTTTGGGTCTTCCGGATCTTGGTGCATCTTTGACAATGAAATTGGATCACGGATAGGATAAGTGGCATTGAATAAAAGCCGCTACTTCTCAATAAGATCTTATTTTTTCTTCGCCATACCCTCTTATCATCAATAAAGTGATCCTTTCCGTTTCTGAAATTCACAAGCTATAACTGAAATGTGTACAGATGAAATCATGTTACAATCGTAGACAAGGTCCATTTTGTATCGCCAAGGCCGATTGTAATAATACGTAATTTAAAGTCACCTTGATGTGACATTCCCAAGCTCACACACACTCACATGCACACGTGCCCACACACATTTAGGATTTTACCCGCAAGGTACATTTTGGGTAATGCTAACACCGGCGGGAGCCGATAATCAAGATGATAACTTTAAAGTTAAATATCTCAGTGAAAAATCGATTGCGGCATTGTTTTCGTATTGAAAAGGGCTTTCAAATGGGCCCCCACTCGACCCCGTGCCATTTAAGATTTTGCTGCTCCCGCCCAACCCACTGCCCCCAAGGGGTTGTGGGTGGTTTTTTTTTGGCATTAACTGGTAGATTTTATGACCCCATTAAATCCCACCACAATTCAACCCTCTACCTTGAGTCGTTAAAAAGTTATGAGGGTGTTCCGGAACTTTTAGTGGGCACTGTATATTAAAAAAGAAACTTTATTTAACTGCATTTAACTTTTTTTTACTAGTCCCCCTAGGGGACTTGATCCAGCGATCGTTGGATCACTTGCCTGACCAATACTAATGTTAACTAATTGTTATACCGACAGTCTCCTACGAAGCTTTGCCGGAGGCCATGAGCTGTCACAGAGGGCCACCCCTCTATCTAACGACTTAGATGCCGCCGGCACTATGTACCGCGGCATCTAAGTAGTTAAACAGCCAAAATTGAAGTTATCTCCGATCTTGGCTGTGGCAGCCGACACCCACTGTGCATGGAGGAAACTCAGTCCGTGAGCCCAATCCATACTTCTCCTTTGCCAGCTAGGACGTAACCCCACGTCAAATGTCGGCAAGGGGTTAAATAATAGGTCATTTTCTGATGACACATTTCCTTTAAGCAATGACTTTTTTGTGGCCACTCTTCCATAAAGCTCCACTCTGTTGATCGTTGAAAAAAAATATAATGTTTACAAGATTTCTAAATATGTGTGTACATGTATGTGCATGTTATTTTTCTGCTTGCTTACAAACCGAAGTACATTAGACGTGTATGAGGAAAAAAAATTAGATCTCCTATTGCTTTACAAGGCTTAATCAGAAGATAACTGAGCTCTTTAATCCTTATGGGGAAATATAGATTACTCAGCATTTCCTGGTGTTGAAACTTCCAAACAGAAATATGAGGTAGGAGTGTAAACTATGCTTATTAGTTTAAAGGAAAAGACAACTCTTGAGTAAAATTTTATAATATTCTACAGTTTGTCCATATAAAAAGTTTGATTCACACATGCAGCTTTTTTTTTTTTGAAACTCGGTTTATTGTAAAAGTACATACAAAAATCATCAGCAAATGGAAACAAAATAATGACATTAACATTAACGTTCCTGCATACCATGAATACACATTAGAAACAAGAGTTTGCAATTTACATTTATACATGAAGGCGAGTCACATGAGACCAAATATTCACTGCACGCAGGCAGGTCAGTGTCTCACTTATTTGTGATTCTGTAGACATACAGGTCGCAGTTATTTACCAGATCCAAGCTCCATTCTCACACCTAGGGCATTAAATACCTGGTCAAGTAGATCTCAGATCCCTCCTACTTGAAGTGGTAAGGATTCTCTAAGGTCGCCCACGCTGAAGGAGGCAAGAGGTGAGGAGCACCACTCTCCCCAGATTTTCAAGAATTTATATTGACATCCTCTATGTTTATATACTATTTTTCATATGGGAGAATAGCATTGACCAGGCTTTTCCATTGTGACGTATCCGAAAAAGTGTCCCCCATCCATCGGATGGCTATCGCTTTTCTGGCTAAGAACAGGGCTTCTCGCAGGAAGATACCCTCATAGTGTGTCCGGGTCCTCTCTCCCAACAGCCCCAATAAGCAGAGACCTGGTTCACATGGAATCGGGTTGGTCATAATTGAGGACAGAATTTGCGTCACTTCTTTCCAGAAATTGGCTATGACTGGGCATAACCACATCATGTGATCAAAGCCAGCCTGATCTTGAGAGCATCTAGGACATCGTGTGCTAGGTGCCCTTCCCAGCCGATATAATCTGATAGGGGTAATATAACATCTGTGTATGATGTACAATTGCGTCAATTTATTGTTCGCTGCAGGCGAGACCAAGAGATGTGATCCCATGGCCTGCCCCCAGTCCTCACTGGATAGTGTGGGAATAAGACCCCTCCATCCAACCTCAACCGACATCTCAGCGTGAGCGACCCTCTGCGACAGGAGGTAAGTATAAAGGGCAGATACCATCCCCCTTGGTCCCTGTGTTCTCAGAATACCAATGAGTGGAAGTGAAGAAATGGATCTCTGATCTTCCCTGAACTGGGATTGTAAAGCATGCCTAATCTGTACACAACGGAATGCATCTCTCTCAGGAACCCGGAATATATCCTGTATCTCTCTGGCTGATATCATATGTCCCTCGTCATCTATCAGGTTTTGCACCTGCGTTATACCTACTTCAATCCAAAAATCAGAATCCTGCATCCCCCTAAAATGAGACAGACCCTGAAGAGACCAAAGTGGCAGCTCTGCAACTATGTCCTCCCATTCCAGAACTTTCTTAACATGTGACCAGACCTGTCTGGCTAGTTTAATTATTGGCAAGGAATGCCTAGGGCTATATCCATGCGGCTCAAGTATGGGCCACAAAGAGGGGATCCTAAGAAAATGGGCCAAGTGGAGTTCTGCATTAGGCATTGGTTCCTCAGCCACCCATGTCTTAATATATCTTAATTGGCCTGCCAAGTAATACAAGAACACGTCAGGTAGAGCAGCCCCCGCCTGTTCCTTGGGGCGTTGGAGCGTGCTAAGTTTAAGCTTGGGGCGACTCTCCCCCCATACAAATGAGGAAAATAAGGAGCTTACCAGGTTGAAAAATCGTTTAGGGACCAGGGTGTCCGCATGTTCTAGGAGATATAACATTTTGGGCAGCACTATCATCTTAATTAAATTTATTCTTCCTGCTGTCGATATAGGAAGCGCCTTCCAGACAGCAAATTTATCTCTCAGATATGTCAACAGGGGATATATATTTAGATCATATGAAGCGCCACTATCCCTAACTATATGGACCCCTAAGTATTTAAAACAGGAAACCACCTGCAGGCCCTGGAATTCCGTATCCCACCCACAGTTATCGGGTCTAAGGGGCATAAGAAATGACTTACTCCAATTGATATATAGACCTGAGAACAGTCCAAACTCTTCCAGTATTGTCATTGCTCTTGGTAAGGAGGCGTTTGGATTAGCCATATACAAGATCATGTAATCGGCATAAAGACCGATCCGATCCTCCCGTGGTCCTATGCGGATACCCTGAAAAGCCGCATCTAGACGGATGCGGATAGCCAGGGGCTCAATGGCCACTGCAAACAAAAGAGGGGACAGGGGGCATCCCTGCCTCGTGCCTCTATGGAGACAAAAGGAGGGAGACAAAATCCCATTGACCAACACCGATGCTTTCGGATCTTTGTATAGGATGTTAATCCATTTAAGGAATCTCTCGCCAAAACCAAATCTGCGAAGGACCTCAAACAAATAAGGCCACTCTACTGAATCAAAGGCCTTAGCCGCGTCCAACGAGGCCAATGCCCAGTCCTGCTGCTCCCACCACCCTATCTGGGTCACCACCTGAGCTCTGCGGATATTATCCGATGTTGATTTGCCTGGGATAAAACCAGATTGGTCCGGATGAATAATATCTGTGATAGCGCCACTAAGTCTATTAGCTAAAAGTTTGGTTAGGATTTTATAATCCACATTGAGTAGGGATATCGGGCGGTACGACTCACATTCCTCTGAATTTTTTCCTGGTTTCAAAATGACAACTATAGTGGCATCTTTCATCGAGACTGGTAATTCACCCTTCTGAAAGGCGTCCTCAAATACAGTTAATAACTGGGGATTTAGAGTATCTGCATATTTAATATACACCTCTAGAGGGAGACCATCCGGACCAGACGCCTTCCCTTTTGTCATGGAGGATAAGCATTCTTCAATCTCCTGTACCGAGAAAGGGGCCTCTAACTTGATTCTATTCTCTTCTGACAACCCTGGGAAGTTTGCCCCATCTAAATAGGAGTTCAATTCCTCCATCGAATACTGTGCCTGCGAAGTGTAGAGTTCCCCATAAAAATCTGCAAATCTATTCAGTATGTCTAATGGCGTAGTAGCCGTACCCTGGTTTGGTTGGGATACACGTAGCACTGGAGGGGACATGGTATTCTGTTTCGCTATTTGTGCAAGCAGCTTACTCGACTGATTACCGTGCTCAAAAAAGGATTGTTTAGAGAAGAATATCCTTCTTGCTGCCTTTTCCTTGACTAGAAGCAAGTATTGTCTGCCCGCTGCCAGCCACGCTTCTCTGTTAACCTGGGATGGGTCCCGTACGAAAGTATCCTCTAAACCCCTGCATTGTTGTGCTAAATCCATTTCTTGTCTGGCTGAGGAGCGTTTAACATAGGAAATAGAGGATCTCAAGCACCCTCTCAAATACGCTTTTAATGTATCCCACACCAGTGCACTATTTTGTTCTTGTGAATGCGCTCCAAAAAAAGACATCTAGTTGATCAGGTATTCTGTCACTTCCCGTTAACAATTGCAACCAAAATGGGTGTTTCTTAAGAGCTCCCCTTCTTCCCTCCGCCCGTTGATGTAACTGTAAAAGAATCGGGCTATGATCCGACACCCCTCTGGGCAAGTGCTCTATAGAAGCCATGCTTGAGAAAATGGCGGGAGATCCCAACACATAGTCAATGCGAGACAGAGCGTTAAACTGCGGAGTATGGCACGTGTAATCCCTTATTCCCGGGTGGCTCACTCTCCATAGATCCAACCATCCTATCTCCTCTATCATAGATGCTAGCGGAGTGGGGCTCATGGGGTCCCGGGGGCCCGACCTAACAGTAAAGCGATCCAACAGAGGGTCTATGGTGAGGTTCAGGTCCCCCATTAGTATAACTCGCGCCTCCTGATAAGTGGATGCGAATGTGATGGCCTCTCTGAGTATACTCATTGAGCCCTGTGGCGGGTTGTAGATACCAATTATGACATAAGGGACAGAGTTTACATTAGCATGAACCAGCACATATCTACCATCAGTATCTATTCTTGTATGTAACGCCTCCCAGCGTAAATTCCTATGTACTAGCAGTGATACTCCCCGCGATGCTGAGGATCTAGTAGCATGCCGCCCCCATTGAATCCAAGATTTACTTAGCATATGCACCTTATCTGCCGTAAGATGCGTTTCCTGAAGGCATATAATATGAGGCATGTGCCTCCGTAGTATAGAAAAGATCACATTTCTCTTACCCGGCGTTCCCATCCCCCTCACATTCCAGGACATAAATTTAAGTGTCGCCATATTCCACTCTACACCATATCTCTATGTGAAGGCACCATCCCCCCACAATCAGCGAGCAGTGATAATGGGACCCTGTTCCCATGTCAGCATGTAGCAGGCATGCAAAACCGTTTTGAACCTTAAACCAATAACTTTGAACAATTAAGCTCATCAGGAGCTGCTTAAAGGAACAGTGTCAACACAAATTATTTTTTTATATGTTAAAGATGTTAGTGCTTTATTAAAAACGTTTATATTTATTTGTGTGTTTGTGTTTTACTTTTTCTTATTTTTACACTTTTTCTGCCATTTTTTGTTCCATTTCTGTATGTGTCGATTAACGACACATACAGACATGGAATACGGCAGCCACAGTCCCATAGGGACTGCGAACGGCTCCCGTCCCATTCACTTGTGTGTACGGCGTCTGTGTGGGAACTGCGCATGCGCCGCTCCCACACAGTCCAATTTGAAATTGGCGCCGTCCGGCGCCATTTTCCTGTGGACCGGAAGTCGCGGCCGGACAGTAATATTACTACTTCCGGTCGCGGCTTCCGGACTTCTGCACTTGGACCAGCGGCAGCAGACGGAGCGGACGGGCCGGAGGGAGCCGCGGCGGCAGGAGCAGGTAAGAGATTTCAATGTATGTTCCGTGTTTGTGTGTGTTTACTACTGTATGTAAACCTACTACACTGTGTGTTAGCTCAAAAAATGGCGACACACAGTGTAGGAGGTTACACCGTTCAAACCCCTCGTTTATCCCGGCACTAGCCAGGATAAAGGAGGGGGGGATGCTGAGAGCTCACTAGAGCGAGGGCTTTTCACCCAATGTTGCAATGCTGCAATTTTGGGAATAGCTCCATCTAGTGACCAGAAATGGGAAATATTATAAATTAGAATTAATTTATAATATTTCCTGACTCGTGAAAAAAATAAAAAAAATGTGAACAATGTTTAATCACCCACACACTAAAGGTTTAATTTAAAAAAAAAAAACATGTTTTTCTGGCAACACATTGCCTTTAAGCCTACAAGGCATAAAAAATGCAAAGTGCATAAAAACGGGGGAAGTTTCCACTGCTTAGGTTGGTAACACAGAGGAATCAAGATAAGCAATAGTACCTTTTCCAATGGCTTCACCCTTTGTTAAGCTGTATTCCAGCCATATAAGATTCCATGTTTCCTTCCTTATAACTTAGATAAACGTGAGGGTAATTAATCCAGTTATTTAAACTATAACATTTTCCTCCTATGCATATATCTGCCCCTCTCCCCTTATCTTCTTCAAGGTTTAGTACATACATATACTCAGTACATCAAGAACACTTCCATGTATATAACCCATGTGTGTGCGAGATCAAACATCCACTGCATAGGGACCCCTCATAAAATACATATTGCAATCATGTAAACTCACTGTCCCCTTCATATAAAACATGGTCCTCAAGTCAATGTCGAGGAGATCGTCCATGTCTGGTGAGCCACTCATCTGCCGCCTCAGGGGTAGTGAAAAACACGGATCTCTCTCCATCCACAACTCTCAGTCGCGCAGGGTACGCCATAGAATATGGGATCTGACGCTCCCGAAGTCGTCTCTTGACGTGCAAGTACGAGGCCCTCTGTCGTTGTAGCTCCGGGGAAAAATCCGGGAAAATGGACACCGTCGTGTTCTCCACTCTGATCTCTCCTTTGCGCCTTGCCGCCTGCAGCACCAAATCTCGGTCCTTGCAATTTAGCAATCTCGCCAGCAGTGGTCTGGGATTCGCCCCGGGTGGTGGTGGTTTCGCTGGCACTCTGTGCGCCCTTTCAACTGCAAAGGCCATTGAAAATACTGTATCCGGAAATAGGTCTTTCAGCCACTTCTCCACAAATTCATCTGGTCTGGGTCCCTCCGACCTTTCAGGGAGGCCTATTATCCTCAGATTATTTCTTCTCAGTCGATTCTCGAGATCATCTGCTTTTTGGCGCCACAACTCCACTTTCCCCGACAGGTCTCTCAGCGTGCGCGGTACTGCTGCCGTTACATCTTCCAGGTCCGAAACCCTTGTCTCAACTTGAGTTACCCGGTCTCTCAGATTATGGAGGTCCTGCCGCATCAGACCGACATCCACCTTCACCTCCTCCACTTTCGTTGTTACCGAGGTACGTGTCTCCAGAATCGCCGCCAGGAGCGTCTCCGTCACCTGCTTCAACGTTAACTCGGGGGGCACCGCTTCCCCTGCCTCGGCGAGTGCAGCAGGCCGTCTCTCCTGAACATGTGCCGACGAGGACTGCTCCCCCCGGGCGCCATCTTGTCCCAAATTCCTGGCGAACTCTTTCAGTTTTTCCACCGCTCCCGATGTCTTGGAGGGTCCCATATTGTGCCGAGTGGGTTTCCTACCCTTCTTTCTCAACAGGTAAGGAATTTTGGCTGAAATACTTTCTCCACAGGATGAAATACAGGGTTCAGCACACGGAGCTAAGGTTCAGTGCGACCGCTCACATCCGTGCCTGGCCACGCCCCACACATGCAGCTTTTGATGTGGTTTTTGATACAGTTTAAAACCATGGCATTTTGCAGCAGTTTCATACTAAACGTGGCAGTAAACCGCAATTTGATTTTAAGTGTTTGACAGCTGGATAATTTATATTGGATTATTGTGCATAATAAATATGCACATTTTGGAAAACCTTTCAATGTATTGGTTTAAAGACCTATTTAAGGAAAAAAATAAAACAAAAGATTATTTAAAGAGGCTCTGTCACCACATTATAAGTGCCCTCTCTCCTACATAATGTGATCGGCGCTGTAATGTAGATTACAGCAGTGTTTTTTATTTTGAAAAACGATCATTTTTGATGGAGTTATGACCTATTTTAGCTTTATGCTAATTACTTTCTTAATGGACAACTGGGCGTGTTTTACTTTTTGACAAAGTGGGCGTTGTGGAGAGAAGTGTATGACGCTGACCAATCAGCGTCATACACTTCTCTCCATTCATTTACACAGCACATAGTGATATAGTTCTATCACTATGTGCAGCCAAATACACACACACTAACGTTACTCAAGTGTCCTGAGAGTTAATAGACATCACTACCAACCAGGACGTAATGTCTATTCAGAATCCTGACACTTCGGTAACGTTTCTGTGAGATTTAGAGCAAGGTAAGCGTAATCTCGTTTTAAATGACAGTTTACAGTGTAATCTCGCGAGATTACGTTTGCCTTGCTGTAAATCTCACAGAAACGTTATCGAACGATCAATTACTCTGGTCGTTCTAGTTCAGGCCGGTACTTCATATATACAGGTGCCCAAAATTGTATACAATATTCCATATGTGGTCTGACTAGTGATTTGTATATGTAGCGTCCATGGCCACGGGCCGTCGGGTTTACTCACCCCCCGACGCCCGCAGCCATGGATCCGTGAGCGCTGGTCCCCATCTCCTTCCTAGGAGACGCCAGCGCTCACTTCTGCTCCGTTCTGCTGTGTCCCATAGGGTGCGCGCGCACGCTCGTGCCTGTCCTTAAAGGGCCAGCGGGCGCACATCGGGAAATCATCATCATCAATGGCCCATGATTTTCTGGTCTATAAGAAGGCCCCAGCCCTTCTGATTCTTGCCTGAGCGTTGTTAGTTTATCCCAGTCTGTCTTGCAAATGGTTCTTTAGTGTTTCCCGTTCCAGTTGTTACCCGTGCCCTGTTAAGTGTTCTTGTATCCCATACTGTTCTTGTTCCTGTGCCTACCAGTGTTGGAGTCGTGTCTACTGCACCTGCTGTCGTTTGCCACGTCCAGTGTCTTCTGCCACGTCCAGTGTCTTCTGCCACATCAGATACTGCCCGCCACGTCTGGCGCTGCCTGCTGCACCGGCCTCCATCCAAAGCCAAAGCCACTGTCTGGACTAGTTCAGGTACCCAAGTGTTGCTATCTACTATTGACTTTCATATAGACTGTGACCTGGTCAGCTGCCTCTCCGCTACGGCGGAGTGGCCTAGTGGGTCCACATACCCTGTGACCGTATAAAGGAAAAACTATGTTCTTGTCGCGAGCATCTATGCCTCTTTTGATGCTCCCCACAATTTTATTTGCCTTCGCAGCAGCTGCCTGGCACTGGTTGCTAAAGGTAAATGTACTGTCCACCAATATCCTCAAATCTTCTTCAGTAGCAATTTCTACCCAGTGTTTTAACATTTAATGCGTAATTGTAAAGTCTGTTTCCTCGACCCAAGTGCATAACCTTACATTTATCCACATTAAACTTAATTTGCCATTTCTTTTCCCAAACCTCCAGCTTCCCCAAATCCCTCTGTAGAATTATATTATCCTCCTTTGTGTTGATTACTTTATGTCATGAGGCTGTGTGTCGACCCACTGGGCCGTTCCATGTAGCCGGACGGCAGCTGGCCAAACAGGTATGGTACAGAGTCTATAATCCAGAAAAGGGTACCTGAGGCAATGTAGACAGAAGCAAGGCAGGCTCGGCTGGGACCGGGCAGCAGGTAGACGTCAGGTGTGGTGCAGTAGAACAGGCGTGGAGATACAGCAAAACACGACAACAGCTCAGCATGGCAGTAAACCAGGATGGTACAGATGACACGGGAAACAGGATACAGGATACAGGTATGGGGAACAGTTGGAAGCTGGAAGACACTTAGGAGACCATTTTCAAAACAGACTAAGGGAAATAACAACAATGCTCAGGCGAGGATAAGAAGGGCAGTGACCCTCTTATAGACCAGGAATTCATGAGTTGATGATGAAGATTTTCAGGTGCGCGCGCTGGCCCTTTAAGAGCGGGCACAAGCGCGCGTACCCTCCGGGAGACAGGCTCAATACCTGGAAGTGAGTGCCGGTGCCTCACAGGGGGACGACGCAGCACAGCAGCAGGACGTCCATGGCCGCGGTCGTCGAGGGGTTAGTTAGAACGACAGACCGTGGCCATAGACGTTACACTTTACAGGACTTTGTATCAAATATAAATACTGAAATTATACTCTGAAAATCCTCCACAAGGTCATTAATAAACATATTGAAAATAAGAGGGGCCAATACTGACCCCTGTGGAACCCCACTGGTAACAGTGACCCACTCTGAGGAGGTACTATTAATAACCACCCTCTGTTTCTATCACTGAGGCAATTGTTGACCCAATTACACATATTTTCCCCCAGCCCCAGTATTTTAATTTTATATACCAACCTCTTATGTGGCACAGTATCAAACGCCTTTGAAAAGTCTAGATACACCACATCCACAGCCTTATCCATGTCCAGTCTAGAACTCACCTCCTCATAGAAGCTAATCAGATTGGTATGACAGGACCGATCTCTCATAAACCCATGCTGATGCTGCGTTAACAGTTCACTTGCATTGAGATACTCGAGAATAGCATCTCTTAGAAAACCCTAAAAATATTTTACCCACAATGGAGGTTAAACTTACAGGTCCGGCAGGGCATTACCTGCCATGAGGCGAGGTGAGCCTGCTGCCTCAGGCGGCGCCATCCAGTTAGATAGGGGGGCAGCATATTGTGACTTAATCTCAGTCAGCCAGGACTCAGAAGCCATGGTAGGGACTGGCTGGGCCAGGGAGGGGTGGGGTAGCATTGGGGGGGTCAGCATGACTTATTCAACAGAAGTGCGGCATGATAAGCACTCATCTGCTAGAGAACACTCCTCCTCTCTGATGCTGCAAACACCCCCAGAGAGGAGCAGCTCATCAAGAGGAACAGACCGATGATCTGTAAGGTGAGGCTGAGCTGTGTTAGGACTAAAGCAGCAGAGCAGCGCTTACTGTGCTCAGACTCAGCCTCCTGCCCCCACTAATTTCAAAGTGATCGGCTGACACTAGGGGGGTGGATAATTTCCCCCCATAGAGCCCTCAGCAGTCAGTAAGATGCTCAGACCTAACTTTTCCTTTCAGTATAGTAGCTACTGAGGGCTTCATGGGGGATTATTCTCTCCCTACAGGGCCATCTACTGTCAGTAAAATGCTCAGATACCCCCTCCTCTGCAGTATAGTAACTATTGAGGCCCCTATGGGGGGGTTATTCTCCCCCATAGAGCCTTCTGCTGTCAGTAAGATGCTCAAACCACCCCCCCCCTTGTAGTATAATCCCCCCAGCATTGGCCGATCACTTTTAAATTGGGGGCAGGATGCTGAGTTCAGTATTATCCTTCCCCATAGAGCCCTTAGCAGTCAGTCAGATGCTCAGGCCCCCCCTGCAGTATAATCCCCACCATAGAGCCCTCAGTAATTATTATACTGCAAGGGTGGGGGTCAAAGCATTGGACTGATGGCTGAGAGCTCTATGGGGGGGATAACTCCCCCCACAAAGCCATCAGAGTCAGATGCTCAGACCGGCAAGGTAAAGGAAAGGATGATCCAGAGATGATGGTAGTTTAAAAGGGAAGAACAATTCCCATGTTTATTAGAAATATCGTTAAAATTGAAAGGGAGACGCAGTCTCAAGGCAGGAGTAGTCAGGGTATGTACAGGTCCTTGGTCACAAATTTTTTAACCCGTATTTACCCCCACCTTTGGTGCCCGCTGGTCATCAAATATATAACTTCAGTCACCCACAGTGCCCTTCTGCCATGCTGTGATTTGTGCCCACCGATCACCTGTCGCAGTACCCGGTCGCCATCACCCTGTTGTGTCCCTAGATTACCCACTGCTCAAGTTCCCTTTGAGGCCCCATGCACACGACCGTATTTTTTCCTTCCCGTAAATAATGGCCGTAAATACAGGTCCTTGGTCACACATTTTTTAACCCGTATTTAACCCGTATTTACAAACCCGTGCCCGTAAATACGGGTCCGTTGTCATTTGTGTTCCACCCATATTTACGGACCCGTAAAAAATGGGGGCTGGATATTATGTCACAAGATCGCTAAGACGCCATTTTCTCTGCTTCTCTTTATTAAAAATTTAAATCCTGATGTCGCCTAGCAGCACTCCTGTAACTATGGGTGCACACACATAGCCACCCGTAATTACGGGAGCCCCATAGACTTCTATGAGCCTGCCCGTGCCGTAATGATGGCCTGAAATAGGACATATTCTATATTTTTCAACTGCCCGGGCACCTTCCCGTATGCAAACAAATAAAAGTCTATGGGCCCGAAATTACGGGCCTTAATTATGGGCGTTTTTAAGGTCATGTGCATGAGGCCTTAGGTAGCAATGCCACATTGAATTTAGTTCTTCCCGTGGTAGGTAGGGTACCCTTACTCATCGAATACAGCAGGGTCGCTGGTCGCCGGTCAGTTCTAGTTGCTCAATTGGGAGTAGCGGTGTTTATTTTTTGTTAAAAAAAAAAGTTTTTTTTTAGCTAGTAGCTGCACTTTGAAGTCAATTATTCAATATGGCCAAAAGAGTCTTCACAGCCGAGGAAGCATATCAAATGATATGCTCCGATACGGACAGCACAAGTGAAGGCGAAGCGCAGTATCCAGCGACTCTGATTCTGCACCCCCCCCTTGTCAGCGCAGAAGAGCAGTAGGTCCTGCTCTGCCTGAGCTGACATAGGTAGCTGCGGACAATTATACCCCCCCCCCCAGGTGCCTGAACTTACAGCCCCCTCAGGCATTCAAATTGACACTACAGGTTTCAGCCCCATTGATTATTTTAAAGGTTTTTTTTCCGGACGCCCTTTTAGATTTAATGGTCCAGCAGACCAACATATATGCGGATCAGTTCATCTCCCAGAACCCCGACTCTTTTTATGGGAGAGGCCAAAATTGGGCTCCCACAAACGCAGTGGTATTGCGGAAGTTTTGGGGCTTATTTTTAAGCTCTGGTCTCGTAAAAAAGCCAAGCATTAGAGACGATTGGTCACCTGATATTTTATACAACAACCCCCTTTACCGCCCAGTAATGACAAGGATGCAATTCGAAGCCATCCTAAAGTTCCTGCATTAAAATGACAACAGTCACTGCCCACCCCCACAGGACCTAAATTTTGATAGTCTCTATAAAATAAGACCATTAATTGCCCACTACTCCCAAAGTTTTTCCCAAGTTTATACCCCCCAACAAAACATTTCAGTGGATGAGTCATTGGTAAGCTTCAAGTGTAGACTGCACTTCAGGCAGTATCTACAGAATAAAAGATCCCGATACAGCATAAAAATGTACAAATTATGTCGACGTGCCACCGGTTACACCCACTATTTTAGCGTTTATGAGGGGAAAGACTCATATATAGATCTCCCAGAATGCCCCCTTCCTAAGAATTAGTGGAAAGATTGTATGGTATACTGTTCTTCCTTTCCTCGGCAAAGGATATCATTTATCTGGACAACTTTTACAATAGTGTCCCATTGCTAAAAGCTCTCTTGTCCAGATCCAGCTTAGCGTGTGGAACAATCCGCAAAAATCAGAAGAGCCTCCCAAAACCTTTGCTGAGTCAGATACTAAAATTAGGAGAGAGCAGCACTTTCTGCAGCGACGATCTGCTGATCCTGAAATATAAGGGTAAAAGGGACGTCCTTATACTGACCAGCATTCACGACAGCAGAGGCAGCCTAGTCCCTGTATGCGGATGCACCACCCAAGTCCCCAAACCATTTTGTGTACTGGAGTACTACAAATATATGGGTGGTGTTGACCTGTCTGATCAGCTAACAAAACCATACAGCTCCATGCGCAAGACAAAGGTTTGGTATTAAAATCTGTCTGTGCATCTTATACAGATTGCATTATAGAACGCCTTTGTCCTCTGCAGATATGCTGGCAGTAGGGATATTTTCCTGCAATTTCATGAAAAAGTAATTAAGTCCCTGCTATTTTCTGACCAGGAAGGGGAGGGCAGTTCATCTGGTTCTTCCGTTAGCAGGATAATTCCCGGCCAGCATTTTCCCACAGAAACCCCCCCCACACAGAAAAAACACAGAAGCCCCCCAAAAAATGCTGTCACTGCGCCAAGCAAGGCATTCATATGGACACCACATACCAATTTGAGACATGTCCCACAAAGCCCGGCCTGTGCATGAAACAAGGTTTCAAATTATATATCACATCTCCTTGGATATTTAATTTATTTATTTATTCTTTATCCACCTTTTCTGTCTCCCATATTGGCCATGACAAATTATTATATTTTTTTATGGACCAGCCCAATTTAAAATTTGCTCATTTAAAATATGTAAAAAAAAATACAACAAAACTAAAAACTCTCAGGCTGGGTTCACACGACCACTTTAACGTCCGTAATCGACGGACGTATTTCGGGCGGAAGTCCCGGACCGAAATCAGTGCAGGGAGCTGGGCTCCTAGCATCATAGTTATGTACGATGCTAGGAGTCCCTGCTTCTCCGTGGAACTACTGTCCCGTACTGAAAACATGATTACAGTACGGGACAGTTGTCCTGCAGAGAGGCAGGGACTCTTAGCTTCGTACATAACTATGATGCTAGGAGCCCGGCTCCCTGCACTGAGTTCGGTCCGGGACTTCCGCCCGAAATACGTCCGTCGATTACGGACGTTAAAGTGGTCGTGTGAACCCAGCCTCACCATACCAGGAAGCCGAGGGAGTGTCTTTCTCATCTAGGTTGCAAATCTGAGTGAGAGGAATAAATCCAGATGAGATTGGTTGTCCCAGCAAATCCTTTTTTTTGCTGAGGCCTTTGATTTATTTTTTGAGCTGGATTTTATGGAATGGTGGGTAGGTTGGTAGTGGGACCTGCCATTCCCTCTCCCTCCATTGTGGGTTTTCCAGGTTATCCTCCTTAGTTACCAAAATTAAAGTAATTAAAAATTCTTATTATACGCCTGAGGGTATGAATACCTAGAGGGTTGTCACTTCACAAATTAAAAACTCTCACTATACCCCTAGATGAATACTTTGAAAGGTGTTACTTTACAATCTAAAATGTCTCACTATACCTCTAGATGAATTATTTGAGGGGTTTAGTTTCCTAAAATGGGGTCACTTTTCTGGGGTTTCTTATATTTCGACACCCCAGAGCCTCTGTTATCATGACACAGGGCAATAAATGCATAGTAGTAGGCCTCAGATGATGCATGGTGCTCTTTACTTTCTGAGACCTGCCAAGTGCTCAAACAGAAGTTTATGTCCACAAATGGCATATTGCCGTATTCAGAAGAAAATGCGTAACAAAATGTGGGTGCTTTTTCTCCTTTAACCCCTTGTGAAAATGATGAATTTGGGGCTAAAGCAACATTTGCTGTAACGACGGGGGTAGGGAAAAGAACGAGTGAGCCCTAATCTACCCGCCACTCTGTCCCTGCCTACTTGCAACGACCCGCCCTAGGCGACGGGGTACAACTGGGCGGCAGTCCCTACGCTCAGTAAGTGCACGAGACAAACATACAAGGGAATACAAAGCAAAGGGAAAGGGGCAGTTGCCCACGGAAACACCGTGAGCAACCAGAGTGGTGAACGAGCCAAGTCAAACCAGGAGAGCACGAGGTACCAAACGCAGAGCAGGAGAGTAGACAGTAAGCCAGGGTCAGTATGGAGCAGGATCAAATAGTAGGAGCTGTAGCTGGGCCAGGAAACCACACGGAAAGAATCACAAGCAAGGAGGAACAGGAAAGGCAGGTATAAATAGACAGAGGGCGGGAGCTAGCTGAGTCTGGCCATTCTGCGATACGCGCTCCCACTCCTAAGCCTGCCAGCCTGAGTGGTGGAAGCTGGAGTCAGTCTCAGAGACATAGACTCAGGTGAAGACTGATTATCTATGGGCGTTAACCCCGAAGCTGTGCCTGGCAGATCCTTTACAGTACCCCCCCCCCTTTTATGAGGGGCCACCGGACCCTTTATAAGTGGACCTGGTTTATTGGGGAAACGAAGGTGGAACTTCCTGACCAATACCCCAGCGTGAACATCCCGGGCGGGTACCCAAGTCCTCTCCTCAGGCCCGTATCCTCTCCAATTGACCAGGTACTGGATGGAGCCTTGGACCATCTTGCTGTCCACAATCTTGGCCACCTCGAATTCCACCCCCTCAGGGGTGAGAACGGGAACAGGAGGTTTCCTCGAGGGAGCCAAGGACGGGGAGCAGCGTTTAAGGAGGGAGGCATGAAACACGTCGTGTATACGAAAAGATGGGGGTAACTCCAGCCGGAAGGAGACAGGATTGAGGACTTCAATGACCTTATACGGCCCAATAAACCGGGGAGCAAACTTCTTGGACGGGACCTTAAGACGCAAGTTCTAGACAATAACCACACCAGATCCCCGACCATAAACAAGGGGTTAGCAGAACGTTTTCTATCAGCCTGAGTTTTTTGTACACTCTGGGACGCCCCTAGGTTCTTCTGAACCTGGGCCCAGACTGTGCACAGTTCCCGATGAACGACCTCTACCTCGGGATTGTTGGAACTACCAGGTGAAACGGAGGAGAACCGTGGATTAAACCCAAAATTACAGAAAAAGGGGAAGACCCCTGACAAGTTACTGACCCGGTTATTAAGGAAAAATTCAGCGAGGGGAATGAATGAGACCCAATCATATTGACAGTCAGAGATAAAACACCTTAAATATTGTTCTAGAGATTGATTAGTCCTCTCCGTTTAGCCATTGGTTTCAGGATGGAAGGCAGAGGAGAAGGACAGATCAATCTCCAACTTTTTACAGAACGCTCTCCAAAACAAAGAAACAAATTGTACCCCTCTGTCCGAAACAATATTGACAGGGACCCCATGGAGACGCAGAATGTGTTTGACAAACAAGGTAGCTAACGTCTTGGCGTTGGGTAGTTTCTTGAGGGGCACAAAGTGGCACATCTTACTGAAGCGGTCTACTACCACCCACACCACCGACTTGCCTTGGGATGGAGGCAAATCGGTGATAAAATCCATGGAGATATGTGTCCAGGGTCTCTGGGGAATGGGCAACGAACGTAGTAAGCCCGCTGGTCGGGACCTGGGAGTTTTGGACCTAGCACAAACCTCACAAGCGGCGACGTAGGCCTTAACGTCTTTAGGCAACCCAGGCCACCAATAGTTTCTGGCAATGAGGTGTTTGGTACCCAGGATGCCTGGATGACCAGATAGTGCGGAGTCATGATTTTCCCTAAGTACCCTTAGCCGGTATTGCAGGGGAACAAACAACTTGTCCTCAGGAAGGTTCCCGGGAGCTGAACCTTGATCAGCCGCAATTTCAGAGACTAAATCAAAATCAATAGAAGAAATGATTATACCGGGAGGCAAAATACAAGCAGGATCTTCCTCCAAAGGAGGGCTGGCCATGAAGCTACGCGACAGTGCATCGGCCTTAATATTTTTAGACCCAGCCCTATAGGTAACCAAAAAGTTGAATCTGGTAAAAAATAGCGCCCATCGAGCTTGTCTCGGGTTTAGCCTCCGGGCAGATTCTAGGAAAACCAGATTCTTGTGGTCGGTAAGGACCGTTACCTGGTGCCTAGCCCCCTCCAGGAAGTGGTGCCACTCTTCAAATGCCCATTTAATGGCTAAAAGTTTGCGGTTGCCAATATCATAGTTACTCTCAGTGGGCGAAAACTTCCTGGAGAAGTAGGCACAGGGGCGGAGATGGGTGAGGGACCTGGTACCCTGGGACAAGACAGCCCCCACTCCAACCTCGGATGCGTCAACTTCCACGATAAATGGCTCCATTTGGTTGGGCTGAACCAGCACCGGGGCCGAGATAAAGCACTTCTTAAGGACCTCAAAAGCCTGGACAGCCTCAGGAGGCCAGTGGAGGAGATCAGCACCTTTGCGAGTGAGGTCCGTAAGAGGCTTAGCGATGACCGAGAAGTTAGCAATAAATCTCCTGTAATAATTAGCGAACCCCAAAAAACACTGTAACGCCTTCAGGGAGGCAGGTTGGACCCATTCCGCCACAGCCTGAACCTTGGCGGGGTCCATGCGGAATTCATGAGGAGTGAGGATTTGACCCAAAAATGGTATCTCCTGTACCCCAAACACACATTTTTCAGTTTTTGCAAACAGTTTGTTTTCCTGAAGGACCTGGAGCACCTTCCTGACATGCTCAATGTGGGAGGACCAGTCCTTGGAAAACACCAGTATGTCATCAAGGTACACTACAAGAAATATCCCCAGGTAATCTCTCAAAATCTCATTTATGAAATTCTGGAAGACCGCCGGAGCATTACACAACCCAAAGGACATGACGAGGTATTCGAAATGACCTTCGGGCATGTTAAACGCAGTCTTCCACTCATCCCCCTCTTTGATGCGGATAAGGTTATACGCCCCCGTAGATCAAACTTAGAGAACCATTGGGCCCCCTGAACCTGATTAAAGAGATCAGGAATCAAAGGAAGGGGATACTGGTTCCTTACAGTGACCTTATTCAGGTTACGGTAGTCAATGCATGGCCTAAGACCACCATCCTTCTTCCCTACGAAGAAGAAGCCAGCACCTACCGGAGAAGTAGAGGGGCGAATGTAACCCTTGGCCAGGCATTCCTGGATATACTCTCTCATGGCTTCACGTTCGGGACAAGAAAGATTAAATATCCTACCCTTAGGAAGCTTAGCTCCTGGAACCAATTCGATAGCGCAATCGTATTCTCTATGAGGAGGTAACACTTCGGAGGCCTCCTTAGAGAAAACATCAGCGAAGTCCTGCACAAACTCAGGTAGCGTGTTCACCTCCTCAGGGGGAGAAATAGAATTAACAGAAAAACATGACGTCAAACATTCAGTACCCCATTTGGTAAGCTCCCCAGTATTCCAGTCAAACGTGGGATTATGCAACTGCAACCAGGGAAGGCCTAAAACCAAATCGGACGATAATCCCTGCATCAACAGTACAGAGCACTGCTCCAAATGCATGGAGCCAACAAGGAGTTCAAAAACAGGGGTATGCTGTGTAAAATAACCATTAGCAAGAGGAGTGGAGTCGATACCCACTACCGGGACAGGTTTAAGCAAATCAATCAAAGGCATAGCAAGAGACCTAGCAAATTCCACAGACATGATATTAGCAGAGGACCCTGAATCCACGAAGGCACTGCCGGTAGCAGACCTACCACCAAGCAAGATCTTATTACGTTTCATATTTACGGGAAATACCTGTGCGCCCAAGTGACCTCCCCGATGATCACTTAGGCGCGGAAGTTCTCCGGCTGCATTCTTACGCTTAGGACAGTTGTTTACTTGATGCTTGTCATCCCCACAGTAGAAGCAGAGACCATTCTTCCTGCGGAAATCTCTACGTTGTTGGGGGGACACGGAGGCCCCGAGTTGCATAGGTACCTCTGAGTCTTCCGGGGAGGAACGAAGCAACGGAACCTCGGAAGGCATCATGGGGGAGTCGGAGGAGAAAACACATAAACGTTCACGTTGTCGTTCCCTGAGACGTCGGTCAAGTCGTACCGCTAAAGCCATAACCTGGTCTAGGGAGTCAGAAGAGGGATAGCTAACTAGCAGGTCTTTCAGGGCATTCGACAGACCCAACCTAAACTGGCACCTTAAGGCAGGGTCATTCCACCGAGAAGCTACGCACCACTTCCTAAAGTCAGAACAATACTCCTCAACAGGTCTCTTACCCTGACGTAAGGTCACCAGCTGACTCTCGGCAAAGGCAGTCCTGTCGGTCTCGTCATAAATGAGTTCGAGAGCAGAAAAGAAACGATCAACGGAGGAAAGTTCAGGGGCGTCAGGAGCCAAGGAGAAGGCCCACTCTTGGGGCCCTTCCTGGAGCCGGGACATAATTATACCCACCCGCTGGTTCTCAGAACCTGAGGAATGAGGCTTTAAGCGAAAGTAAAGCCTACAACTCTCCCGAAAGGAGAGAAAAGCCCCCCAGTCCCCTGAGAACCGGTCGGGCAACTTGAGGTGGGGTTCAAGAGGTGAGGTGAGGGGGACTACCATGGTAGCATCAGGCTGGTTGACCCTCTGAGCCAGGGCCTGGACCTGTAGGGAGAGACCCTGCATTTGCTGAGCCAGGGTCTCAAGGGGGTCCATAGTAGTGACAGGGACCAGGGTAGACTAGGTATGGGCTTGTGATTATGTAACGACGGGGGTAGGGAAAAGAACAAGTGAGCCCTAATCTACCCGCCACTCTGTCCCTGCCTACTTGCAACGACCCGCCCTAGGCGACGGGGTACAACTGGGCGGCGGTCCCTACGCTCAGTAAGTGCACGAGACAAACATACAAGGGAATACAAAGCAAAGGGAAAGGGGCAGTTGCCCACGGAAATACCGTGAGCAACCAGAGTGGTGAACGAGCCAAGTCAAAGTAGGAGAGCACGAGGTACCAAACGCAGAGCAGGAGAGTAGACAGTAAGCCAGGGTCAGTATGGAGCAGGATCAAATAGTAGGAGCTGTAGCTGGGCCAGGAAACCACACGGAAAGAATCACAAGCAAGGAGGAACAGGAAAGGCAGGTATAAATAGACAGAGGGCGGGAGCTAGCTGAGTCTGGCCATTCTGCGATACGCGCTCCCACTCCTAAGCCTGCCAGCCTGAGTGGTGGAAGCTGGAGTCAGTCTCAGAGACATAGACTCAGGTGAAGACTGATTATCTATGGGCGTTAACCCCGAAGCTGTGCCTGGCAGATCCTTTACAGTACCCCCCCCTTTTATGAGGGGCCACCGGACCCTTTCTAAGTGGACCTGGTTTATTGGGGAAACGAAGGTGGAACTTCCTGACCAATACCCCAGCGTGAACATCCCAGGCGGGTACCCAAGTCCTCTCCTCAGGCCCGTATCCTCTCCAATGGACCAGGTACTGGATGGAGCCTTGGACCATCTTGCTGTCCACTATCTTGGCCACCTCGAATTCCACCCCCTCAGGGGTGAGAACGGGAACAGGAGGTTTCCTCGAGGGAGCCAAGGACGGGGAGCAGCGTTTAAGGAGGGAGGCATGAAACACGTCGTGTATACGAAAAGATGGGGGTAACTCCAGCCGGAAGGAGACAGGATTGAGGACTTCAATGACCTTATACGGCCCAATAAACCGGGGAGCAAACTTCTTGGACGGGACCTTAAGACGCAAGTTCCTAGATGATAACCACACCAGATCCCCGACCATAAACAAGGGGTTAGCAGAACGTTTTCTATCAGCCTGAGTTTTTTGTACACTCTGGGACGCCTCTAGGTTCTTCTGAACCTGGGCCCAGACTGTGCACAGTTCCCGATGAACGACCGCTACCTCGGGATTGTTGGAACTACCAGGTGAAACGGAGGAGAACCGTGGATTAAACCCAAAATTACAGAAAAAGGGGAAGACCCCTGACAAGTTACTGACCCGGTTATTAAGGAAAAATTCAGCGAGGGGAATGAATGAGACCCAATCATATTGACAGTCAGAGATAAAACACCTTAAATATTGTTCTAGAGATTGATTAGTCCTCTCCGTTTGGCCATTGGTTTCAGGATGGAAGGCAGAGGAGAAGGACAGATCAATCTCCAACTTTTTACAGAACGCTCTCCAAAATAAAGAAACAAATTGTACCCTTCTGTCCGAAACAATATTGACAGGGACCCCATGGAGACGCAGAATGTGTTTGACAAACAAGGTAGCTAACGTCTTGGCGTTGGGTAGTTTCTTAAGGGGCACAAAGTGGCACATCTTACTGAAGCGGTCTACTACCACCCACACCACCGACTTGCCTTGGGATGGAGGCAAATCGGTGATAAAATCCATGGAGATATGTGTCCAGGGTCTCTGGGGAATGGGCAACGAACGTAGTATGCCCGCTGGTCGGGACCTGGGAGTTTTGGACCTAGCACAAACCTCACAAGCTGCGACGTAGGCCTTAACGTCTTTAGGCAACCCAGGCCACCAATAGTTTCTGGCAATGAGGTGTTTGGTACCCAGGATGCCTGGATGACCAGATAGTGCGGAGTCATGATTTTCCCTAAGTACCCTTAGCCGGTATTGCAGGGGAACAAACAACTTGTCCTCAGGAAGGTTCCCGGGAGCTGAACCTTGATCAGCCGCAATTTCAGAGACTAAATCAAAATCAATAGAAGAAATGATTATACCGGGAGGCAAAATACAAGCAGGATCTTCCTCCAAAGGAGGGCTGGCCATGAAGCTACGCGACAGTCCATCGGCCTTAATATTTTTAGACCCAGCCCTATAGGTAACCAAAAAGTTGAATCTGGTAAAAAATAGCGCCCATCGAGCTTGTCTCGGGTTTAGCCTCCGGGCAGATTCTAGGAAAACCAGATTCTTGTGGTCGGTAAGGACCGTTACCTGGTGCCTAGCCCCCTCCAGGAAGTGGTGCCACTCTTCAAATGCCCATTTAATGGCTAAAAGTTTGCGGTTGCCAATATCATAGTTACTCTCAGTGGGCGAAAACTTCCTGGAGAAGTAGGCACAGGTGCGGAGATGGGTGAGGGACCTGGTACCCTGGGACAAGACAGCCCCCACTCCAACCTCGGATGCGTCAACTTCCACGATAAATGGCTCCATTTGGTTGGGCTGAACCAGCACCGGGGCCGAGATAAAGCACTTCTTAAGGACCTCAAAAGCCTGGACAGCCTCAGGAGGCCAGTGGAGGAGATCAGCACCTTTGCGAGTGAGGTCCGTAAGAGGCTTAGCGATGACCGAGAAGTTAGCAATAAATCTCCTGTAATAATTAGCGAACCCCAAAAAACACTGTAACGCCTTCAGGGAGGCAGGTTGGACCCATTCCGCCACAGCCTGAACCTTGGCGGGGTCCATGCGGAATTCATGAGGAGTGAGGATTTGACCCAAAAATGGTATCTCCTGTACCCCAAAGACACATTTTTCAGTTTTTGCAAACAGTTTGTTTTCCTGAAGGATCTGCAGCACCTTCCTGACATGCTCAATGTGGGAGGACCAGTCCTTGGAAAACACCAGTATGTCATCAAGGTACACTACAAGAAATATCCCCAGGTAATCTCTCAAAATCTCATTTATGAAATTCTGGAAGACCGCCGGAGCATTACACAACCCAAAGGACATGACGAGGTGTTCGAAATGACCTTCGGGCATGTTAAACGCAGTCTTCCACTCATCCCCCTCTTTGATGCGGATAAGGTTATACGCCCCCCGTAGATCAAACTTAGAGAACCATTGGGCCCCCTGAACCTGATTAAAGAGATCAGGAATCAAAGGAAGGGGATACTGGTTCCTTACAGTGACCTTATTCAGGTTACGGTAGTCAATGCATGGCCTAAGACCACCATCCTTCTTCCCTACGAAGAAGAAGAAGCCAGCACCTACCGGAGAAGTAGAGGGGCGAATGTAACCCTTGGCCAGGCATTCCTGGATATACTCTCTCATGGCTTCACGTTCGGGACAAGAAAGATTAAATATCCTACCCTTAGGAAGCTTAGCTCCTGGAACCAATTCGATAGCGCAATCGTATTCTCTATGAGGAGGTAACACTTCGGAGGCCTCCTTAGAGAAAACATCAGCGAAGTCCTGCACAAACTCAGGTAGCGTGTTCACCTCCTCAGGGGGAGAAATAGAATTAACAGAAAAACATGACGTCAAACATTCAGTACCCCATTTGGTAAGCTCCCCAGTATTCCAGTCAAACGTGGGATTATGCAACTGCAACCAGGGAAGGCCTAAAACCAAATCGGACGATAATCCCTGCATCAACAGTACAGAGCACTGCTGCAAATGCATGGAGCCAACAAGGAGTTCAAAAACAGGGGTATGCTGTGTAAAATAACCATTAGCAAGAGGAGTGGAGTCGATACCCACTACCGGGACAGGTTTAAGCAAATCAATCAAAGGCATAGCAAGAGACCTAGCAAATTCCACAGACATGATATTAGCAGAGGACCCTGAATCCACAAAGGCACTGCCGGTAGCAGACCTACCACCAAGCAAGATCTTATTACGTTTCATATTTACGGGAAATACCTGTGCGCCCAAGTGACCTCCCCGATGATCACTTAGGTGCGGAAGTTCTCCGGCTGCATTCTTACGCTTAGGACAGTTGTTCACTTGATGCTTGTCATCCCCACAGTAGAAGCAGAGACCATTCTTCCTGCGGAAATCTCTACGTTGTTGGGGGGACACGGAGGCCCCGAGTTGCATAGGTACCTCTGAGTCTTCCGGGGAGGAACGAAGCAACGGAACCTCGGAAGGCATCATGGGGGAGTCGGAGGAGAAAACACATAAACGTTCACGTTGTCGTTCCCTGAGACGTCGGTCAAGTCGTACCGCTAAAGCCATAACCTGGTCTAGGGAGTCAGAAGAGGGATAGCTAACTAGCAGGTCTTTCAGGGCATTCGACAGACCCAACCTAAACTGGCACCTTAAGGCAGGGTCATTCCACCGAGAAGCTACGCACCACTTCCTAAAGTCAGAACAATACTCCTCAACAGGTCTCTTACCCTGACGTAAGGTCACCAGCTGACTCTCGGCAAAGGCAGTCCTGTCGGTCTCGTCATAAATGAGTTCGAGAGCAGAAAAGAAACGATCAACGGAGGAAAGTTCAGGGGCGTCAGGAGCCAAGGAGAAGGCCCACTCTTGGGGCCCTTCCTGGAGCCGGGACATAATTATACCCACCCGCTGGTTCTCAGAACCTGAGGAATGAGGCTTTAAGCGAAAGTAAAGCCTACAACTCTCCCGAAAGGAGAGAAAAGCCCCCCAGTCCCCTGAGAACCGGTCGGGCAACTTGAGGTGGGGTTCAAGAGGTGAGGTGAGGGGGACTACCATGGTAGCATCAGGCTGGTTGACCCTCTGAGCCAGGGCCTGGACCTGTAGGGAGAGACCCTGCATTTGCTGAGCCAGGGTCTCAAGGGGGTCCATAGTAGTGACAGGGACCAGGGTAGACTAGGTATGGGCTTGTGATTATGTAACGACGGGGGTAGGGAAAAGAACAAGTGAGCCCTAATCTACCCGCCACTCTGTCCCTGCCTACTTGCAACGACCCGCCCTAGGCGACGGGGTACAACTGGGCGGCGGTCCCTACGCTCAGTAAGTGCACGAGACAAACATACAAGGGAATACAAAGCAAAGGGAAAGGGGCAGTTGCCCACGGAAACACCGTGAGCAACCAGAGTGGTGAACGAGCCAAGTCAAAGCAGGAGAGCACGAGGTACCAAACGCAGAGCAGGAGAGTAGACAGTAAGCCAGGGTCAGTATGGAGCAGGATCAAATAGTAGGAGCTGTAGCTGGGCCAGGAAACCACACGGAAAGAATCACAAGCAAGGAGGAACAGGAAAGGCAGGTATAAATAGACAGAGGGCGGGAGCTAGCTGAGTCTGGCCAGGCTGCGATAGGCTCTCCCACTCCTAAGCTTGCCAGCCTGAGTGGTGGAAGCTGGAGTCAGTCTCAGAGACATAGACTCAGGTGAAGACTGATTATCTATGAGCGTTAACCCCGAAGCTGTGCCTGGCAGATCCTTTACATTTTCTTTGAAAAAATGTAAATTTTCTTTTTTACTGCCCAGTGTACGAAACACCTGTGGGGTCAAAATGCTTACTATACCACTTGAAAAATTCCTTGAGTGGTTTCGTTTCCAAAATGTGGTAATTTGTTGGGGGTTTCCACTGTACTGGTACCTCTTCAAATGCCTCATTGCGCATGTGAATGATTCCAGCAAAATATGCACTCCAAAAGCCAAACGACACTTGACCACATATGGGGTATTTCTGTACTCTGGAGAAGTTGCTTTACACATGGTAGGGGTGCTTTTTCTCCTTTATTTGTTGAAAAAATAAAAAATGTTGAAGAAAAGCTACATCTTATTGGAAAATAAGGTCATTTTTCATTTTCACTGCCCAATTCTAATGAAATCTATGAAACACCTGTGGGGTCAAAATGCTCACTACACCCCTAGATGAAGTTCTCAAGGGGTGCAGTTTTCAAAATGGGGTATTTTTTGGGGTGTTTCCTTTTTTTGGGCACCACAAGGCCTCTTCTAACCTGACATGGTGCCTAAAATATAACCTAGGAAAAGGAAGGCCCTAAAATCCACTAGGTGCTCCTTTGCTTCTGAGGCCTGTGCATCTGTCCATTAGCGCACTAGGGCCACAAGTGGGAAATTTCTAAAAACTGCAGAATCAGGGCAGTAAATATTCAGTTGTGTTTCACTGGTAAAACCTTCAGTATTACAGAAAAAAAAAATATTAAAAAGGAATTTCTGCAAAAAAAAGGACATTTTCAAATTTCCCTTTCACTTTGCCTTAAGGGTATGTACACACGCTTAGCAAAAACCGTCTGAAAATACGGAGCGTTTTCAAGGGAAAACAGCTCCTGATTTTCAGATGTTTTTTAAGCAACTCGCGTTTTTCACTGCGTTTTTTACGGACGTTTTTGGAGCCGTTTTTCTATAGAGTCAATGAAATACGCCTTCCAAAAATGGCTCAAGAAGTGACATGCACTTCTTTTTCGCAGGCCTTATTTACGCAGCCAGTTTTCAAAACGGCCGCGGAAAAAAACACCCCGTCGGAACAGAACGCCATTTTTACCATTGAAATCAATGGGCAGATGTTTGGAGGCTCTGCTTTCCGATTTTTCGTCCGTTTACCGCCCAAAAAATGTCCGTGTGAAAATACCCTAATTCCTATGAAATGCCTAAAGGGTTAAGAAACTTTCTAAATGTTGTTTTGAATACTTTAAGGGGTGCAGTTTTTAAAATGGGGTGTTATGTGGGGGTTTCTGGTATATAAGACCCTAAAAGCCACTTCAGAACTGAACTGTTCCCTAAAGAAATAGGCTTTTACATTTTCTTGAAAATGTGAGAAATTGCTGCTAAACTTATAAGCCTTGTAAACAGTGGCGTAACTACCGCCGTAGCAGCAGTAGCGGCTGCTACGGGGCCCACGGCATGGGGGGGCCCATGTCACCCGCCGGCAAAGGCCCCCACCATGGCCGGAGGCTCCGCTAGCAGCCACTATGGCTGCTACAGCGGGACGCCACTGAACACTACGGCAGAGCAGGGAGGTATCTCCCCGCTCTGCCATTAAACAAAAGACATGTATCCCCTATCCAAAGGACAGGGGATACATGTGTGATCGCTGGCAGCGATAGGGAGAACGGGGGACTGAAAGTCCCCTGAAGTTCTTCATCACAAACCTCGGACTTCCGGGGTCTGTGTCGGCAGCTCCGTAGAAATGAATGGAGCGCCGGTCGCGCTTGTGCGCATGCGTGACCAGCGCTCCTTTCATTTTTAGTGAGCTGCGCAGACGCCGGAAGTCAGAGGTTAGTCATGGAGAACTTGGGGGACTTTCGGTCCCCCGTTCTCCCTATCGCTACCAGCGATCACACATGTATCCCCTATCCTGTGGATAGGGGATACATGTCTTTTGTCAGACACGCTGTAGGTCGCATTTTTTTGGGAGTGGGGACGCTGTATGGCGTTCCCTACAGGGGGGACGACGCTGTATGGCGTTCCCTACAGGGGGGGACGCACGCTGTACGGAGTTCCCTACAGGGGGGCGCTGTATGGCGTTCACTACAGGGGGGAGCGCTATATGGCGTTCCCCACAGGGTGGGCACTGTATGGCGTTCCCTCCTGGGGGGGGCTCTATATGGCGTTCCCTACAGGGGGGCCGCTGTATGGCGTTCCCTGTAGGGAATGCCATACAGCCGCCCTGTAGGGAACGCCATACAACCCCCCTGTAGGGAACGCCATACAGCCCCCCCTGTCGAGAACGCCATACAGCCCCCCCGAAGGGAACGCCATACAGCCCCCCCCTGTAGGGAACGCCATACAGCCCCCCCCGTAGGGAACGCCATACAGACCCCCCTGTAGGGAACGCCATACAGCCCCCCCTGTAGGGAACGCCATACAGCCCCCCTGTAGGGAACGCCATACAGTCCCCCCCTGTAGGGAATGCCATTCAGCTTCCCCCCCTGTAGGGAACGCCATACAGCCCCCCTGTAGGGAACGCCATACAGACCCCCCCTGTAGATAACGCCATACAGACCCCCCTGTAGATAACGCCATACAGTCCCCCCTGTAGATAACGCCATACAGCCCCCTCTGTAGATAACGCCATACAGCCCCCCTGTAGATAACCCCATACAGCCCCCACTGTAGATAACGCCATACAGCCCCCTCTGTAGATAACGCCATACAGACCCCCCCTGTAGATAACGCCATACAGTCCCCCCTGTAGATAACGCCATACAGCCCCCCTGTAGAGAACGCCATACAGCCCCCTCTGTAGATAACGCCATACAGCCCCCTGTAGATAACGCCATACAGCGCCCTGTAGATTATCTACAGGGTGGGTTGTATGGCGTTATCTACAGGGGGGCTGTATGGCGCTATCTACAGAGGGGGCTGTATGGCATTATCTACAGAGGGGGCTGTATGGCATTATGTACAGGGGGGTTGTATGGCGTTATCTACAGGGGGGGCTATAAAAAAGGCACTATCTATAAGGGGGGGGGCTTGTGTGACACCCAGGGGAGGTGGGGCCCCAGTCAAAAGTTTGCTATAGGGCCCAGTCTTTCATAGTTACGCCCCTGCTTGTAACGTCCTAGAAAAATAAAAGGATGTTCAAAAAACGATGCCAACAAAATGAGACATATGGGGGATGTTAACTAGTAACTATTTTGTGTGTCTTACAGGCAGATACATTTGAATTTAGAAAAATGCTAACTTTTGGTGTTTTTTCACTAAAAAAATATTGAATTTATCGGCTAAAATTTTTCACTAACATAAAAGTACAATATGTCACGAGAGAACAATCTCAGAATTGCTTGGATAGGTGAAAGCATTCTAAAGTAACACATGTCAGTACAGTAACACATGTCTGATTTTAAAAATGAGGCTCTGTCATTTGGTCCAAAAGTGGCTGCGGCGGGAAGGGGTTATGGAGTGAGTCTATACATATGTTGGTCTTGTTTGCGATATAAAATCATCCTCTGGTTTGATGAATGTGCCTGTGCTTGGAAAAACAAGTTTACTTGGTCTCCTTGAGCAATAGTGTGGTAGCTAAACTTGACATGGCAGACTGCAGCTAAAAAGGGTAAATCACTCACTCTGGTAACTAATCCGGTAGCAGTTAAAAGAACAAAAAAGTAAAAGAGACAGCAGCTGCCAAACTAGGCAAGTTTGAACTAATGTTCCCTGCAACTATCTCTAAAAGAATGTCTCTGGGAGGTACAGAAGGAAAAATCTGTGAGAAAATCCCCACGGGGGGCCCTAGGTGCGGTGGGCACAAAAGCAAAGTGGGCATGAGTCAAGTAGGAATGGCTGCAGAATCGGAGGAATGGGCTGGGAACAGTGTGACAACTTTGGAGGTGACAGAGACTGGGTCCCACATTTTGATGGACATATTATCTGTCGTTAATCAGTGCAATGCATCTATAAATTCAGTTGCAGCCCAGATGGGCACACTGGGGCAACAGTTGAATCTTTTGAGAAATAATATGTTTAAATATAAAGAGCAGTTGGAAAACATGGAAACTAGAACCTCCAAACCCGAGAATACAGTAACAGACTTACAAAAAGAGATGAACTTGTTAAAAAGAAATTGTTACGGGAGCACGGGGTGAAATAGTCAATGATGTTCCCTGCTAAATTGAAAATAATATGGAAAGACTCTTCTCTATTTTTCTGGAATTCCGCAGAGGCTAAGGAGTGGGCTGTGTTAAATCCGAAAAAGAATGGTCGAGGGGATGTAGAGAATGAGTAAACTTTTTCTTTGTGCATTGCCTCCATCTCAGAATGAGGGAAGGGTAGTTGGCTGGAATGGAAAAGGGAAGTAGCGGACATGGAGGCATTGGGGAAATAATGGGAATAATGGCCCTTTATGGTCAGTAATACTGAATGTTATGTATGTATTCTTGACTGTTAACTGGAATAGATATTTGTCAGGCTCCATCTGCACTCAATGCAGATGGAACTTATACTAAAGAAGAACATAGTGACCTTGGGTATTAATATATGGAAATATAAGTTCTGGGTAAAATAGGAGGAACAGGGAGTCAAGCATATGGGTTTGAAGGGTTAAAGGAACAGTGTCATCACAATTTTTTTTTTAATATGTTAACGATGTTAGTGCTTTATTAAAAATGTTTATATTTATTTGTGTGTTTGTGTTTTACTTTTTCTTATTTTTACACTTTTTCTTCCCTATGGGGGCTGCCATTTTTTTTTCCATTTCTGTATGTGTCGATTAACATGGAATACGGCAGCCACAGTCCCATAGGGACTGCGAACGGCTCCCGTCCCATCCACTTCAATGTACGCCGTCTGTGTGGGAACTGCGCATGCGCCGCTCCCACACAGTCCAATTTGAAATGCGCGCCGTCCGGCGCCATTTTTGTGTGGACCGGAAGTCGCGCCCGGACAGTAAGATTACTACTTCCGGTCGCGGCTTCCGGACTTGTGCACTTGGACCAGCGGCAGCAGACGGAGCGGACGGGCCGGAGGGAGCCGCGGCGGCAGGAGCAGGTAAGAGATTTATATGTATGTTCGTGTTTGTGTACGTTTACTACTGTATGTAAACCTACTACACTGTGTGTTAGCTCAAAAAATGGCGACACACAGTGTAGGAGGTTAGACCGTTCAAACCCCTCGTTTATCCCGGCACTAGCCAGGATAAAGGAGGGGGGGGATGCTGAGAGCTCACTAGAGCGAGCGCTTTTTACCCAATTTTGCAGCATAAAGCAATGTGGTTGCTTTACCACATGCAATGCTGCAATTTTGGGAATAGCTCCATCTAGTGACCAGCAATGGGAAATATTATAAATTAGAATTAATTTATAATATTTCCTGACTCGTGAAAAAAATAAAAAAAATTTGAACAATGTTTAATCACCTACACACTAAATGTTTAATTAAAAAAAAACAACATGTTTTTCTGGCAACACATTGCCTTTAAGGTGTTCAGGAAATATATTGGTTTATTCTTTCAGAGAGGGGGCAATGGGGGCAGGGAAGTTCTGTAATGGATGGTGCAAGGCGGCAAAATTAATTAGAGAAGTATGTTATGAAGATAATGCTGCATGGAGGCAGAATTAGATCGCGAAGAGGAGTCTGTTTAGTGATACAGGAGGTTGGGGAAGAGGGTGGGTTGTCAATTTGTGTTCATATTATTATTAATATATATATATTTTTTTTTAATGTGTGTTATAAGTGCTTGGTTGATTGGATATCTCCACCAGTCTCTCTCCTCCACTCCCCAATTTCTCCACAAAAGGATGTTGTTTTTTCATGGTGCAAAATAATGGGATAAGAATACTGTTCTGGAACATCAGGGGTATGGGTTCGAGACTTAAAAGGGTTGCTGTCGTTACTCTCATTAGGAATTTTCTTCCTGAAATAGTTTGCCTCCAGGAGACCTATCTAAATAAAAACACACATCATACAATAGAGAAGAGGTGGGTTCCGAAGTCCTTTCATTCAGTATTCTCATCCCATTCTATAGGAGTCTTAATATTGATACATAAAGACATCAATGTGCAGATTATCTTTGTTGTGTTTGCTGTGGGAGATTTGTGTTTTTGTATTGTGTTAAAAAGAATGAACCTTGGGTGTTGGTGAACCTTTACAATCTGCCTCCTTTCACAATAAAAATTTAGAATAAATTAAAGAATTTATGATGAATAAAATTCACTGTGCACTATTAATAGTGGGAGATTTCAATAGGGTAATTGATATATCTCTGGATAGAATTAGTTACTGTAGATAAAAACACAGAATAAGCAGGGTAAGAAGGGTTTGGGGCAACTATTAGAAGAGTTTGGGTGGACAGATGCATGGCGCAGTAGGAACCTGATGGGCAGCGTGTACTCATGCTATACGAAATCACATAATTCACTCTCACGAATTGATATGGCTATACGTAATAAAAAGGCACTTCAGGATATTACTAGGGTTAAATACGAAACACGGGGCATATCCAATCGTTCACCTCTAACAGTGTTGTTAGGAGGTGGGTATAAGTATAAGAGTAACAGGTTTAGAGTAAACACTATGTGGCTTGCTATGTTGGACCACCATAAAATTAAAGATTACATTTTTTTAAGGAGAATGAGGGTTTGGCAAGCGGTGTGGGACACTGCAAAGGCGGTTATCTGAGGGCTAATTTTAAAAGGAATAGCTGGGATAAAAAAAAACTTATGGAGGTAGAAAAGGCGGCTGCAGAAAAAGTCACATGGGAGGTTGAAAGCTTTTCTGTTGGACCATTCAGGGGAAAGCAGAGAAAAATGTGAAAAAGTTCAAGCAATCTATAAGGATATCTTGATAGAAAAGCCAATAGAAATATAATAATGATAAGGAAATCGAAGATAGAGAAATAAGAAATAAGAAAGATATGGCCATGGAGGTCCTCTCAAAGGGTTTATACAGAAGACCTAAAGGTTCAATTTTAGATTAACCTTCTAAAGGTCTTTTCTGGCTAAGTGCCATCAAGGAACCGCCTTACAATTTATTGACCACACAAGAAATGCGTACTAATAACACATCATTCTATGTTATGCTAACCTTTAAAGCTCTTTTACCTTCTGTAAATGCCCTGTTACAATACCAGAGCTATCAGAAATATAAGGCCAGCACGCATTCCCCACCAACGCACACATACACCATCTTGTATGGCCAGTGAAAAATATAAATCATCTGCTATCCCATTTTGCAAAGCTACCCTGCTTAAGTTGAATTAATGTGTTAACTCTATTGTTTGAGTCGTTAGAATAACAGCAATACAATATATGTGTATGTTGTTTTTTTTTTACACTTTTACTAAATAAAACCACTTCTTGGGGAAAAAAGTGCTTTTATTTTATTTTTACTGTAATCTTTTTATTTATTTTTTTCATAAACTTTATTTCACTTTTTTTTTTTTGTCCCACTTATGCTATACTGTGCCAGGAAGTGTATTCTAATAAATTGGAAGAATCAATACCCACTGTCTGTACTAAATTGGGTTAATTATGGCAACAGGATTCTAACTTTAGAAAAAAATCATCTACAGGAAAAAAACATATAACCTCTGTTTTCTTCTCGGCTTGGTAACCTTGGATTCAGAGTCAGTTTGGGGTATTTGAAAGAGAAGTACTGGAGAAAATTTAGTGGAGATACACTACAGAGCGATGTGCATAAGAGTGAAAGATGGATGAATTAAATTATTTTTTATTTTTTTTATGTGGGTATGATGTAATAGCTTATTAAGATTCAATAGTTTGAAAAGACTAAGGTTCAAGCTTACAATTGGAGATCAAAATAAAGAAGTTATTTAAACTGAAAGTCCGCACTGGCAGAGTGTATTAAAAAGATTGATTGTGCTTGTTAGAACATTGGCTCTGCAAGACGTAGCTTTCTGCGGAACATCAAACTAATTATTTGAAAAAGGCAATGGAAACTTTCTGAAGTTTGTAGAGGCGATAAGTGAATTTGATGAGATCATGAATAAACATGTTAGAAGAGTAATCATGAAACTCACAATCATTATCTTGGAAGTGCAATTCAGAATGAAATGATCCAATTACTGGTGCAATAAGTGAGGCAGACGATATGAGCGCAACCGCATTTGGCAAAATACTACTCTGTTATCTTGAACTGCACTCCTGACATGGGGCGTTGTAGGGTCTTAAAAGATCAGGGGCACAAGACCCGAGACATATATTTAACCCCCCCCCCCCCCCCCAGAAATTTTTTTTTTTTTACACACACATCCGAGATAGCATATCTATAAAGGGAGTTTTACACTGGGCGATTTTCGGGCAGACAAGCGCTCATATAACGTTCGTTCATATAACTCTCGATCATCTGCTGGTCGTATTGTTTTAAAAAAGTAATAGATTATCGTTGTCGGCAGCACATCCCCCTGTGGTCCCTAACGACCGCTCATCCCCATCCATAGCTCCTTGTGACAGGAGCATACGAGCGCTGATCAACGATGTCTCATTGATCGGTGCTCACTGCACCGGCCAAGTGTCGGCCAGTGTAAAAGGCATTAAGACTAAGAATAAGACTAAGGCTCCTATAGCTACACCGCTGGATAGAATTAGATGCATTGTCTCTGTATACAATACCATACATGATAGGCGTAGATACATATCCCCAGCAGACAGTATCACACATGATAGATTTAGGGCTCATTCAGACGAGCATGAATCTTGTCCGTGTGCTGTGCATTGAAATAACGCACAGCACACGGACCCGTTGATTTCAATGGGGCTATTCACACATGCGGAAGTTTCCACACAGCGAGTGTCCATTTAATAAAACGCACTGCATGTCCTATATTAGTGCGTTTTCACCACGGGCAGCACACGGACGACATCCGTGTGCGTTTTTCACGCATCAGTTACATTGAAGATAAAAAAAAGTACTTGCAAGTGCGTGAAAAACATATGCCACACGCAAAGCACACTGATGCTAAATGTGTAAATCTGTCACGCTGGTGTGAATGTAGCCTTAGATACAGACCCCAGCAGTAAGTATCCTTGCACTAACCCTCACTGGCAAATTTGGCATTTCTGGGGCCCCAAGCAAGGTTATGTCTCGGGGCTCTAATCAAAGATACCCGTAGAGCATTCCCCACACAATGCCCCTTGTATATAGTGTCACAATCCCCTTGCCATACATCCCCCTTGTAGACAGTGCCATGCAGTCCCCTGTAGGTAGTCCGACATACCCTCCTTGTCTCAGCAGACAGTATCACACATGATTGGCTTAGATACATGGCCCAGCAGACAGTATCACACATGATAGATTTAGATACAGGGCCCCAGCAGTAAGTATCCTTGTACTAGCATCTGTCCATCCCCCAAGAAAATGTGTGTGCATGTATGTATGTGTATGAGTGATGGGAAAAGGGAAAGGCGTAGGCCCACAATTTGGCAACTGGCTCGGCTCTCGGTGTGGATCACGATGGCCAACAGGCCTTCCCTTTCTCTCAGGGCCCGCTCACAGCTAGTGATGAGGGGGTTTGCACTGGTTACTGAGGATGGTATTCTCTTGATTTCCCCCGGGGCACTCCCTGTGTCTGCTCCTGTCCTGATGGTGTTTTGGGGTGTCCTTGGTGTTATGGGTGCAAAATAAGACAGGAGACTGAAGAGTGGCAGTATAACAGGCTTGCTCATGGCACAATTTTACTTAAAGGGAACCTGTCACCAGCATTTCACCTATTGAACTTTACTTATCCCTCACTGGCCGCTGCTATAAAAAGTTAATTTCCGTTATCCATTCTTCTAAACTCCTCCTCCAACTGTAAATAACGGTCTGCAAACATTTTGCGCCTTTTATCATAATAATCCAGTGTCCCGTTGTACGCACACACCAGAAGAGGACATCAATGCACAAGCGCAGGATTTTGTGTCCTGGGGGAAGGCGAGGAGCTGTCAATCAAAAGTAAGGAGGCGGGGTAAACTCGGAAAGATTTGGGGAATGAAGATTTGACTCTTTTCAAACAAAGATTTGACTCTTTTCAAATGAAGATTTGACTCTTTTCTGCTCATTAGCATATGGTGTGCAAACACTAAAAAACGGAATACTAAAGCTACAGAGCCGACTAAGAAGACAGTTATAGGTTATATAGAAATTATTTTTCACCCACTACCACCTGGTATTGCTGGTGTAATAGGTGAAATGCTGGTGGCAGGTTCCCTTTAAATTTTCCACATAAAAAGTTTTTCCATATTGTATGGAGGCACAATTCTTACTGTCCACAGAATGGATTCCTGTTACTCTCAATAGATGTCAGAAGATTTCCTTCTCTTAAAGAGGCTCTGTCACCAGATTTTGCAACCCCTATCTCCTATTGCAGCAGATCGGCGCTGCAATGGAGATAAGAGTAACGTTTTGTTTTTTTTTAAAACGAGCATTTTTGGCCAAGTTATGACCAGTTTTATATTTATGTAAATTAGGCTTTCTAAAGTACAACTGGGCGTGTTTAAAGTAAAAGTACAACTGGGCATGTATTGTGTTCGTTACATCTGGGCGTTTTTACTTCTTTTACTAGCTGGGCGTTGTGTATAGAAGTATCAGCCACTTCTCTTCACAACGCCCAGCTTCTGGCAGTGCAAAGACACAGCGTGTTCTCGAGAGATCACGCTGTGACGTCACTCACTTCCTGCCCCAGGTCCTGCATCGTGTCGGACCAGCGAGGACACATCGGCACCAGAGGCTACAGTTGATTCTGTAGCAGCATCGGCGTTTGCAGGTAAGTCGATGTAGCTACTTACCTGCAAACGCTGATGCTGCTGCAGAATCAACTGTAGCCTCTGGTGCCGATGTGTCCTCGCTGGTCCGACACGATGCAGGACCTGGGGCAGGAAGTGAGTGACGTCACTGCGTGATCTCTCGAGAACACGCTGTGTCTTTGCACTGCCAAAAGCTGGGCATTGTGAAGAGAAGTGGCTGATACTTCTATTCACAACGCCCAGCTAGTAAAAGAAGTAAAAACGCCCCGATGTAACGAACACAATACACGCCCAGTTGTACTTTTACTTTAAACACGCCCAGTTGTACTTTAGAAAGCCTCATTTACATTAATATAAAAATGGTCATAACTTGGCCAAAAATGCTCGTTTTTAAAAAAAAACAAAAACGTTACTCTTATTTACATTTCAGCGCCGATCTGCTGCAATAGGAGATAGGGGTTGCAAAATCTGGTGACAGAGCCTCTTTAAGGCTGATTTCTTATTTCCTGCGAGCTTTACTATGGCCTGATGATGAAGGCAGCCTGTCTCTGGATCCTAGATGGATGGACCCAGGTACCACTCTCCTCCTCTACTAACCGACTCCAACTGCTAACTCTGTCACACTGACTCCAACTAACTGCCACTGGACCCCCCTCTATGTCCTAAGCTCCTCCCACCTTCTGGAAACTTCCCAGTCTAAGTCACTCCTGCATAGGCTGTTAATTAGTGCATTATAACTTCACATTTGTTATTTTAAAGTGACAGCACCTAATAGTGCAAAAATGTCATGCAGCATATCTGTAGCACTCTGACCCTATAGCTACATAGATAGAATTAGATACATTGGCTCAGCAGACAGTATCACACATGATAGGCCTAGATATAGGGCCCAGCTCACTGACATTGAGGCTCCAGCGCTGGACACAGGAAAGGTGAGAGTAATAATTGATGACACTGCTTCCTTCGATGCACCCATGTCTGCTATTGGGGTGTTTGGTCAATTCTCTGGATTGACCATTAACTGGTCCAAGTCTGTTCTGATGCGGGTGGATGATACACACGAGCAGGTGACATGTGCAGATCTCCCTATGAAGAGTGTTGCATCCTTTAAATATCTGGGTGTAGAAATTTCTATGAAAATGAAGGACTTTTCATGTCTTCAATCAGAATTTGGTCTCCCTCATACTCAATTTTATAAATATCTTCAGGTCCAGCATACGTATGGAATAGAGAGCAGGAACACTGCAGTCACAGTAACGGACAATGTCCTGATAGGAGTTATTAGCAAGGCTAGTCACACCTCTGGCCTTATTTCTCTTTTTCTCAAGCCTGCTGATGAGGTTTCTAGGTGAATTTCCTTCCATGTTGAGGAGTAAATGGGAAAGAGATCTTGGGCCGATAGAAGAAAGTCAGTGGGGGTATACATTGTCGCGTACAGTGGTGTAACTACCGCTATAGCAGCCGTAGTGGCTGCTACGGGGCCCGTGGCATGAGGGGGCCCGTGTCGCCCGCCGGCACGGGCCCCCACCATGGCCGGAGGCTCTGCTTGCAGTGCTACAGCGGGACGCCACTGAACACTACGGCAGAGCAGGAAGGTATCTCCCCGCTCTGCCATTAAACAAAAGACATGTATCCCCTATCCACAGGATAGGGGATACATGTGTGATCGCTGGCAGCGATAGGGAGAACGGGGGACTGAAAGTCCCCTGAAGTTCTCCATCACAAACCTCGGACTTCCGGGGTCTGTGTCGGCAGCTCCGTAGAAATGAATGAAGCGCCAGTTGCGCTTGTGCGCATGCGTGACCAGCGCTCCTTTCATTTTTATTGAGCTGCGCAGACGCCGGAAGTCAGAGGTTAGTCATGGAGAACTTGGGGTGACTTTCAGTCCCCCGTTCTCCTTATCGCAGCCAGCGATCACACATGTATCCCCTATCCTGTGGATAGGGGATACATGTCTTTTCACACTGTAGGTCGCATTTTTTGGGGGGGTTAGGGACGCTGTATGGCATTCCCTACAAGGGGGGGCTGTATAGCTTTCCCTACAGGGGGGGCTGTATGGCGCTATCCACAGGGGGGGGCTGTAAGGCGTTCCCTACAGGGGGGGCTGTATGGCGTTCCCTACAGGGGGGCTGTATGGCCTTCCCTACAGGGGGGCTGTATGGCGTTCCCTACGGGGGGGCTGTATGGTGTTCCCTACAGGGGGGGCTGTGTGGCGGTCCCTACAGGGGGTGGCTGTATGGCGTTCCCTACAGACCCCCCTGTAGGGAACGCCACACAGACCCCCTGTAGATAACGCCATACAGTCCCCCCTGTAGCTAACGCCATACAGTCCCCCTGTAGATAACGCCATACAGTTCCCTCTGTGGATAGCGCCATACAGCCCCCTCTGTAGATAGCGCCATATAGCCACCTCTGTAGATAAAGCCATACAGCCCCCCTGTAGATAACGCCATACAGCCCCCCTGTAGATAGCGCCATACAACCCCCTCTGTAGATAACGCCATACAGCCCCCTCTGTAGATAGCGCCATACAGCCCCCTCTGTAGATAGCACCATACAGCCCCCCTGTAGATAGCGCCATACAGCCCCCTCTGTAGATAACGCCATACAGCCCCCTCTGTAGATAGCGCCATACAGCCCCCTCTGTAGATAGCACCATACAGCCCCCTCTGTAGATAGCGCCATACAGCCCCCTCTGTGGATAGCACCATACAGTCCCCTCTGTAGATAGCGCCATACAGCCCCCTCTGTAGATAGCGCCATACAGCCCACTCTGTAGATAACGCCATACAGCCCCCTCTGTAGATAGCGCCATACAGCTCCCTCTGTAGATAGCGCCATACAGCCCCCTCTGTAGATAGCGCCATACAGCCCCCTCTGTAGATAGCGCCATATAGCCCCCTCTGTAGATAGTGCCATACAGCCCCCTCTGTAGAGAGCGCCATACAGCCCCCTCTGTAGATAGCGCCATACAGCCCCCACTGTAGAGAACGCCATACAGCCCCCCTGTAGATAGCGCCATACAGCCCCCTCTGTAGATAGCGCCATACAGCCCCCTCTGTAGATGGCACCATACAGCCCCCTCTGTAGATGGCGCCATACAGCCCCCCCCCCTGTAGATAACGCCATACAGCCCCCTTTGTAGATATCTACAGAGGGGGCTGTATGGCGTTATCTACAGGGGGGGCTGTATGGCGTTATCTACAGGGGGGCTGTAAAAAAGGCACTATCTACAAGGGGGGGGGGGGTTGTGTGACACCCAGGGGAGGGGGGGCCCCAGTAAAACGTTTGCTATGGGGCCCAGTCTTTCCTAGTTACGCCCCTGGTCGCAGATTACTAAATTATCTATAAATGAGGCACATCGTATATCTCATATATTTTTAATACATAGGGTTTATAGAACACCGGTGTCTATGACTGAAATTGGCTTCAGGTACTCCCCTGACTGTCCCAGATGTGGTGGGGAACCTGGCACAGTGATACATATGATGTGGCAATGTGTGCAGCTGAGACAGTTTTGGTCTGAGGTAGTGGACACTATTTCTTCTGTATACCATGTGTCAGTGGATTTCACTCCGTTTGTATGTGTTTTGGGGTATGTGGAAGATGTCTCTGTTTCTGAACATGTCAACTTGGCCGTTGCCCATATGTTATATGTGGCTAGGAAGCTTATTGCACAACATTGCTTGGATGATCGACCGCCTACGTTATTAGAATTTTGTAACAAAGTCACATGGCTAACACGTATGGAAAAATATATTTACACGGCTAGGAATGCTTCACACACATTTGATAAAATCTGGTCTTCATGGGTGGAGAGACGGGGTTGGAACTCGTCGCCTGACGCTGCAGCTGAGGTGCACTGTGGAACGTCATAGCCTTGTGGACAACGGGTGCTATTTAGGGTAACCTGTAGACCTATGGAGGAATTGGATGCATATGATTTATATGTATACCATAGATTTACCTCTGTTATGTAATGTATTCGTTTCTGTTTGCTGTCCTAATACTGTGTTTTTATGATCATACATACTCTGGAAGCGGGGGGAGGGGGGAGTTGGTATTTGGGATGTAACATAGTATCACAATTGTTTTCTTTTTGCTGAAAATAAAAAATTACTTGATTTTAAAAAAGAATAATAATTGTTTTGCTTTTTTATGTGTTACTAATTTTCTTGTGTGTTTGTGTTTTTTTACAGGTTCGGTCGTTGGACTACATTGGATTCGAGGACTACTTCGATGACTACTTTTTTTATTCTCAGTGAAAATAGTTAATGAGAGTTGTGTGTTTTTTTTTAATTTCAATAAAATATTTTTTTTATGTCCTTGTATTTTTTAAGCCAGCTACAACATAGCAGCAGCAGCCTAGCATTACCTGGGTGGAAAGTACCACAGTTTTGGGCTTTTCCCAGCCTAAGGGTATGTTCACACGCCAGCGTCCAATACGCCTGAAATTACGTAGCTGTTTTCAGGCGAAAACAGCTCCTGAATTTCAGACGTAATTGCTCGTACTTGCGTTTTTCGCGGCGTCAATTACGGACGTAATTGGAGCCTTTTTTACAATGGAGTCAATGAAAAACGGCTCCAATTACGTCTCAAGAAGGGACATGCACTTCTTTGACGCGGGCGTCTTTTACACGCCGTCTTTTGACAGCGGCGCGTAAAAAAAAGCCTGTGTGCACAGAAAATTGTAACCCCATTGATTTCAATGGGCAAATGTTTGCCGGCGGTTTGGAGCCGTATTTTCGGACGTAATTCGAGGCGTAAAACGCCCTACTTACGTTAGTAAATAGGGCGTGTGAACATACCCTAATAATACTATCCTGCGGCCAACCCAGTGCCCGACCATTGCTACAGATGGTCAGGTACTGGATCGTACCCGGCTCTTCCCAGTACCCCTGGTGGCGGTGGGTACCAGGGTAATAATGGGGTTAGTGTTAGCCTCTGCATCGGCTAACACTAAGCCCAGCCTTAATAATGGATGCTGTCAATCAGCCAGCAGCCATTATTAAAGCAGTAGTAATAAAGTTTAAAAGAAAATACAAAGGGACTTCCTTTTCCGGCGCTGCCATGTGAGGAGGGTGAAAAGGAGCTCTCCAGACCTACGGGACAAAAAACCGACTGCCATAGCCAGCAAACACGCCACTGAGACCGGGGAATGCAGCCATCAACCTCACAGGCTACAACGGGCGAGCATCGAGAATCCCGACATCGACAACAGCACCCCAGTGCTTACCGCGGATCCTCCGGAACGGCCCAGAAAACGGGTATGGAGACGGAGTGGTACTCTGCCCACACAGCACCAGAGGCGGTAAGACACGGAGGCCCGACAGATAAGGACCGGGAGCAGCATCTTGACCCCGGTACTGCGGTCTAAACATTTTGGCGCCAAGACCCGGGGCAGTGCAGGGGGAAAGAGGACGCGCCATCTTGTGCCTTCATATACCGCCCAGATCACGCACTGCTGCAGAGATAAGCCGACCCTGATACAATAGAGACCCACACATAGAGAAGGTCATCGCACACTTACTACCTATCACGATGCCGCCGATCACTTGGAAAGACAAACAGGCAGTGAGTCGTCCATCCTCAGGCCAAGAAGATTCAATGTCGGAAGAGGACGGGGGGGAGGAGACCTCGACCTCAACGAAGATAAACTACAGAAAGCTGGCCATTGAAGTAGCCAAGCGCATTACCCCTGACATACAGGACACCCTGGCCACTACTATATTGGCCTCCCTGAAGGCGTTGCAGAATGATGTTGTACAACATGGCAAACGCCTAGATAAAGCAGAGCAGAGAATCTCGATGCTAGAGGACGATGCAGCAGACACCCATGGCACACTGCAGGAGCTGGTAGCCGAAAAACAAAAGATGCTAGCCAAAATCGATGACCTAGAAAACAGATCGCAACGAAATAACGTCCGTGTGGTGGGGATACCAGAGTCAGTGCCCGCCACACAATTGAAACGCATCTGTGAATACGATCTACCGAAGACGCTGAACATGGAAGGTCCGTGCAAAGTGGAAAGAGCACACAGGGTGGGACCTGACAGACAGAAGTTGAGTCATAGTCCGCTACCTGGACTACTCCGACAAAGAAACGCTACTGCGACTATACAAGAACAGAAGGGGGCCGGTGAAATTAAATGGAATCACAGTCATGTTGTTTGGTGACTATTCAGCGGAAGTCTCAAAGAAACGTAAGCTATTTAGTAAAATCTGCACAGCATTTCACAAGCAAAGAATGAAGTTTCAACTACAATACCCGGCGATTTTGAAAGTAACGACTCCAAGCGGCACACTACAAGTCTATACAGATCATCAGGAGGCAGAGGCCGTATATAGAGAACTGCTCACAGCTCCAGGGCCTACTGCAGCAGATGACAACTCTACAAGAGGGAACGCACAACAGAATGCATCACATCTGAAGGGACAGCCACCAAAAGAAAAAAGACTGCCGCCGACCCCACGACACGGGTAGTGACTACCCAAAGCCAGTCGCTGGTTGACTACTCGGTTGACGAGAGTCGTGAGTACCGCAGATGATTGACTTTAGAAATGTTTTGTCTGACAGGGAATATCTGTAGCACTAGACGTTACTTAGAGCTAAAACATGGGTGCCAGTGTTAGCTAGACATATGCACTAACATGTAGCCTGGTGATGTGTTGTTAATTCCTACTAAATGTGTTATGCTGCTTAGGACATGCCTAGGAGTAGGTTAGAGAAGATCACATGGCAGAAAAAAGAGAAGTCCTTAGTAATAATGAAGAGGAGAAATGGGTTTCTCCGAGGGCAACGGGGGGAGTTAAATTGTTGGTTAATAGTTGGGTTTTACGGTTGAGTGGTAGTCGTATCAAGTTAATTAGGTCAAAATATGTGGAGCTCAGACTCCCCCTTATGCCCTATCAAAATATAGCATCACCTATGGGACACGAGCACATCGTCCGCTATCACAGACACATACCATAAAAGTCCTTTATGAAAGTAGTGACATGGAATGTTAAGGGGCTCTTGTCCCCACACAAGAGATCAATGGTCCTACGACATCTTGGTAAACTGAAGGCTGACCTGGCTTTACTCCAGGAAACACACCTGGAAGAAAAATCTTTTTTTAGAATGCGTAAATTCTGGGTGGGACATGTTTATAGTTCCCCGGCAATTCAAAAGAAAAATGGGGTGCTGATTTTAATAAACAAAAATTTTGCTACCACTGCGTTCGAAATATACAGACTCGGAGGGGCGCATGTTAGAAAGCTTATTGGACACGCAATTGGGCGATGTAAGCGTATATAATATCTACGCACCCAACACAAACAACCGCACCTACTTTCAGAACCTACAAACTACACTTCTAGCGGACACTTGTGCATTGAAGTTAGTGGGGGGGATTTTAATTCAGTACAATGTATAGATGAAGATAGGAAAAGAAGTGAGCAGGCGTCGGCACTCGCCACAGACGGCATTTTGCCAGAATTCTCGCAAGCCACGCAAATAACTGATAGCTGGAGATATAGTCATCCTGACGACAGGGAGTACACCTACTACTCCCCATACCACAAATCCTGGTCTAGAATAGACTACATTTTCTTAAGCCGACAATTATTGCAGCGTGTAGAACAGGTAGATATCACTGACATGATCATATCTGACCATGCGCTAGTGCGACTGGTGCTGGCAGATGCACATCCCAGGGGAGAATTTATTCAGTGGAGATTCCCGGCCCACCTAGCAGAAGATGATGACTTTCAGCAGCGGATTAGGGGGTGGTGGTTAGAATATGCGACGGATAATGCGGAACACATTGCAGATCAGACGCTGTTTTAGGAAACGGCTAAAGCTGTCTTGAGAGGGAGGCTCATCTCGTACGTCACGTTTAGGAAACAGCAAGCACAGCAGAAATTTAGGGAATGTAGCGACAGTCTTAGAATGGCATACTCTGCCTTTCTGGCCAATCTAGTCATGGATAAAAAACTTAAATGGATAGATGCCAGAAGGCACTTTGAAACATGGTTGGACAATAAGGAAAGGTTTGGGAGATCAATTTATGAGGCCAAACTTTTTCGTTTTGGAAACAAAGCTGGAAGGATGATGGCAGGGCTGTCTAGAGGATTTAGACCACACACGTATATCACCAAATTGAGGGATCACGAGGGTCGAATTCATTCTGATCCTGGGAAAATGAATGCCGTGTTACAGGCTTTCTATCAACAGCTGTACGCATCCACAAATGTACCTGGGGACACGCAGGGCAGTCAGTTTTTAACCAACCTCACCATGCCTACCCTAGACCAGGGACAGTTAGCGGATTTGAATGCACCAATAACACTGGAAGAGTTGCAGCAGACTATAAAATCATTACCAAATGGGAAGGCGCCGGGACCTGATGGTTACCCGGCGGAATTCTATAAAATCCTACAAGAACAAATAACCCCGACGCTATTAGCATACTTCAACTCACTATTGCAGGGTGGGGCCATTCCCGCAGCAGCAAATATGTCTTACATCAAGGTGCTGCCCAAGGCGTGAAAAGATCTGTTACTACCAAGCTCATACAGACCCATATCCTTAATAAATCAAGATCTCAAATTGATCTCCAAAATTATGGCAGCCAGACTAGCCCAGCAGATGCCTCTCTTGGTGGGGCAATCACAAGTGGGGTTTATTAAGGGTAGATCGGCAGTCACGAACATTAGAAAAGTTTTGGGAGTCATGGACGGGATAGTAGCTCAGCCAAAGTCACACAGCCAATCGGCGCTAGTACTGCTAGATGCTGAGAAAGCATTCGATAATGTTGAGTGGCGGTGGCTAGACATGGTCCTAGATAAATTTAACATACAGGGGGCTTTTAGGGTCTACCTGAAAGCACTATATGATAACCCCACGGCAGCTGTCTGCACGCCGGGCATTAGATCAACCACGTTTAAGTTACATAAAGGCACGAGACAGGGTTGCCCATTGTCGCCGCTCTTATTTGATCTAGCATTGGAAGCTTTGGTACAGGTCTTGGAACATGGGCAGGTATATACTGGTATTCGAGTGGGCGAAGTGGAAGTTAAAACTGCGGTTTTTGCAGATGATATTCTGCTGTTTCTTTCTCACCCGTCCAGACATCTGCCTAAAGTCTTTGAAGTGAGTCAGGAATATGGGCAATATGCGGGCCTTAAAATTAACCCACTCAAGAGCGAACTTTTAGGTTTAACACAACATAATCACGCAGCAGATGGAAACCTCCAGCAACTGGGTATAAAAATTGCGAAAACGCAGATAACGTATTTGGGGATACGGATTGGGCGGACCCCGGGAACCTTATATCACCTGAATTATGAGCCCATCTTCCACAAAATAAGGCTAGAAATGCAGAGCTGGAAGGCATTGCCGCTCTCCATGTTCGGTAGATGTCATCTAGTCAAGATGATATCCTTTGCGAGGCTATTGTATCCATTGCAAACACTGCCTATTTTGCTGAAGCACAAAGATGCCAATGCCTTTAATTCCGATATAACAAAATTAATATGGTTAAATAAACGCCCCAGAATATCGTTACTAAAATTGCAGGGATACCATTGGCAGGGGGGAGTGAACATACCGCACTTGAGGGGATATAATATTGCTAGTCTTTTCCGACATGTCCTAGACTGGATACATAAAACTAACCACTATTCCAATCAAGACTTAGAATCAGCACTGGCGGGAAAATGGGATCTACGAGCATTATTGCACACAAAACTTACGCACCTCCCACACAGTGTTAAATCTTCCGTTATATTACGCGACACTATAATGTGGTAGAAGGAGGTGAGGAAAAAGCAGGGCCTCTCTTTTCAATTGTCTAAATACTTACCCCTATGGTCACATATACAATTCCCGGCAGGGATGTCCAGTAGCCTATTTAGGACATGGAAACAAAATGGGATAGCCACAGTGAAACATCTGCTGCATGCGACGGAACCGAGATTAAAGACGTTGTCAGAATTGGGCAGTGAATATGGGATCCAACAAACACATTTTCTGCAATATATGCAGGTTAGAACGTTCTGTACAAAGCTGGTGGGAAACTTAGAATAGGAAATTGTTGATAACCCGTTTGACACACTAGTAGGAGAAGACCCGCATAGGAAATCTTTATCGATACTATATCAGACAATGAAAGATATTTATGTGCAAGTAGAACAAAAAAATTAATTTCCTTACTGGAGACGTATTTTTAAAACACCAGAGGTAAATGCGCAAATACTAGAGGGATGGAAAACAGTGAGGAAACATGTTATTAATGAAGTATGGAGGGAGACGCAATTTAGGCTGATGCATGCAGCCATTTATGCTTTCAACATACCGCCAAATGATAGAGACCCAGATCGGTTACATTCCTGTCCAAAGTGTGCCAAGCCACACACGGATCTATATCATGGTATTTGGTTGTGTTCTGCCACTCAGGGATACTGGTCAGAAATAATAAGATACATTATGAAGCTCTGGGAAAGATCTATACCACTGAATCCTACACTTCTATTATTTCATTCAACAGCGTCAATAGACACTGAAGTTGAGGGGGCCTTGCAACACATACCTCCGTTAGTACACATAATAATACTTATAGCCAAAAGGTGCATTCTGAAAAATTGGCTGGAAACTAATACACCGACACTGGAACAAGTAATTCAACAACTACAAAAGTACCTATATTCAGATAGGACTGAGGCCTTGTTACACAAAGAGCGAAAAACGGCAACATTTTTCAAAAAATGGAAACAGTTCTTGGTACAAATGTCTGTCACGGACATAGCGGAAGTGATGGCGGGTTTCCAGCACACTAAATGGTACCTTACTGAAGACCTTAAGGGGACCTTGGGGAAACTGAAGGTTAAAATGCCAAGAAATTAGACAGAAACACATAGGATAGAGGCATAAACAGGGATAGGAGAAGAAGAGAGGGACAAGACACTAATTAGACTATCACAAATGTAATGATATGTATAAATATGTATCTTCTTCAGGGTATGGGCAATGTCATACCTTGTTTCTTGTAATTGTACAGAAATATTTATAAGAAAAACTCAATAAAAAAAGTTTGGGAAAAAAGAAAAGAAAATACAAACACATAGATAAAATATTTTATTGAAATAAAAAAAACCCTCATTAACCATTTTATTGAAAATAAAAAAGCCGTCATCGAAGTAGTCCTCGAATCTGACATAGTCCAATGACCGAACCTGTAAAAACACACAAACACAAAAAAAATCCTATTAGTAACACATGTGGTAGGCTTAGATACAGGGCCCATGTGTGATACAAAAGGTATGCTTAGATGCAGGACCCCAGCAGACAGTAATCTTATAATGTATAAGATTACGGTCTGCTGGGGCCCTGTATCTAAGCCTACTATCTGCAAAGCTTAGATACTGGGCACATCAGACAGGATCAGTCATTGGCCATGTATCTAAGAATACCATGTGGTAGGCTTAGATACAGGGTCCATGTGTGACATGGTCTGTTAGACCCTGTATCTAAGCTTACCACAGGGTAGGCTTAGATACAGGACCACAGCAGACAGTATCTTATACTGTATAAGATTACAGTCTGCTAGGACCCTGTATCTAAGCCTAATGTGGAAGGCTTAGATACAGGTTCCATGTGTTATACTGTCTGTTAGACCCTGTATCTAAGCCTACCACAAAGCAGGCTTAGATACAGGACCCCAGCAGACCGTAATGTTACACATACCCTCCTCTTCGGCTCTGGGTGCAGCGGATGTCCCGACACCATCTAGCGTCGTGACGTCATCTGCTGTGCACAGCGTCCTGACGTCATGACACGAGAAGACGTCAGGACGTCAGCACTCGGGAAGGAAGATGGGAAAGTATGTGTCGTTACTATAGTAACAGGGGCCCATGTGTTTTATTACATAGGCCCCAGTTACTATAGTAACTGTTATAGATGAAGAGCGGTCGGCTGCGGCCCAATCGCAATTGGGACCCGAATGTGGCAGTTGCCGGGGATCCGGGGCAACAGGCCAAAGATCCGGGGCTTGGACCCCGAAGACCTGGTGCTAGCAATGCCCCTGCTCATGACACTAGTCATAGAGAACAGATGACTTTAATGGTGTGCTTTGTTAGGATGTAGGAAAGTAATACAAATGATACTGTAGTGACCATTAAAGAACACTTTTTGGGTTTTATTGAGATGGAAAGCACAACTGGTGCCGTAATGACAAGTGTACTTATTCAACATCTTGAGAAACTAGGAATCGACTTCAAAGACATGCGAGGTCAAGGCTATGACAACGGCTCAAATATGTAAGGCAAAATCAGTGGTGTCCAGGCTCGTGTGTGGGAACTGAATCCTCATGCTTTTTTTGTAGCTTTCAGCTCCCATTCATTGAACCTGGTAGTCAGTGATGCTGCATCTACCTGTGTGGAAGCGGCTCCAAAAACGTCCCAAGAAGTGACATGCACTTATTTTTCGCGGGTGTCTTTTTACCCGCCGTATTTTGATAGCGACGCGTAAAATTACACCTTGTGAGAAAACAGAACACCGTAAAACCCATTGCAAGCAATGGGCAGATGTTTGTAGGTGTATTAGGGCCGTTTTTTCATGCGTAATTCGAGGCTTAAAATGCCCAAATTACGTCTGAAAACACTGAGTGTGAACATACCCTAATTCAAAGCCTTTATAAGTTTTTTCTGCATCCACTCATCGTCAGAGCATCCTAAAGCATAATCTGGTAGCTACACAGCAATATTTAACCCTAAAGCCATTGCGTACTACACGCTGGCAAAGCCGAATATATGTTGTGATGGTTGTCCAGAACCAGATATCAAAAAAAGATGATGCCCTGACAGCAGTTATGGAGGATCCAACTTTGACACGAACTGCTCATTCAAAGACTATTGCCGAAGCTAGAGGCATACATAAAAATATAACAGACTTTCAATTTTTATATGGCCTGGTCTTATGGTTTGACATTTTATTTTAAATAAATCTTACAAGCAAGAGACTCCAAGGCATCGAAATTAATATGTCTGGGGCCATCTAAATTGGAGAAAACAAAATTGTACCTTCAAGAATATCGTTCAGATGCAGAATTTGAACATGTTCTGAAGGCCGCAAAGAACTTTGCAGAAAAACTGGATGTTGATGGAGATTTCAACTCCAGCTGTTCAACAAGGAAGGAAGTGCCGCAGAAGAAGACTATTTGATTATGAGGCAGAGAATGAACAGCTCACTGATCCAAAATAAATTTTCAAAGTTCAGGTCTTTCAAATTTTAGATGTGCAATCCAGTCAGTGGAAGAACGTAATTTGCAGATTAGAGAGCACAGCAAATGTCTATGGGGTACTGTACAAAATACCCCAAATAAAAGATTTGACAGTGGAAGAAATTTGCCCCTATTGTGACAAGCTAGAAAGAATGCTTACACATGAGAATCAACGTGATATTGAAGCAGCAGACTTAAATCATGAACTAAAGTAAGTCTCTAGATACATTCCCACAGACCATACTACACCCAGGAGTGTGTTAGGGTATGTTCACACGCTAGCTGTCATTTACGGCTGAAATGACAGCCTGTTTTCAGAAGAAAACAGCTGCGTCGTTTCAGCCGTAAATGCTCCTCCTCGTAATATACGAGGCGTCTGTGACGCTCGTATATCTTGAGCTGCTCTTCATTGAGTTCAATGAAGAACGGCTCAAATTACGTGGCAAAGAAGTGCCCTGCAAATTACAGGTCGTCTGCACAATACGTCGGCAAACCCATTCAAATGAATGGGCAGATGTTTGCCGACGTATTGTAGCCCTATTTTCAGGCGTAAAACGAGGCATAATACGCCTCGTTTACGCCTGAAAATAGGTCGTGTGAACCAAGCCTTACACTTCCAGTAACTGTTGCAAGTGGTGAGCGCAGCTTTTCCAAGTTAGAGCTTATTAAATCATATCTGCGGCCAACATGAACTTGCCCAAGAACTGGATGATGCGATATGTGCACTTGCAACTCAGAAAGCAAAAAAAGCAACTGTTGAAGTTTCAAATTAAGTTTTCAGCATTTCAAAAGTTAACGAGTTATCAAGGTTTTCATGTTCCTGTTGAAGATTTGTGATTCAGAGGGAGAATAAGCATGAAGTCTTCCTAGTAAGTCAATTTATGCAAAAATAGCCATAGGAAGGGTATATGCTTCTCTGTACTTAATTGCTATAGTTTACAGAAATGTGTAATACTTCTTTAATGTAATGAATATGAAATTACAATTATTTTATTTTCTAGATCAAAATCTCAACTGTTTCTCTATGTTTGTGTCTTTGTTACAGTTGCATGTGTTTCCATGTGTTAAATATGATTACGGAGATTTGATGACCAGAAGTTTGATTAAAGAAATTGAATATCCTTTGCCAAGGTAAGAAGGGTTTATTCACCACCACATCTGAGTGCAGCGTTTCACCCTCACATTGAGGGCATTTTCAATATATAAACCCTTTTGATATTCTTGGAGTGCTGCTTCTTCGTCCATTCTTTGCATTGATCCTGAGGAGAGGTCACTCCTCTTGACGCTCTGCACCCGCCGCGAGGCTTTTGGCCACAGTGCTGCTCCAGCTACTTGTTTCTTTGCACAGGTAAGTTACTCATGTTACCTGTACTTATAGGCTGTACTAACTTGCAATAGATATTAACCCCTTCCCGTTGTGGCCACTTTTGACCATCCTGACAGAGTCTTATCTTTCAAATCTCACATGTGTCACTTTATGTGGTAATAACTTTGGAATGCTTTTACCTATCTAAGCGATTCTGAGATTGTTTTCTCATGACCCATTGGAATTTTTGTGAGTAAAAAAATTTAGTAGATAAATTCAATATTTTTTTGTGAGAAACACCAAAATTTTGAGAAAATTTGCAAAAATTATCATTTTTCTACATTTAAATGTATCTGCTTATAAAATTGATAGTAATACCACACAAAAACAGTTACCAGTTAACATTTCCCACATGTCTATTTTATGTTTGCATTGTTTTTTGAACGTTCTTTTATTTTTCTAGAACGTTACAAGGCTTTGAACTTTAGCAGCAATTTCTCACATTTTCAAGAAAATTTAAAATGGCTTTTTTTTCATGGACCAGTTCAGTTCGGAAGTGGTTTTGAGGGCCCTATATATTAGAAATCCCCCATAAATCTCACCCCTTTTTAAAAACTTCACCCCTCAAAGTATTCAAAACAGCATTTAGAAAGTTTCTTAACTTTGTAGGTGTTTTACAAGAATTAAAGCAATGTAAAGGTGAAATTTACAAATTCATATTTTTTTTGCAGAAATTCATATTTAATGCATGTTTTCTGTAACACAGAAGGTTTTACAAGAGAAACACAACTCAATATTTATTGCCCAGATTCTACCGTTTTTAGAAATATCTTACATGTGGCCCTAAGTGTGCTAATGGATTGTTTCAATTGCCTCAGAAGCAAAGGAGCACCTAGTGGATTTTGGGGCCTTCTTTATATTAGATTATATTTTAGGCACAATGTCAGGTTTGAAGAAGTCTTGTGATGCCAAAACAAAGAAAACTCCCCAAAAAAGACCCCATTTTGGAAACTACACCCCACAAGGAATTCATCTACGGGTGTAGTAAGCATTTTGACCCCACAGGTGTTTCATAGATTTTATTAGGATTGAGCAGTAAAAATAAAAATAATTATTTTTCTTCAATAAGACGTAGCTTTAGCTCAGAATTTTCATTTTCTCAACAAATAAAGGAAAAAAAGAAACCCAACATTTGTAAAGCAATTTCTCCCGAGTATGGCAATACCCCATTTGTGGTCATAAACTGCTGTTTGGGCACACGGCAAGGATCAGAAGGAAAGGAGCGCCATTTAGCTTTTGGAGTACAGATTTTGCTGGTTTGATTTCTTGGCACCATGTCGCTTTTGCAAAGACCCTAAGCTAACAGTACAGCGGAAACTACCCAAAAATAACTCCATTCACGAAACTACATCATGTGAATAATTAATCTAGGAGTGCAGTGAGCATTTTGACCCCCACAGGTGTTTCATAGACTTTATTAAATTTGGGAAATGGAAATTTAAAGAAATCCCTTTTCTTCAATAAGACATAACTTTAGATAATACATTTTCATTTTCTCAACAAATAAATAACCTCCCCCCCCCCCCCAACATTTGTAAAGCAATTTCTTTCAAGTACCGCAATACCCCATTTGTGGTCATAAACTGCTGTTTGGGCACACCGCTGTGCTCAGAATGGAAGGAGCACCATTTGGCTTTTGGAGTGCAGATTTTGCTGAATTGGTTTCTGGGCGCTTTGTCACATTTGCATAGCCTCTGGGGGACCAAACCCGTGGAAACCTCCCAGAAGTGACCCAATTTTGGAAACTGCACCCCTCAAGATATTCACCTAGGGGTGTAGTGAGCATGTTAACCCCACATGTGTATGTATTGCAGAAATTAGTGTGCACTCAATGTTGCAAAGTGAAAATTATTTTTTTTTGCATAGATATATCAATATGTGGTGCCCAGCTTGTGCCACCATAACAAGACAGCTCTCTTATTATTATGCTGTGCTTCCCGGTTTTAGAAACACCCTACATGTGGCCCTAATGTTTTGCCTGGACAGTCAACCAGGCTCAGGAGTGTGAGAGTACCATGCAAAGCTGAGGCCTAATTTGGCGATGTACAAAGTATTGGTTCACAATTGCAGAGGCTCTGACTAGGGGCAGTAGAAAGGGGTCCAAGAAAAGGATGGCCAATCCTGTTATTGATATTCCAAGCAAAATTGCCAAGTTGGGTGATGATGCGAGGGTGTCGGTCTCAGAAATGGCAGCCCTAGTGGATACTGATCTCCCTAACAGCCGGGAGAACAGCCCAGCTAGTAGTCGGCGGGATGGTAATGCAGGTAAGGCAAGACAATTAGTAGTTATAGGGGATTCTATAATCAGGAAGACGGACAGAATAATTTGTTGCCAAGACCGCCTCAACCGAATGGTTTGCTGTCTCCCTGGTGCCAGGGTTCGGCATGTGGTGGAACTGGTGGATAAATTACTGGGAGGGGCTGGTGATGATCCAGCTGTCGTGGTCCATGTGGGTACCAATGATAGAATACATGGTAGGTGGAGGAGTCTTAAGAATAATTTAAAAAAACTACAAGCTGAAGGGAAGGACCTCCAAAGTAGTATTCTCAGGAATACTGCCTGTGCCATGCGCATCACAGGAAAGACAGCGGGAGCTCAGGAAGTTAAATGCATGGCTTAAGTCTTGGTGTAGAGGAGAAAGTTTTGGGTTTCCTGGAGCACTGGGCTGACTTTTCATTGGGGTACAAACTGTATTCCGCAGAAGATTTGCCCCTAAATGGAAGGGGGTCTGCTGTGCTGGGGGAGAGAATTCTAGCTGGGGTGGCAGAGTATTTAATCTAGTGCTGAGGAGGGAGGTCAATGTAGAAAATAAAGGGGTAGTGAGGTTAGAGAGTGGTCAGAGTATATTAGTGGGGGGAGAAATAGATTATGGGGAGAGGACTAGACAACAGGATAAGTAGATCCTTTTGTTACAAAACAGCAATGAAAATAAAAATGTCCAAATAATGTTAAATAATCACATTTCTGATACTGAAAGTGAAAAATTGAAAGGCAAGTTAAATTGTATGTTCACAAATGTCAGAAGTCTAGTAAGCAAAATGGGGAAGTTGGAGGCCTTGATACTGGAAGAAAATATAGATATAGTTAGTGTTGCTGAAACATGGCTAGACTCTTCACACAACTGGGCTGTAAATCTACAGGGATTTACACTGTTTCAGAAAGACAGGACAAATAGGAAAGGCGGTGGTGTCTGTCTGTATGTGAGAAGTAATATGAAGGTGAGTGTGAAAGAGACAATAGTGGGTGAAGATTGTGAGGAGATTGAAACCTTGTGGGTGGAGTTACAAAGGGAGGTAAACACTGAAAAAATTACTTTTGGTGTAATCTATAGACCCCCCAATATAACTGAGGAAATGGCAGGAAAATTTTATGGGCCAGTTTGTGGAAGACCCGACTAGAGGTGAAGCTCTGGTCGATCTAGTAATTTATAAGAATGCAGAGCTTGTTGGGAAGGTCAATGTTCTTGAAAACCTCAGTAACAGTGATCACAATATAGTTATATTTTACCTATACTGTAAAAAACAAACGGGCTGGGAGGGCAAAAACACTTAATTTTAAGAAGGCCAATTTCCCCAGGATGAGGGTTGCAATTCAGGATATAGGCTGGGAAGAACTAATGTCAAAAAATGATACAAATGATAAATGGGAGATTTTAAAATCTACTTTGGGAAATTATAGTGCAAAATTTATTCCTATAGGTAACAAATATAAATAACTAAAAACCCCAACATTTGTAAAGCATTTTCTCACGAGTATGGAAATACCCTGTATGTGGTCATAAACTGCTGTTTGGGCACACAGTAGGGCTCAGAAGGGAAGGAGTGCCATTTGGCATTGGGAGTGCAGATTTTGCTGGATTGGTTTCTGGGCGCTATGTCGCATTTGCAAAGCCCCTGTCAGACCAAAACAGTGGAAACCCCCCAGAAGTGACCCCATTTTGGAAACTACACTCCTCAAGCTATTCACCTAGTTGTGTAGTGAGCATGTTAACCCCACAGGTGTTTTCCAGAAATTAGTGCACACTAGATGTTGCAGAGTGAAAATGGGAATTTTTCCATAGATATGCCAATATGTGGTGCTCAGCTTGTGCCACCATGAAAAGACAGCTCTCTAATTATTATGCAGTGTTTGCTGGTTTTAGAAACACCATACATGTGGCCCTAATCTTTTGCCCGGACGATCGACAGGACTCAGGAGAGAAAGTGTACCATGCGAAATTGAGGCCTAATTTAGCGACTTACAAAGTATTGGTTCACAATTGCAGAGGCTCTGATGTGAAATAATAAAAGAAACCCATGAGAAGTGACCCCATTTTGGAAACTACACTCCTCAAGGCATTTATTAAGGGGTGTAGTGAGCATTTTCACCCCGCAGGTCTTTTCCATAAATGATTGCGCTGTGGATGGTGCAAAGTAAAAATAGCAATTTTTCCCACATATGCCATTTAAGTGTGTGTGTGCCAAGCTGCTCACAGCCGCTTCATACAGTATGTGCTGGAGCAGGGAGCTGATGGTTCCCTGCTTCAGCATTGGGTTCAACTGTATCTGTGTCCTGTGGCAGGACCCACGTAATTTTTTAAATAATATATATTTATTTTTTAAACTACGTGGGGTCCCCCCCATTTACATAACCAGCCAGCGACAACACAGCAGCAGCCTAGCATTACCAGGGTGGGAAGGGTCACGGTTTTTGGCTCTTCCTAGCCTCATAATACCAGCCTATGGCCGCCCCAGTACACGACCATCACTACAGATAGATAATCGTGTACTGGATCGCACCCGACACTTCCCGATACACCTGTGGCGGTGGGTACCGGGGTAATAATGGAGGTTAGTTGCAGCCTTTTTACTGGCTAACACTAAGCCCCGCCTTAGTAACGGACGTCGTCAAACAGACAACTCTCATTATCCAGGCGCTAGTAAAGTATTAAAAAAACACAGAGACATAAGAAAATATTTTTATTGAAATAAAAACTCCCCCACAAAACCCTTGTTAACCATTTTATAAAAAATAAATAAAAATTTAGATCATCAAAGTAGTCCACTGAAACTACGATGTATTACAACGAATCTACGTATTCAATGAATCTACATATACCGACGTAGACCAACGGGTCCAGCGGAACCTGCAAAACAAAAAAAATAAAGTTAGCAATATGAAAAATATAAATACTTATACTCACCTACAGCAGACGTCTGTCTTCTCCCCAAATAAATACTAGAGGTCCTCACAAGCACCCTGCATACACCCCCACCCCCCCACACACACACGCAAACCATCACATAGCCCCTCACAAGCAGCCCCCCCCACAGACACCCCCAACTGCACCCTGCATGTACTCCCCACACGCCCACCATCACACAACCGCCGACAAGCACCCTGCACACAACCCCCCCCCCACCCCACTTCAGTGGGGGGTGCTCACGCTGATTCTTCAAAACAGCTGATAAGCGGCTATGAAGGATCAGCAGCACCCGTGCATACTCCGCTGCACAAAAATAGGACAAAGGTCTGCTGTGCACACTACACACACACAGACAGACGTAGGCCTGCTGCGCACACTACACACACACATGATAGGGGACTGTAGAGTGCGTACACTCCTATAAGGGTCATGTTACTTCCCACTCCCCCTTCCCCTCATTAGTGGCCATACCCTTTACCAACCCCCATCCCTATAATCAAACTTGGACACTTGGGTTGGATAAATTCGGCCACAGCAGCAATTTTATTTACAAACAAACATAATGAACAATAATTTACAAATAAGAATAACAATGGAAGGCGAGTCCTTGGAGCTACAAAAGTCTGTCACCAAACAGACCGCCTGTATCGTATTTTACTCCCAGCCGTCACCCTACTGGCTCAGGGGCACCGTCATACCTGCAGTTGTCTGACCTAAACCGCAACCCCCAATCCGCCATACAACTGCTGCGACATCGCAAAACCGTTGCACAGCATCCTCAGGCACCTATAAAGAAAAACAAAATAACGAGCAGCAAAGCAAAATAACAAAATTGGCAACACCGACGAAACAAAACATTTTTAGGGAAGGAGGGCAGGACAAGCTTTCCTGTGCTGCTTAGGGTAATGGCGTCCTTCCGCTCTGCCCACCCTTATATATCCTAGCATCGCCCCACTAACCTCCGCCCCCCACTACTTTCTAACCACCCCTCCTAACTAAATATTCACAATGATAAGATTATTTCGTTCCGTTATTCATTCAAATTTACTGCCTGCAGTAGAACGATTAAAATATTGTTTAATTGATAATAATTAAAAATGGGCTATCCTAGCCCTAATTATAATAGAACAGGCTCAGATAAGGTGGTCAGTCATGAAGAGAGGAAAACTCGTGTGCTGACGTTATTCCAAACACCGAGCAAAACCTCTCCACTCATAGTATACTGCACTGACGCACCTCACTGACATAGGAGACAGTCCAACGCGTTTCCGTGCCACTAATACATGTGACACATCATCAGGGACTCTCAATTCGGTTTATTAATTGTATATTCTATTACTGCCGTTAAGCACAGTTGTGTGCCAAATTGAACCTCACGGCGCGTGTCCGGCTCTAATGCATTGGCCGCACACGCGCCGGCGAAGTTCCGGTCTATTTGACAGGCCTAAGCCCACCCATTCAACTGACGTAGCTACGGCCCGGCACCAACCCGCAGTGAACACGTCAAAAATGACGTTGCAGGAGAAGTGCCGAGCCTCCAATCCAGCAGCCAATCAGCTTTCATTTGAACGCTACAGCGTCCCACGTTGCCTAGGAGATCTCCAGGCGAATCAGTTTAACTGATGCGTGAATTCAAGACTAAGTGCAGATGCAGGTCAAACAAACAGAACAAACAAAGCATCAGAAACGCCATATAATTTTAAAGGTAATTAAGATATAGAAGTTTTGCGCGTATAGAATGAGTGAATAGGCAATATCAGACCGCTAGACACATTCCCATGATGGGATACATGTCAAATTGCCGCTGAAAACACGCATATCAAACCGCAAGTTTGCGCATGATCATGAAAAAACATTTTTGCATCCCATGCCATGAAGGTAACCTGTATTTACCATACGTGACACGAGAAAAGCCACTAACACAGCATCTAGTTGGTTTGTATTGTCTTATGCTAGATAAGATTGATTATTTGTACAATCAGTGTTACCAAACCAAATACCAAGACGCTTGAGGTAGACACAAGTTTCAGTAATAATAGTGACCTTAAAAGCAAGGAATTCGGTTAGATATAGGAAAGGTCCTCCGCAAAAATTGCAGTCCATGTGCCCGACATATGCCAACTTGTATTTGGGCTGGTGGGAAAAAGAATGTGTCTTTACGGATCTAATGGAACAATGGACCTCCTGTATCCTTCTATGGATTAGATTCATAGACGACATTCTGATTTTATGGAAAGGAACAAGGGCACAATTCATGGAGTTTGTGGGTGTCCTTAACGTAAACAACCTAGGCCTTTTTTTTCACGTCAGAGATTAATGATAATAAGATCACATTCCTCGATGTCACGATCTGTAAGACAACCTCAGGAGCCATTCAAACCAACATATTTAGGAAATCTACTGCTACAAACAGTCTCCTGAGATGGGAAAGTTGTCATCCTTTAAATCTGAGACGGGGTATTCCGAAAGGCCAATATTTGAGGGCACGCCGGAACTGTTCGACTATATCTGACTATAAGATTTCGGCTCATGAATTAGAAAACAGATTTCGGCGGAGAGGGTATCCAAGACAAGTACTTAAAGATGCATACCAGAACGCATTAGGTAGAAATCGGGATGATTTATTGAACCCTAAACCTAAGGAAGTGGAGGAGGAAACAATTAGGGTCATCGGTACTTTTGACTCCTCTAGTGTGGAGGTTCGGTCCATCCTACAACGCTACTGGGGTATACTGCAAGCTGACCCAGACATTGGGGGTTTGGTAGGAAAAGCTCCCTTGATTACCTATAGACGTAAATGCAATGTCAAGGATCGGTTAGTTCATAGCCATCTGAATATCCAGGACCCTGTTGGTACCTGGCTGAATCGTGGCCTTAAAGGCATGGTGTTGCCCTAAAAACATGTTTTTTTTTTAAAAATTAAACATTTAGTGTGTGGGTGATTAAACATTGTTCAAATTTTTTATTTTTTTTTTGGCACGAGCCATGTAATATTATAAATTATTTCTAATTTATAATACTACCCATTTTTGGCCACTAGATGGGGCTGTTCCCAAAATTGCAGCATTGCAACATTGGGTTAAAAGCCCTCGCTCTAGTGAGCTCTCAGCATCCCCCCCTCCTTTATCCTGGCTAGTGCCGGGATAAACGAGGGGTTTGAAAGGTTTAACCTGCTACACTGCGTGTCGCCATTTTTTGAGGTAACCCACAGTGTAGTAGGTTTACATATAGTAGTAAACACACACAAACACTAACATACATTGAAATCTCTTACCTGCTCCTGCCGCCGCGGCTCCCTCTGGCCCGTCCGCTCCGTTTGCTGCCGCTGTTCCATGTGCACAAGTCCGGAAGCCGCGACCGGAAGTAGTAATATTACTGTCCGGCCGCGACTTCCGGTCCACAGGAAAATGGCGCCGGACGGCGCCAATTTCGAATAGGACTGTGTGGGAGCGGCGCATGCGCAGTTCCCACACAGACGCCGTACACGGCAGTCAATGGGACGGGAGCCGTTCGCAGTCCCTATGGGACTGTGGCTGCCGTGTTCCATGTCTGTGTGTGTCGTTAATCGGCACACACAGAAATGGAACAAAAAATGGCAGCCCCCATAGGGAAGAAAAAGTGTAAAAATAAGAAACAGTAAAACACAAACACACAAATGAATATAAACGTTTTTATTACAGCACTAACATCTTTAACATATAAAAAAATTATTTGCGATGACACTGTTCCTTTAAGGGAAGTTATAGATGTGGATCCTGCAAAGCCTGTGAGTCCATACTATGCAGCAATAAGTTTACGAGTACCGTTACGGGGAAAAGTTTTGAGAACAGGTCCTACATTAATTGCAAAACCAAGGGGCTGGTCTACTTAATTACCTGCGGTTGTAAAATGCAATATGTAGGGAAAACTAAAAGGGAATTTAGAAGGAGGATCAGAGAGCATATTGGGGACGTTAGGCGACAAGAGGATACCTCAGTGTCCCGCCATGTCTGGGAGTGTCATGGTGGTGACTCTTCAAACCTCAAATTTCAAGGGGTGGAATGTATCAGACAGACACTAAGAGGCGGTGACATTGATAAAAGGATTATGCAAAAAGAAGCGCAATGGATCCATCGTCTTCAAACCATTTGTCCCCTAGGTTTAAATGAACAGATTTCTTATGCATGCTTCCTATAGTAATACTCTGGGTTTAACATCTACAATATTCTAGTGTTAAATCATACCGTTTGGGTGATATCTTTGAATGTGTTCCACGGGTCGCTGTCTCTAGTTTTATTTCCGTATGGCTTAATGCAATTCTTGCGGAGGACCTTTACTATATCTAACCGAATTCCTTGCTTTTAAAGGCATGGTGTCGCCCCAAAAACATGTTTTTTTTTTTAAATTTAAACATTTAGTGTGTGGGTGATTAAACATTGTTCAAATTTTTTTTATTTTTTTCGCGAGTCAGGAAATATTATAAATTTTTTCAAATTTTTCAAAATTTATAATACTACCCATTTTTGGTCACTAGATGGAGCTGTTTGGAGCTAGTTCCCAAAATTGCAGCATTGCAACATTGGGTTAAAAGCTATCGCTCTAGTGAGCGCTCAGCATCCCCCCCTCCTTTATCCTGGCTAGTGCCGGGATAAACGAGGGGTTTGAAAGGTTTAACCTGCTACACTGTGTGTCGCCATTTTTTGAGGTAACTCACAGTGTAGTAGGTTTACATGCAGTAGTAAACACACACAAACACTAACATACATTGAAATCGCTTACCTGCTCCTGCCGCCGCGGCCCGTCCGCTCCCTTTGCTGCCGCTGTCCCATGTGCACTTGTCCGGAAGCCGCGACCGGAAGTAGTAATATCACTGTCCGGCCGCGACTTCCGGTCCACAGGAAAATGGCGCCGGACGGCGCCAATTTCGAATAGGACTGTGTGGGAGCGGCGCATGCGCAGTTCCCACACAGACGCCGTACACGGCAGTCAATGGGACGGGAGCCGTTCGCAGTCCCTATGGGACTGTGGCTGCCGTGTTCCATGTCTGTGTGTGTCGTTAATCGACACACACAGAAATGGAACAAAAAATGGCAGCCCCCATAGGGAAAAAAAAGTGTGAAAAAAAGAAACAGTAAAACACAAACACACAAATGAAAATAAACGTTTATATTAAGGCACTAACATCTTTAACATATAAATAAAATATTTGTGATGACACTGTTCCTTTAAGGTCACTATTATTACTGAAACTTGTGTCTACCTCAAGCGTCTTGGTATTTGGTTTTGTAAGCGAATACATTGTAAAACACTGATTGCACATGGTAAAACACTGATTGTACAAATAATCAATCTTATCTAGCATAAGACAATACAAACCAACTAGATGCTGTGTTAGTGGCTTTTCTCGTGTCACGTATGGTAAATACAGGTTACCTTCATGGCATGGGATGCAAAAATGTTTTTTCATGATCATGCGCAAACTTGCGGTTTGATATGCGTGTTTTCAGCGGCAATTTGACATGTATCCCATCATGGGAATGTGTCTAGCGGTCTGATATTGCCTATTCACTCATTCTATACGCGCAAAACTTCTATATCTTAATTACCTTTAAAATTATATGGCGTTTCTGATGCTTTGTTTGTTCTGTTTGTTTGAACTGCATCTGCACTTAGTCTTGAATTCACGCATCAGTTAAACTGATTCGCCTGGAGATCTCCTAGGCAACGTGGGACGCTGTAGCGTTCAAATGAAAGCTGATTGGCTGCTGGATTGGAGGCTCGGCACTTCTCCTGCAACGTCATTTTTGACGTGTTCACTGCGGGTTGGTGCCGGGCCGTAGCTACGTCAGTTGAATGGGTGGGCTTAGGCCTGTCAAATAGACCGGAACTTCGCCGGCGCGTGTGCGGCCAATGCATTAGAGCCGGACACGCGCCGTGAGGTTCAATTTGGCACACAACTGTGCTTAACCCCTTCCCGACATTTGACGTACATGTACGTCATGGAAAGTACTGACTTCCCGCATCTTGCCGTACATGTACGCCAAATGTTTGGGACCGGCTCAGAAGCTGAGCCGGTGCCATCATCACCGGATCTCAGCTGTATCTTACAGCTGACATCCGGCTGTAACGGCGGGGACCGAAATTAGCTTCGATCCCCGCCATTAACCCCTTAAGTGCAGCGCTCAAACGCGATCGCTGCACTTAAGGTGTTTGCAGCTCATCGGAACCCCAGTAATGAAATTGCCGGGGTTCCGGTGGCTGCAATGGCAACCGGAGGCCTAATACTGGCCTCCCGGTCTGCCTAGCACCGAAGCCGGTCAAGATCCGCCCGGCGGCGGAGCCTGATCGGCTTCCGTAGCTGCCGGCAAGATGGCGCCGGGTCAGGAGCTGATCCGGCGTCATCAGCGGTGGAAGTCAGCTGTACTGTACAGCTGACATCCACCTGTAATGGCAGGAACCGGAGCTAGCTCCGATCCCTGCCATTAACCCCTTCGATGCAGCAATCGAAAGCGATTGCTGCATCGTAGCGGTTACTAGCAGATCGCCAGCCCTGACAGGCAATCGGGACTGGCGACTGCTGTTATGGCAACAGGAGACACAATGGTCTCCTGCTCTGCCATTACGGAAGCCGATTTAGGCCCCGCCGGGAGGCGAAGCCTAATCGGCTTGCTGTCAGTGAATGACTGACAGATCTAATACATTGCACTACATAGGTAGTGCAATGTATTAGAAAAAAAAAAATCTGACCGTTGGAACTTCAAGTCCCCTAGTGGGACTTGAGAAAAAGTGTAAAAAAAGTATAAAAAAGTGTAAAAAAAAGTGCACAAAATAAAAGTTTGAAAACAGTAAAAGTTTCAAGTAATCAAATAAAACACAATCCCCCTTTTACACTTATCAAGTCCTTTATTATTGAAAAATAATAATAAACCATATGTATTTGGTATCGCCACGACCGTAACGACCGGAGGTATCAAAATCTTATATTATTTATTGCACGCGGTGAACAGCGTAAAAAAACACGTAAAAAACGTTACCAGAGTTTCTGTTTTTTGGTCACTTTGCCCTACAAATATTAGAATAAAAAGTGATCAAAAAGTCGCACGTATCCAAAAATGGTACCTATAAAAACTATAGCTCGTCCCGCAAAAAACAAGCCCTCATACACCTCCATCGACAAAAAAATTAAAAAGTTATGGTTCTCACAACTTGGCGACAGAAAAAATACATTCTTTTTACAAAAGTAATTTTATTGTGCAAAAAGTTGTAAAACATGAAAAAGTTCTATAAATTTGGTATCGCCGGAATCGTACTGACCCGCAGAGTAAAGTTAACATGTAATTTATAACGCATGGTGAACGCTGTATAAAAAAAAACAAAAAAAGCTGTGCCAGAATTGCGTTTTTTTGTTTACCTGGCATCCCAAAAAATAGGATAAAAGGTGATCAAAAAGTCGCATGTACCCCAAAATGGTACCAATAATAACTACAGCTCGTCCCGCAACAAACCAGCCCTCATACCACTACGTCTATGAAAAATAAAATTAGTTATGGCTCCAATAAGTCAGGAAATAAAAAAATATGCAGTTGTGCCCGAGGGGAACATTTCTTCTGTTTGAAGAGGCGATTTTTCAAGGACCTAAAATTAGGGAACCAGGAAAGGGAGGGCCCAAACATATCCGCTGGAAGCGACGGTGCCCGTATTATACCAGGACAACACTTTCCCAGCAAAATTCCCCAAACTACAAAGGCGCGGAGTGTGGACCAAAAGGGGGATAATAAAGGACGCCATTTATCAGTGTGACACCGGCCTGTGCAGAAAGGATTGCTTCACAGCGTAACACACATCTATGGATTATTTTATTGTTTTTTTTTTACCCCGTTATTATACCACCTGACTATGCCCCTTATATACTCCGCCCGGCTTACATATGCCCCACATTATAAACGGAAACACCAGTAAGACTCCAAACAAAACTACTACCAAGCAAAATCCAAGCTCCAAAAGCCAAATGGCATTTCCTCCCATCTGAACCCTACAGCGTCCCCAAACAGCAGTTTCCTTCCACATATATGGCATCGTCATACCCGGGAGAACCCTTTTAGCAATTTTTGGGGTGTGTGTCTCCAGTGGCATAAGCTGGGCATGACATATTTGCCACTGAATGGCATATCTAGGGAAAAATATAAATTTTTAATTTGCACCATCCACAGCGCATTCATTTATGGAAAAGATCTGTGGGGTGAAAATGCTCACTACACCCCTTAATAAATGCCTTGAGGGGTGCAGTTTCCATAATGGGGTCACTTCCCAGGGGTTTATTTTTATTATTTCACATCTAAGCCTCTGCAGTTGTGAACCAATACTTTGTAAATCGCCAAATTAGGCCTCAATTTGACATGGTACCCTTTCACTCCTGAGCCTGGTCGACTGTCCAGGCAAGAGATTAGGGCCACATGTAGGGTGTTTCTAAAACCAGGAAACCCAGCATAATAATTAGAGGGCTGTCTCGTTATGGTGGCACAAGCTGGGCACCACATATTGTCCACATATCTGTGGAAAAAATCCCATTTTCACTCTGCAACATCGAGTTCACACTAATTTCTACAAAACACCTGCAGGGTTAACATGCTCACTACACCCGTAGGTAAATGCATTGAGGGGTGTAGTTTCCAAAATGGGGTCACTTCTGGGGGGTTTCCACTGTTTTGGGCCCACAGGCGCCCAGAAACCAATCCAGAAACATCTGCACTCCAAATGGCGGTCCTTCCCTTCTGAGTCCTGCCGTGTGCCCAAACAGCAGTTTATGACCACATATGGGGTATTTCCGTACTCGGTAGAAATTGCTTTACAAATGTTGGGTTCTTTTTTTCCTTTATTTGTTGCGAAAATGAAAAAATTTGCGCTAAAGCTACGTCTTATTGAAGAAAAAGGATTGTTTTTATTTTCACTGCCCAATTCTAATAAATTCTATGAAACATCTGTGGGGTCAAAATGCTCACTACGCCCCTAGATGAATTCCTCAAGAGGTGTAGTTTCCTAAATGGTGTCACTTTTTGGGCGTTTTCATTGTTTTTTCCCCTCAGGGGCTTTGCAAATGTGACATGGCCGCCGCAAACCATTCCTGCTCAATGTGATCTCCAAAAGCCAAATAGCGCTCTTTCCCTTCTAAGCCAAGCCGTGTCTCCAAACAGCCGTTTATTACCACATGTGGGGCATTGTTTTACTCGGGAGAAATTGCTTTACAAATTTTGTGGTGCTTTTTCTCCTTCAGTCCTTGTGGAAATGAGTAAAAATAAGCTAAACCTACATTTTCTTTGAAAAAATGTTGATTTTTATTTTCAGGGCCTACTTCCAATAATTTCTGCAAAAAACCTGTGGGGTCAAAGAGCTCACTATACCCCTAGATAATTTCCTCAATGGGTGTAGTCTCCAAAATGGGGTCACTTGTGGGGGGTTTCCACTGTTTTGTCTCCTCAGGGACTTCGTAAATGTGACATGGCCTCCGCAAACCATTCCTGCTCAATGTGATCTCCAAAAGCCAAATAGCGCTCTTTCCCTTCTCAGCCCTGCCGTGTCTCCAAACAACCGTTTATTACCACATGTGGGGCATTGTTTTACTCGGGAGAGATTGGTTTACAAATTTTACGGTGCTTTTTCTCCTTCAGTCCTTGTGGAAATGAGAAAAAATTAGCTAAACCTACATTTTCTTTGAAAAAATGTAGATTGTCATTTTCAGGGCCTATTTCCAATAATTTATGCAAAAAACCTGTTGGGTCAAAACGCTCACTATACCCCTAGATAATTTCCTCAATGGGCGTAGTTTCCAAAATGGGGTCACCTGTGGGGGGTTTCCACTGTTTTGTCCCCTCAGGGGCTTTGTAAATGTGACATGGCCTCCACAAACCATTCCTGCTAAACTTGAGCTCCAAAAGCCAAATAGCGCTCTTTCCCTTCTCAGCCTCGCCGTGTCTCCAAACAACCGGTTATTACCACATGTGGGGTATTGTTTTACTCGGGAGAAATTGCTTTACAAATTTTACGGTGCTTTTTCTCCTTTAGTCTTTGTGAAAATGAGAAAAAAAATCGCTAAACCTACATTTTCTTTGAAGAAATGTTGATTTTAATTTTCACGGCCTTCTTCTAATAATTTCTGTAAAAAACCTGTGCGGTCAAAATGCTCACTGTACCCCTAGATAATTTCCTTGAGGTGTGTAGTTTCCCAGATGGGGTCACTTTTGGGGGATTTTGACTGTTTTGGCACCGCAAGAGCCCTTCAAACCTGACATGGTGCCTAAAATTTATTCTAACAAAAATAAGGCCCCAAAATCCACCAGGTGCTCCTTTGCTTCTGAGGCCGATGCTTCAGTCCAGTAGCACGCTACGGCCACATGTGGGATATTTCCTAAAACTGCAGAAACTGGGCAACAAATATTGAGTTGCATTTCTCTGGTAAAACCTTCTGTGTTATAAAAAAAATTGTACAAAAAATTTATTTCTGCAAAAAAATATGAAATTTGTAAAATTCACCTCTACATTGCTTTAATTCCTGTGACATGTGTAAAGGGTTAAGACATTTTCTAAATGCTGTTTTGAATACTTTGAGGGGTGACGTTTTTAAAATGGGGTGACTTTTTGGGGGTTTCTAATATATAAGGCCCTCAAAGCCACTTCACAACTGAACTGGCCCCTGTAAAAATGGCCTTTTGAAATTTTCTTGAAAATGTGAGAAATTGCTGCTAAAGTTCTAAGCCTTGTGAGGTCATAGAAAAATAAAAGGATGTTCAAAAAACGATGCCAATCTAAAGTAGACATATGGGTGATGTTAATTAGCAACAATTTTGGGTGGTATAACTGCCTGTCTTACAAGCAGATACATTTAAATTGAGAAAAATGCTAATTTTTGCAATTTTTCGCTAAATTTTGGTGTTTTTCACAATTAAATACTGAACATATCGAGCAAATTTTGCCAGTAACATAAAGTCCAATGTGTCACGAGAAAACAGTCTCAGAATCGCTTGGATAGGTGAAAGCATTCCGGAGTTATTACCACATAAAGTGACACATGTCAGATTTGAAAAATGAGGCTCGGTCAGGAAGGTCAAAAGTGGCTAAAGAGGGAAGGGGTTAACGGCAGTAATAGAATATACAATTAATAAACCGAATTGAGAGTCCCTGATGATGTGTCACATGTATTAGTGGCACGGAAACGCGTTGGACTGTCTCCTATGTCAGTGAGGTGCGTCAGTGCAGTATACTATAAGTGGAGAGGTTTTGCTCGGTGTTTGGAATAACGTCAGCACACGAGTTTTCCTCTCTTCATGACTGACCACCTTATCTGAGCCTGTTCTATTGTAATTAGGGCTAGGATAGCCCATTTTTAATTATTATCAATTAAACAATATTTTAATCGTTCTACTACAGGCACCCCTCCTAACTCCCTTAAAGAGGCTCTGTCACCAGATTATCAAATCCCTATCTCCTATTGAATGTGATCGGTGCTGCAATGTAGATAACAGTAAAGTTTTTTCCCAAGTTTTTGCCCAAGTTATGAGCAATTTTATATTTATGCAAATGACCTTTTCAATGGACAACTGGACGTATTTTCTCGTTTTACCAACTGGGCGTGTATTGTGTTTTTACCAACTGGGCGTGTATTGTGTTTTTACCAACTGGGCGTGTATTGTGTTTTTACCAACTGGGCGTGTATTGTGTTTTTACCAACTGGGCGTTGTGAATAAAAGTGTATTACTTGCAAAAATGATAGTTTTTAAAAAAAAAAAACTTTTCTGTTATCTACATTGCAGCGCCGATCACATTCAATAGGAGATAGGGATTTTATAATCTGGTGACAGAACCTCTTTAACTCTTTGACTGCCTACATCCCTGATCATGGTTGCCTCCCGCCAGGACATTCTGCCGGGTCTGGCCTGTACTTGATCAGGGGACTGTAGAGTGCGTACACTCCTATAAGGTTCATGTTACTTCCCACTCCTCCTTCCCCCCATTAGTGGCCATACCCTTTACCAACCCCCTTCCCTATAATCAAACTCGGACACTTGGGTTGGATAAATTCGGCCACAGCAGGCATTTTATTTACAAACAAACATAATGAACAACAATTTACAAATAAGAATAACAATGGAAGGGGAGTCCTTGGAGCTACAAAAGTCTGTCACAAAACAGCCCACCTGCATCGTATTTTACTCCCAGCCGTCACCCTACTGGCTGAGGGGCACCGTCATACCTGCAGTTGGCTGACCTAAATCGCAACCGCTCCCCGGGACACCACCCAGCAGGAGCCCAAATTGACCAGACTACCAACCATAATAAATTAGGGAGGGACCATACCAACGATGAATCCACCCCCACCGTAATTTACCACCAACTCCAGGACCTTCAATCTGCCACACAAACTTACTTAGACACCTTTAAGTATGCGAGCCCCCACCCAACAAAAGGGCCCGTTCGATCCCTTCCTGCAGGCGCAGAGTCCACAGATCAATCCCCACGGCCGTCAAGTGAACGCCATCACCTAGCCAATAATTACCCAGGCCATCCTCGAAGTCTTAATGATGCACGAAGATGCCCCCGTTCCTCACTACAAAACCTGAAAACCGCCCGATTGACCTTCACCCGGGCCTTATTTAACCATGCCGCCGACCTGGCATGCCGCCACACCTTCCGCGGGACAATCTCCGACCATACCACTTTAACCCCCGGGAAGCTGGACCACAACCTAAGTAAATCGTACTTTATGTCCCGAATCAATTCCCGGAAAGGACGACCACCAAAATCATTACCACCCACGTGCAAAACCAGGACATCCGGAGCTCTATCCATCTGCGCAAACCAGTGTATATCAGGCAACACCCGGTTCCACACCATCCCTCTACTCCCCAGCCACCGCACCAATACCTCCTCCCGCCGAAAACCCAACTGCCGCCCATCCGGACGAACATCGGCCCGCTCCGCCCCCCAATGAGCGTACGAATGCCCTGATGATCCACACCAATCGGCAAGGGAGACCTAGGACAATAAAACCAAACAAATTAAAACCAAAGCTATGCACAGATGTTAGAGAAGAGGAAGGAGGAGAGAGGGAGGGGGGGATTCGGAGCTTCACACACAAAATCATCATAAAAACTGCGGGCGCACATATAACTGGAAACGGCGGGAATCCCATCGACCTATCCGCTTCACCACCTCCGCCCCCAACCCCCATGACGCCGCCTCCATCGCCGCCCCAATACGAAATGAATGTGGGGAAAACAAAGACACCTCCAATCCCAACTTCCGCAAGCACCTACGAAAAACCCAAGTAAACTGGTACCGAGACAGAAAGGAAACGTCCACGTGACACAACAACTGCCCACTCATCACCGGCCAAACCTCTCTGTACCCTGCGACCAGGCACATCCTGGCCCCCGTGGTCGCCCCCAACCCCACTCTCTTACCCCGACCCCCCTGATCCGTCTTTGAACGCAGAATCCAGAATTCCACACTCCTGTCCGCCAACAACACATCTTCCATCTTCAACCCCCCAGCCCTCCTAGTGTTGGGTGCCACCAGCTCCCCTACCATCATGGCCCCAAAAAACACCCACGAGAATGCCAACCTATATAGAGTCACCTCAAAACTAGAAAAACAAACCTCACCCAACACCCCCCACAACTGTTCCAACAACACAAAAGACACCGGGCGGCGACGATCCGGTAACAGTTTCCCCTTCCTATAACCCTTCAGGGCCTGGCCAACCAAAAACCTTTTTGTAATATCCCTGCACCCCCAGAGCTTAAAACCAAAAGCCAGGGCTACCACAAAACGACTAACCTTGGACACCGACCTGTCCCAGAAAAACCAGCAACGCCACCACCCTATCGTCATCTGTCCTTACCCCATCCAGCGCTGACAGCCAACTTTCCCACTCCCACCACGCAGAATCATAAGCAGCCTAAGTCCCAGGAGCAAGAGGTGCCCGGAACAATCCTCCTGCGGCTCGTAACCCAGCCCTCACAGCCACTACGGGAAAGAGAACCCTTCCGCATCTGCGTCCGGAGCCATCATCCGGAAACGTTCCCACTGCAATCGAGAAAGAGAATCTGCAATGTCATTCTGGACCCCCGGCACATGAACAGCCACAATCCATGCATTCAAGGACAGGCAAGGACTAAGTTTCTCAAATGCCGGACGACGGGGGGGGGGGGGGGGGGGCGGACGAAGCCGACACATTGATAGCCCCCACCACCCCACATTGTCACAATGGAAACAGACCTTACTATCCCGAAACCTCTTGCTCCAAATTTCCACCGCCACCACGATGGGAAAGAGTTAAAGGAAAGCAAGGTTCTTCACCAAACCAAACTGCACCCACTTCTCAGGCCATCGAGCAGCGCACCACTGTCCCTTGCAGTAAGCCCCAAAACCCACGCCCCCAGCCGCGTCTGTAAACAACTCCCAATCTACGCTGTCATCCACCGGGAACATAATGATGGACTTCCGATTACAACAATGTAAAAACTCAAACCAAACCACCAAATCCGCCCTAAGCTCTTTATTCAGACGAATAAAATGATGCGGGGCCGACACCCCCGCCGTCGCTCCCGACTGCTAAGAATCCGACCCATGGGCATGATCCTACAAGCAAAATTGAACAAGGACTGCAACGCGCGCAAAGAGATCTTCCGCAAATGCCTAGCCCGATCCACCTCCGTCTGCAAAGCCGCCAGTTTATCTTCCGGAAGCTGACACTCCATCCTCACAGAATCAATTGTGATTCGCAAAAAGACCAGACAGGAGCTAGGCCCCTCTGTTTTGTCCAGGGCCAAAGGTACACCGAACCTCCTCGCCACCCACTCAATCGTGCTCAACAAAGTAGAACAAACCGAAGAACCAGCCGGACCAACACACAGGAAATCGTCTAGGTAATGTATCACCGACGAGACCCCCGCGACATCACAGACCACCCACTCCAGGAAGGAACTAAAAGCCTCAATATAGGCACAGGAAATCGAACACACCATAGGGAGGCAGCGATCCACAAAATAAGCCCCGTCCCAATAACACCCTAACAGCCGTATTCTATCAGGATGCACCGGGAGGAGGCGAAATGCCGACTCGATATCCGTTTTCGCCATTAAAGCCCCCGCCCCATAGCGGCACACATGCACTCAAACGATGTACAAACCACCGAGCAAAGTTCCAGAGAAATCCCATCATTAACCGATCGCCCCCGCGGATAAGACAAGTGATGTATGAGCCGAAACTTATTCGACTCCTTCTTGGGCACGACCCCGAGCGGTGACACGACTAAATCCGGCAATGGGCAATACTCAAATGGACCCTCCATACGCCCCAATTCCACCTCCTTACGCAACTTATTCCCAACCACCCCCGGATACTGTAACGCCGAACGTAAATTACGCAAGGTAAACGGCACCTTATGCGCGGGGGCAGGGATACAGAAACCAACCCAAAAAACATTCAATAACAAAACTGCCCTTTCTCTATCAGGGAATCTATATAGAAATAGCTCCATTTCTTCCCACTTCACTGGTGTCAGGCCCTTGACCAGTGCCCCCTGCCCCCGTCCTTTACCCTTACGAAAGCATTTAACCCTTTCAAGACTGAGCTCATTTTGACCTTCATGACCAGCCCCATTTCCTCAAATCTGACATGTGTCAATTTATGTGTTAATAACTCTGGAATGCTTTTGCCTATCCAAGCGATTCTGAGATTGTTTTCTCGTGACATATTGTACTTTATGTTAGTGGAAAAATTTGGGCAATAAATTCATTGCTTATTTGTGAAAAATACCAAAATTTAGAGAAAATTTGCAAAAATTATGATTTTTCTCATTTTAAATGTATCTGCTTGTAAAACAAATAGTAATACCACACAAAATAGTTACTATTTTATATATTCCATATGTCTACTTTATATTTGCATAGTTTTTTTGAACATTATTTTATTTTTCTAGGACGTTGCAACGTTTAGAACTTTAGCAGCAATTTCTCACATTTTCAAGAAAATTTCAAAAGGCTATTTTTACAGGGACCAGTTCAGTTCTGAAGTGGCTTTGAGGGCCTTATGTACTAGATAGACCCCATAAATCACCCCATATTAAAAACTGCACCCCTCAAAGTATTAAAAATAGCATTCAGAAAGTTTCTTAACCCATTAGGCGCTTCACAGGAATTAAAGCAAAGTAGAGGTGAAATTTACAAATTTTATTATTTTTGCTGAAATTCATTTGTAATAAAAAAAATTCTGTAACACAGAAGGTTTTACCCAAGAAATGCAACTCAATATTTATTGCCCAGATTCTGCAGTTTTTAGAAATATCCCACACGTGGCTCTAGTGTGATAATCGACTGAAACACAGGCCTCAGAAGCAAAGGAGCACCTAGTGGATTTTGGGGCCTCCTTTTTTTAGAATATATTTTAGGCACCATGTCAGGTTTGAAGAGGTCTTGTGGTACCAAAACAGTGGAAATCCCCCAAAAGTGAGACGGTTTTGGAAACTACACACCTCAAGGAATTTATCAAGGGGTACAGTTAGCATCTTGACCCCACAGGTCTTCTGCTATATTTATTGGAGTTTGTCTGTGAAAGTGAAAATCTACTTTTTTTCTGAAAAAATATTAAAAACAAATAATATTTGCAAGGAATAAAGATTAAAAAGCACCCCAGAACTTGTAAAGCTACTTCTCCCGATTACGCCAATACCCCATATGTGGTACTAAACTGCTGTTTGGACCCACAGCAGAGCTCAGAAGGGAAGGAGCGCCATTTGGATTTTGAAGCGCAGATTTTGCTGGACTGGTTTTCAGTGCCATGTCGCTTTTGCAACGCCCTGGAGGGAGCAAAACAGTGGAATCCCCCCAAAACTGACCCCATTTTGAAGACTACACCCCTCAAGGAATTGTTCTAGGGGTATAGTTAGCATTTTGACCCCACAGTTTTTTTGCTGAATTTAGTGGAATTAGGCCGTGAAAATGAAAATCTACTTTTTTCTGAAAAAACATAGAAATGTTTAATTTTTACAATGAATAAAGGAGAAAAATTACCCCAAAATTTGTAAAGCAATTTGTCCTGATTATAGCAATACGCCATATGTGGTAATAAACTGCTGTTTGGACCCACGGCAGGACTCAGGAGGGAAGGAACAATATTTGGCTTTTGGAGCTCAAATTTAGCTGGACTGGTTTTCGGGTGTCATGTCGCATATGCAAAGCCCCTGAGGTACCAAAACAGTGGAAACCTCCCAAAAGTCCCTTTAGGGGACTGGAACGAGCGATCATTAGGTCGCTGGTACAATACACTGCAATACTAATGTATTGCAGTATAATGTCATTTTACAGGCTCCTGTAACAGCGCGATCGCTGTTCCTGTCCGTCAGCTGTAATACACAGCAGACACCTGCAGAATATGTAGCGGGCGCAGCGCGTGAGCCCGCTCCATATATAACCCCTCGCACCACGACATTCTATTAAGTCGTGGTGCGCCAAGGCGTTAATGCGCAGCGGATGGTGCAAAGTGAAAATTAAAATTTTCCACTGATATGCCATTTTAATGCACAATATGTTGTGCCCAGTTTGTGCCACTGAAGACAAATACCTCATACAATGTTGAGCGGGTTCTCCCGGATATAAAATGTCATATATGTGGACGTAAGCTGGTGTTTGGGCACGCTGTGGGGCTCAGAAGGGAGGGAACACCATTTGGCTTTTGGAGCGCAGATTTTGCTTGGTAACTGTTCTGTTTGGGGTTTTGCTCGTATTTCAGTTATGATGTGGGGGTATATGTAAGCTGTGCGGGGTACATCAGGGCATAATAAGAGGGTATAATAATGGGGTACATAAATAATAATTTGCAGATATGTGGCCTGTGTCACACTGATAAATGGCGCCTGATCCTATCCGCTTTTGGAACACTCTGCACATTTTGCATCGCCATATTCTGAGAGCCAGAACTTTTTTATTTTTTCTCCAACGGAGCCGTGCGAGGACTTATTTGTTGCGGGACAATCTGTACTTTTCATTATTATCATTTTAGGGTACATGTGATTTTTTTTTATCACTTTTTATTAGATTTTTTTGGAAGCAAAGTGACAAAGAAACATAAATTCTGACAATGTTTTTTGTATTTTTTTTTTACAGTATTCACCGTGCGGTATAAATGACATTGTACTTTATTCTGCGGGTCGGTATGATTACGGCGATACCATATGTATATAGGTTTTTTATGTTTTGTGGCGATTGCGCAATAAAATCACTTTGATAAAATTATTTATTTTCTGTGTCACCATATTCTGAGAGCCATAATTTTATATTTTTCCGTCAAAAAAGAGGTGTAAGGGCTTGTTTTTTGCGGGACGGGTTGTAGTTTTTATTGGTATTATTTTGGGGTACATGCGACTTTTTGATCACTTTTTATTCTATATTTTGGGAGGGTTGATGACCAAAAAAAAGTGATTCTGACATTGTTTTTTAATTATTTTTTTTTGCGGTGTTCACCGTGCGGGAAAAATAATATTATAGTTTTATAGGTTGGGTCGTTACGAACGCGGTGATACCAAATATGTGTACTTTTTTTAACATTTTCATTTTTTTCCTATAATAAAAGACTTATTATAGGAAAAAAAGCATTATTTCTTTTTGTAACTTTTATAACTTGTTTTTACACTTTTATAAAACTTTTTTATTACTTTATTTTTTACTTTTTACTTGTTTTACTTGAAGCCTGGCAGCACTGATCGCTGCTATAATACATTACACTACCTAGGTAGTGTAACGTATTATAAACTGTCAGTGTGACGCTGAGAGTCACACTGACAGGAAGCTTATGAGAACCAGCATCCGGCTGGTTCTCATAGGCTGCTGTGCATGGCAGACCCGGGGGCTGTTATATGGCCCCCGGTTCTGCCTTTTAACCGACTGCAGCACCAGCAATCGGTCCCCGGGAAAGTTTGTTGTAGCAACAAACTTTCCAGTTTGTTATAGCAACAAACTTTCCAGTTCGTTGCTACAACACACTTTCCCTGCGATCACATAACCGGGACCTGAACTAATCAGGTCCCGATCATATCTCCGGGAACAGAGGTAGGTGATAACAGCGCGATCTGGGTGTCAGCGCTACTCTGAGACACCCGGATCGTGCTTTTAACACCCACCGTGAATTCACGTCGGCACTGCACAGAGCCCAGCAAGTGCCGACGTGAATATACAGTGGGTGGTCGGGAAGCGGTTAACGGCCCCGTGAGAGATCCCACCGCAGGAGGAACAGCTATGTTTAAACTTGCAACCCGGTCCGAATTTACACTGGCTCTCATTAAACTACCAGCAGAACCTGGATTTTCCTCCTGCCCCACCTGATCCCCCCCCCCAGAAGGCAATGAGGGGCCGGCTGACCCGGCCCCACCCCCAGGAAAGAACTGGCAAAAGCGCACCGGAGCCATGACCCGCAACCACAACCCAATATCCTTTTTATCCCATCTAATGTCAGGCTGCAGGGCTTTCCGCTGTCGGAACTGCTCATCATAGCGCTGCCACGTCTGCCCGCCGTAAAGTCGATGAGCCTCCCTGATAGCATCCATATAACTGAAAAGGCCGGAACAATGTTCAGGCGTCTTCTGCCCTATTACGTTCGCTAAAATCGCAAACGCTTGCAACCAATTCACAAAAGTTTGAGGAATCAAGCGATAGAGACGTTATTCTTCCTTCTCTTTTTTGCTTTCCAACCATTTCCCTTTATCTAAATTAAACTTCTCCAAAGGCAATAATGAAAACATTTCAACATATTCGTCCCTCCATATTTTTCCCCTTACTTCAGGCTTCAGATGCGCCCCTAACGGGCCCTCAAAACATACATACACCTCACCCTTCGCCTTATTATCCAACCTCACCTCATCCACCGCCCCATCCTTTTCCGTCTGCACAGACACTGCCACACCCGATTCCTTAAACACCCCCCCAGCCCCTCCTGGCATACCATCCACCACTGTAGGCCCCACCAACAGTGCCACCTACGCTGAAATCGGAGACGGGGAACCCAACACCCCCCTCCCGCATCGCGCCTAAAGTTCACGCACACATCCCAACAAATCACGAATCTCACCCCCCTCACCAACCGTACTCCCAGAACTACCCCCGCTACACCCCGGCAACCCCGTAGGCGCAAGTGAACACCCACCCCCCACCCCCGGGGACCGAAATATAGCAGGCAATGAAAAAGTAGGAGACATCAAATCACCGGGCTGCATAGGTGCTGTGTCCCCACCAGCCGGGGCGAAGGATTCTTCCAGACGTCCATCCTGTCCACCAACTTCCCAGTCATCAACTTCATCCGGACCAGCTGGCCCCGGACAAGTGCCACACGACCGACACCCACCACTCTCCAAGGAAGCGCTCCGGACTAGCGCAGACGAACTGGGCCTCTCCGCCCATCTGTTGGGGGCCTCGTCCACCTCGCGGCATGCAGGTAGCCGCCCACCTGCCCGCCGTGTCACCACCGACCGTGGTACACGCCTGGAACCCGTGAAATCATCCTGGGGACAGGCGGGCAAATCCTGGATCCAGTCGTCTGGAGGCAGAGGGCGGTCCCAGCTACAAGGGAGCCTGCCCCCCCCCACCTCCGCTGAGCCAGGCCAGCTGACAGGATTCCTCTCAGACCAGGCCGTCCTGCTCCTGGCAGCCGAGCGGGGAGCCCAGCCTGGAGGATCCCTCGTGGGGCTCCTTACCAGGCGCCTGGCTCGCGGAATTACGTCTGGGCTCAATCTTTACGAAGGCCTCGTGTGACGGAACCGCCGCCGAGGAGGAGATGACGTCACCGCCTGAGCCCCAGATCCAACCACCGACGCCTCCTCTGCTCCTGCTGCCGGAGCAAAGGGCTCCACCCGCTCCTCGCCTCGTCCGCTCACCACAGAGCTCGAAGCCACCGACAGCGGGCCGGATAGCCCCAGCCCCTCTGCAAGCCAAGTCATGCCTCGTTCTGCCACGGCCGCACGGAGCTGAGTAAGTAGGGCATCCATCTTTGAAGTATTACAGGACAAGCTTTCCTGTGCTGCTTAGAGTAATGGCATCCTTCCTCTCTGCCCACCCTTAAATATCCTAGCCTCGCCCCACTAACCTCCGCCTCCCACTACTTCCTAACCACCCCTCCTAACTCCCTTAACTCTTTCCCTGCCTACATCGCTGATCATGGTGGCCTCCCCCCAGGGCATTCTGCCGGGTCCGGCCTGTACTGACACAGCCCTGCTGCACACATTACACACACACAGACAGACACAGCCCTGCTGCACACACTACACACACACAGAGCCTGCTGCGCAAACTACACACACACACACACAGACAGATAGACACAGCCCTGCTGCGCACACTACACACACACACACACACACACAGACACAGCCCTGCTGCGCTCACTACACACACACAGACACAGCCCTGCTGCACACACTACATACACACAGACAGACAGACAGACAGAGCCTGCTGCGCACACTACAAACACACACAGCCCTACTACACACACTCTACACACACACACACACAGCCCTGCTGCGCACACTACGCACACACACACAGCCCTGCTGAGCACATTACACACACAGACACAACCGTGCTGTGCACACTACATACACACACAGACACAGCCCTGTTGCGCACACAAACAGCTCTGCTGTACACACTACACAAACACACACACCGCCCTGCTGCACACACTACACACACACACACACAGCCCTGCTGCGCACACTACACAAAAAACACAGCTTCGCCACACACACTCTACACAAAAAACAGCTTTGCTACACACACAGCTCTGCTACACACACAGCCCCGCTACACAAACACACACACACACACGCACACAAACACACAGCCCCGCTACATACACGCACACAAAGTTACAGCAGGTGTGCGAGGGGGGCTTCGAGAGGGGGGGCGCTAGAGGAGGGGTGGGCTGCGAGAGGGGGTGGGGGGCCGTGAGAGAGAGAGACAGACACACACACACACCTAATCTGCAGTGCGGCCGGTCTTCAAAATGGCGCCGGCTTTCCCCCAACAAACCACTTTCTATGCTGGGTCGCTCTGAACTGCTCTTGCAGAAGCAGAGGATGTAAGGAACGGCTCCAGTTCGTTATATCCTATGCACTGTAGCTGCCGTATTCCTTCTGTGCATGTGTCGTGAATTGACACATACACAGAGGAAAGAAAACATGGCAGCCCCCAGTAAAGTAAGAAAGTGTTAATAAAAGTCAATATAATATTTTATTAAATAAAAACACATAAATTAATTTAAATTAAAAAAATCATGACAACTTTCCTTTAGAGGGAATGTGTCGCGAATGAAAACATTTTTTTTAAGTAAATTACTTATTTTTATTATGTTATTTAAGATTTTTTGCTGCATTTTTCTTTTCTTCCACATGGTGGGAAGTATTAAAAATTAAATAATAATTTGACATGTTTTCCTATGTTGGCCACCAGAGGGAGCACTTCCCAGAATTACAGCAAGGTAAATAAGTAAAAGCAAGCTGACTCACAGCTGCTGTAAATGTGGGAGGGAGACTCACCCTCCCCCCCCTCCCTATTCTTGGCTACAAGCCAGGAAAAGTTGTCTTCCAATTGTCTGGCTCCCACAATGCAGCTGGTAGAAGCTACAGGACACACCAAATGGCTAAGGCTGGATTCACACGAGCGTGGCGTTTTGCGCGCGCAAAAACCACTTGACAGCTCCGTGTGTCATCCGTGTATGATGCGCGGCTGCGTGATTTTCGCGCAGTCGCCATCATAGAGATGAGGCTAGTCGACGTCAGTCATTGTCCAGGGTGCTGAAAGAGTTAACTGATCGGCAGTTAACTCTTTCAGCACCCTCGACATTGAATTCCGTTCACAATATCGAGCAACCTGTTAAAAAAAACAAAAACGTTCGTACTTACCGAAAACTTCCCTCCCGGCCGTTGCCTTGGGGGCGTCCTTGGTGACGCGCCTCTATTGACATCCGGCCCCACCTCCCTGGATGACGCGGCAGTCCATGTGACCGCTGCAGCCTGTGATTGGCTGCAGCCTGTGCTTGGCCTGTGATTGGCTGCAGCGGTCACTTGGACTGAATTGTCATCCCGGGAGGTCAGACTGGAGGAAGAAGCCGGGAGTTATCGGTAAGTCAGAACTTCTTTTTTTTTTACACGTACATGTATATTGGGATCGGAAGTCACTGTCCAGGGTGCTGAAACAGTTGAACTCTTTCAGCACCCTGGACAGTGACTATCTCCTGACGTTGCATACCGGAAATTTTTTTGCCGGGTTCGGCCAAAACGAGTTCGGCCGAACCCGGTGAAGTTCAGTTCGGTTGTCCGGGTTCGCTCAGCTCAAAGACACTCCATTTGGATGTTTGTAAACAGAAAAGCACGTGGTGCTTTTCTGTTTACATTCATCCTTTTGACAGCTCTTGCGCGAATCACGCAGTTCGCACGGAAGTGCTTCCGTGCGGCATGCGTGGTTTTCACGCACCCATTGACTTCAATGGGTGCTTGATGCGCGAAAAACGCAGAAAGAACGGACATGTCGTGATTTTTTTCCAGCGGACTCACGCTGAGGAAAAATCACGGACATGTCAGCATGGCCCCATAGACACATATAGGTCCGTGCAACGCGCGTGCAAATCACGCGCGTTGCACGGACGTTTTTCCCGTTCATCTGAATAAAGCCTAAGAACGATGAAAGTCAAGAGCGAAGCCTCTGTGGTGAATGACTTTTTAGTTGACAGGTTCACACGTTTTTAAAAAACGTGGATTGTAAATAAAGAAGTGTCAAGTCAATTCCTTTGCACGTAAAACGTGCCAAATGTTCCCATAGTCAATTGGAGTGCTAATTATTCGCCAAAAAGCGCACACAAAATGAGTAAAAAAACACGCAAAAAAAGCGTCAAACACTTTATTAATCTTCCCATTTGCATCAATGGGAAAGCAAGCTTTTTTAAAAAACGTGTTGCCTAAAAAACTAAGCTCTGGATCAGTTCTTTGGTGCATAAAATGGGCCAAACGTTCCCAGAGTCAGTGGGAGTCCTAACTACGCGCCCAAAAACTTGCAAAAAGCACACACAAAAACTGCAAAAAGAACCTCGCAAATAAAAAGGAAGTGTGCATGGCCCCATAGAAATTAATGGGTCAGTCTGCTATCCGTTAAAAAAAACAAACGGATAGCACACTGAAGCATTTCACTGAAGTGTGCTAGAAGCCTAACTTTATTTTTTTTTGCAGGTTCCGCTGGATCTATTGGACTACGTTGTAGATTCGGTGGACTACTGCGATGATCTACTGTTTTTGTTTAAATAAAAATGGCTAGCGAGGATTGTTTTTATTTCAATAAATATATTTTCTTATGTCTCTGTTTTTTTAATACTTTATTACCACCTAAGGCCTCATGCACACGACCGTATTTTTTCCCACCCGTAAATACTGGCGTAAATACGGGTCCGGTGTCACACGTATTTGACCCGTTTTGCACCAGTATTTACGGACCCGTGCCCGTAAATATGGGTCCGGTGTCACCCGTATTCCACCCGTATTTACGGGCACGTTTTTGGCGGCAAAATAGCACTGCACTAATCGGCAGCCCCTTCTCTCTATCAGTGCAGGATAGAGAGAAGGGACAGCCCTTTCTGTAAAAAAAGTTAAAGAAATTCATGCTTACCCGGCCGTTGTCTTGGTGACACTTCCCTCTCTTCACATCCAGCCCGACATCCCTGGATGACGCGGCAGTCCATGTGACCGCTGCAGCCTGTGATTGACCTGTGATTGGCTGCAGCGGTCACATGGGCTGAAACGTCATCCAGGGACGGCCAGGACGTCGGGCCGGATGTCGAGAGGGACGCGTCACCAAGGCAACGGCCGGGAGACCGGACTGGAGGAAGCAGGAAGTTCTCGGTAAGTATGAACGTCTTCTATTTTTAATTTTTACAGGTTGCTCTTTATTCTGATCGGTGGTCACTGTCCAGGGTGCTGAAAGAGTTACTGCCGATCAGTTAACTCTTTCAGCTCCCTGGACAGTGACTATTTACTGACGTCGCTTAGCAACGCTGCCGTAATGACGGGTGCACACATGTAGCCACCCGTCATTACGGGAGCTCCATAGACTTCTATGGACTGTCCGTGCCGTTATTACGGCCTGAAATAGGACATGTTCTATCTTTTTTAACGGCACGGGCACCTTCCCGTAAGAAAACGGGAAGGTACCCGTGGCCAATAGAAGTCTATGAGCCCGTTATTACGGGTCGTAATTACGACCCGTAATAACGGGAGTTTTTACGGTCGTGTGCATGAGGCCTTAGTAATGGCAGTTGTCTGTTTAAAGAAAGTTTGTGGGAGGAATCCTCCAGTGCACCAATCAGCAGGTTTTCACCGCAGGTTGTGCCAGGATCGCCGTGACGGCACACGGAAGTGAAGACAGGAAAAAAAGAAAAAATTATCCAGCGCAGTGAAGTTTAAAATGGAAAGCTGTTCCAATTTTATTTCCAATTCTTTTAAAAGGGGATGACTCCCAGATGCAAGGATGAACAAATGTAATGATGCCTACGTGTTTCAGATGCATGCGGCGTTCTTCTTCATGGCTTATTGCTAACACAGTGATATTGTGTTGGGGTTTATATCCGGTCATTGACAGGTGAAGTAGATTGCGGTCCAAAGAACTTGTGCTGGAACGCAAACAAGTCTCAAAGTTACGTCAGCTACCCAGATATATGGTGAAGTGCACCACGGATATAAGGTAAGTAGTTTACATTATCTCTATGTGTAGGAAATATGTAATACATCCTATTCAGATTTGATACTCGTTGGGTCTTGAAATAGACTAAGTATATGTTGTTATTTAATGATCATAAAACCATCGACACAGGTACTGCTCACATCGTATTACTAAAAATTAGAATTTAAAATTAAGTATAGTGCTAAATACATAAAAAGCTGTTACATTTTAACTAAATTAAAAACAATGCAATGGCTGGAACAGACATCGGTAATCATAATGGATGTTAATTTGTTTATGCAAACGCTTGGTCACTAGTAGTTTAATAGTGGCCATTCGTAACAAAGAAGAGATGGAGGAATTTATGTTTAAATTTAATTAAATATTAATTTTTTTAATGTTTTTTTTATATTTTTTATACATTTTATTTTATGACCAGAATCAGAACAAGTCTTTACAGGAGGGACAAGTTGCATAGAGATCATTTATACATGATACATGTGGATATTCAATTCCTATATATGAAAATTCTTTCCAATATATCGGTAACAATGATCAAAAAGCAACCTTCAGTATCCAGTGATCCATGGCTAGTAATGAAACATTAGTTCTTTTCTATGGTTAAGATCCTTAGGGAACCTAGTCCTAAGTATGAATATCCAATAGGCTTCTCTTGCTAGGATTTTATGTTTTATGTTCCCCCCCTCTAATTGGGGTATTGACTCTACATATAACAAATTGCATTCGGTGCATTCAATAATGTAAACCACTGCCTCATTATTGAAATTAATGTATGTTTGAATTGTGAAGGTCTTGGCTCCATCAGAATCCCGAAACAGTTTAGAAGGTTTAACATAGGAGCATATACCTTGGTAATGGACGTCATCAAACAGACAACTGCCATTACTAAGGTGGTAATAAAGTATTAAAAAAACACAGAGACATAAGAAAATATTTTTATTGAAATAAAAACTCCCCCACATAATCCTCGTTAACCATTTTATTAAAAAACAAAACACGTAGATCATCGCAGTAATCCACCGAATCTTCAATGTAGTCCAATAGGTCCAGCGGAACCTGCAAAACAAAAAAAAAACAAGGTTAGTGATATGAAAAATATAAATACTTATACTCACCTACAGCAGACGTCTGTCTTGTCCCCCCAATAAATACTAGAGGTCCCCACAAGCACCCTGCATGCACACCCCGACACACACGCACATGCAAACCATCACATAAACCCCCCCACAAGCACCCTGCATACAACCCCCCCCCCAGACACCCCCCCAACAGCACCCTGCACGCACCGCCCGACACACACATGCCCACACAAACCATCACACAACCCCCCCCACAAGCACCCTGCACACAACCCCCCCACAGACACCCCCCAACAGCACCCTGCACACACACCCCCACACACACACATGCCCACGCAAACCATCACATAACCCCCCCACAAGCACCCTGCGCACAACCCCCCTCCACAGACATCCCCACAGACACCCCCCCCCAACAGCACCCTGCATGCACCCCCCACACACACACACACGCCCACCAACAAACAACCCCCCAAAAGCACCCTGCACACAGCCCCACCCCCACAGTGGCAGTTGCATGTTTGGGGGGTATGTTGTGTGTGTGTGTGTGTGTGTGTGTGTGTGTGTGTGCGCACATACACGACACACAGCTCTGCCGTGCTGGCGCAGACACAGTTCTCCTGCGCGGGCACACACACAGCCCTGCTGTGCGGCCGCACACAGTTCTGCTACACACACAGCTCTGTTACACACACACACATCTCTGCTACACACACACACACACACACACACACACATAGCTCTGCTACATACACAGCTCTGCTACACACAGCTCTGCTACACACACAGCTCTGCTACACAAACACACAGCCCTGCTACACACACACACACACACATACACACACAGCCCTGCTACACACACACAGCCCTGCTACACACACAGCCCTGCTGCACACATACACACACAGCCCTGCTGCACACATACACACACAGCTCTGCTACACACACACACACACACACACACACACAGCCCTGCTACACACACACACACGGCTCTGCCACACACACACACACACACACACACATGGCTCTGCCACACACACACACACACACACAGCTTACCAACACCAGTGGACCAACACCAGCAGATGACATGGCTCCACAAACCATCACTGACTATGGAAACTTCACACTGGACCACAAGCAACTTGGATTGATGCCGCTCCACTCTTCCTCCACACTCTGGGACCTTGATTTCCAAATTAAATGCAAAATTTACTTTAATCTGAAAACAGGACTTTGGACCACTGAGCAACAGTGCTGGTCCACTGTGTTATATCAAGTCCAGAGTGAGCGCAGAAGTCTACCAGGAAACTTTAGAGCACTTCATGCTTCCCTCTGCTGACAAGCTTTATGGAGATGCTGATTTCATTTTCCAGCAGGACTTGGCTCCTGCCCACACTGTCAAAAGTACCAATACCTGGTAATAACCACAGTATCACTGTGCTTGACTGGCCAGCAAACTCGCCTGACTTAAAACCCCATAGAGAATCTATGGGGTATTGTCAAGAGGAAGATGAGAGACACTAGACCCAACAATGCAGACGAGTTGAAGGCTGCCATCAAAGCAACCTGGGCTTCCATAACACTTCAGCAGTGCCACAGGCTGATCGCCTCCATGCCACGCCACATTGATGCAGTAATTCATGCAAAAGGAGCCCCGACCAAGTATTGAGTGCATATACTGTACATACTTTTCAGTAGGCTGACATTTCGGTATTAAAAATCATTTTTCTAATTTTCTGAGACACTAAATTTTGGGTTTTCATTAACTATTAGCCACAATCATCAACATTAAAAGAAAAAAAAATGGAAATAGATCAGTCTGTGTGTAATGAATCTATATAATATAGGAGTTTCACTTTTTTAATTGAATTACTGAAATAAATTAACTTTTTGGTGATATTCTAATTCATTGAGAAGGACAAGTATTTTAGATGAATTTAACTGCACTTAAAAAAAAACAAAAAAAAACACTTCTTAAATAAAAACCAGACATTTTGTTACTGTCTTTAAACATTAGCACACTTATATACAGTATTCATACAGGGCCAGATGCTGACTCACTCATCTAGACACCCAAAGCAAGACAATCGCTTGCTCACTCATTCATTCAGGCACCCAGGGCCAATATTGGTTTGCTCACTTACTGCCCAGCAGTGGCGTAGCTAAAGGCTCATGGGCCCCGATGCAAAAGTTCTTATTGGGCCCCCCCCCCCCCCCGCAAACTCCTCATGGCCGACGGTCCGCAGCTTTCAGCTGCATCGCTGGGTCTCCTAAGTGACCCAACAGTGCAGCACTAGCAGCCAGGGCATCACTAAGGCTGGGTTCACACACACTATTTACGGACGTAATTCGGGCGTTTTAGCATTGAATTACGTCCGAAAATGCGTCTCAAAAGCGTTGGCAAACATCTGCCCATTCATTTGAATGGGTCTTACGGACGATGTTCTGTGCCGACGGTCATTTTTTTACGCGCCGCTGTCAAAAGGCGGCGCGTAAAAAAGACGCCCGCGTCAAAGAAGTGCCTGTCACTTCTTCAGACGTAAATGGAGCCGTTTTCCATGGACTCCATGGAAAAACAGCTCCAATTATGTCCGTAATGGACGCAGCGAAAGACGCCTGCACATGCCTTTACGGCTGAAATTACGGTGCTATTTTCTCCTGAAAACAGCCCCGTAATTTCAGCCGTAACGGACGCTGCCGTGTGAACACACCCTAAGGGGTTAAAATGTCAGGGGAAATAGCCCCAATACAGATGTGTCCACCCCCCAAACAAAAATGTGTGTATAGGAGACAGCATAGCATATCTATAGCACTACGACCCTATAAACTATGGATAGGATTAGATACATTGGCTCAGCAGACAGTATCACACATGATAGGATTAGATACAGTGGCTGAGCAGACAGTATCACACATGATAGGATTAGATACAGTGGCTGAGCAGACAGTATCACACATGATAGGATTAGATACAGTGGCTGAGCAGACAGTATCACACATGATAGGATTAGATACAATGACTCAGCAGACAGTATCACACATGATAGGATTAGAAACAGTGGCTCAGCAGACAGTGCCACACATGATAGGATTAGATACAGTGGCTCAGAAGGCAGTATCACACAAGATAGGATTAGACACAGTGGCTCAGCAGACAGTATCACACATGATAGGATTAGATACAGTGGCTGAACAGACAGTATCACACATGATTGGATTAGATATAGGGCCCAGCAGACAGTATCACACATGATCGGATTAGATACAGTGGCTCTGAAGGCAGTATCACACATGATAGGATTAGATACAGCGGCTCAGCAGACAGTATCACACATTATTGGATTAGATATAGGGCCCAGCAGACAGTATCACACATGATAGGATTAGATACAGTGGCTCAGCTGACAGTATCACACATGATAGGATTAGATACAGTGGCCCAGCAGACAGTATCACACATGATAGGATTAGATGCAGGGCTCAGCAGACAGTATCACACATGATAGGATTAGCTACAGGGCTAAGCAGACAGTATCACACATAGGATTAGATACAGGGCTCAGCTCACTGACTAGTCGGTTCCAGCGCTGGACCCAGGAAAGGTAAGAATAATAATTTTGCTTCTTTATGTGTTACTGATTATTTTTGTGTGTTTGTGTTTTTTTACTGGTTTGGTTGTTGGACTTCGGATACGAGGACTTCAATGACGGCCTTTTTTGTTATTCTCAATTAAATGGTTAATGAGGGTTGTGTTTTTTTATTTCAATAAAATATTTTTTCTATGTGCTTGTATCTTTTTAAACTTTATTATCACCGCCTTAGTAATGGCCGCTGGCTGATTGACAACCTCCATTACTAAGGCGGGGCTTAATGTTAGCCGGTGCAAAGTCCAACACTAACCCCCATTATTACCCCGGTACCCACCGCCACCAGGGGTGCTGGGAAGAGCCGAGTACGAACCAGTACCCGTCCATCTGTAGTGATGGTCAGGCACCGGGGCGGCCGCAGGCTGGTAGTATTAGGCTGGGGAAGGCCAAAAACAGTGGCACCTACCACCCTGGTAATGCTGCCTGCTGCTGCTGTGTTGTATCTGGCTGGTTATGAAAATTGGGGGGGACCCCACATCGTTCTTTCCAATTATTTTTTATTTATTTATTTTTTAAATGACGTGGGGTGCCCCCCATTTTTCATAACCAGCCAGATACAATAAAGCAGCAGCAGGTTAGAATTACCAGGGTGGGAAGGGGCACTGTATCTGGCCTTTCCCCTCCTGATACTACCAGACTGCGGCCGCCCCAGTGGCCGACCATCACTACAGATGGTTGAGTACTGGATGGTACCCGGCTCTTTCCAGCACCCCTGGTGGCGGTGGGTACCGGGGTAATAAAGGGGGTTAGTGTTCGCCTCTGCATCGGCTAACACTAAGCCCCGCCTTAGCAATCTACGCTGTCAATCAACCGGCGGCCATTACTAAGGCGGTAGTAATAGAGTTTAAACAAAGACATAGAAAAAATATTTTATTGAAATAAAAAAAAAACACACAACCCTCATTAACCATGTTATTGATAAAAAAAAGCCGTCATCGAAGTAGTCCTGGAATCCGCTGTAGTCCAACGACCGAACCTGTAAGAAAACATACAAAAAAAATGATTAGTAACACATGTGTTAGGCTTAGATACAGGGCCCATGTGTGATACTGTCTTTGGGACCCTGTATCTAAGCCTACCACAAGGTAGGCTTAGATACAGGGTCCAGCAGACAGTAATCTTATACAGTATAAGATTACTGTGTGCTGGGGCCCTGTATCTAAACCTACAGTGTGGTAGGCTTATATACAGGGCCCATCAGACAGGATCACGCATGGGCCATGTATCTAAGCCTACCATGTGATTGGCTTAGATACAGGGCCCAGCAGACAGGATCACGCATGGGCCATGTATCTAAGCCTACCATGTGATTGGCTTAGATACAGGGCCCAGCAGACAGGATCACGCATGGGCCATGTATCTAAGCCTACCATGTGATTGGCTTAGATACAGGGCCCAGCAGACAGGATCACACAATCTGTGATCCTGTCTCATGGGCCCCCTAAGCCTGCTACATCGTAGGCTTAGGGGTTGTGCAGTCCCTAAACATTGATGGCCTATCCACAGGATAGGCCATCAATAGCTGATGTGTCTCCTGGGTCCCGCAAATAATCTGTTTTGAAGGAGCCGCAGCACTCGTATGAGAGCTGCTACCCCTTCATTTCACTACTCGCTCACACTGTGAATCGCCGACACGGATTCACAGGGTGACCGGAATGAAGTGACCGGAATGAAGGGGAGCAGCTCTCGTACGAGTGCTCCGTCCCCTTCAAAACAGCTGATTGGCGGGTCCCGAGAGTCGGACCCCGCCAGTCAGGGCTACTCTTACCTTCCTCTTCAGCCATGGCGGTAGTTCTGTCGTCTCGATGCTGTGCGCGGCGCATAGCGCTGTGACGTCATGCGCTGCGCACAGCGATTGACGTCAGGACCTCCGCTGCGACCCGGAACTAGGAAGGTAAGTACAGCCTCTTACTATAGTAACAGGGGCCCGCGTCCCGAGTTACTATAGTAACTTTTTATTGATATAGTGCGGGGAGCCGCTGCGACCCCTATAGCTACGCCAGTGCTGCCCAGAGACCCAGGTTCATATGTTTGTGCACCTAGCTAATACACTCACCCAGACACCTAGACATATGCTCACGCATTTATCCAGGTACTTGCTCATCTACACAAGCACCCACCCAGATGGTCGCTTACCCACACAGGTCCATGCATGCTTTTACTCACTAGCTCAAATTCTTTTTTATATATCTTGTGGTCTTCATGCAGACTACAGCAGTGTGACATGGTGCATGGCAGTACTCATCAGGTGTCACACATAAAACTGGTGGAGGGGTGAAGCCAAGAGTTACGAGACTGGCTGGCTGTGCTTTTTGGAGCAGATGGGGCAGGTGATTTACCACAAACTTAACAGTGCTGCTGATGGCTGTAAGGTGGAAGGAAACCTATGAGTACTTTGCATTGGTACTGGCCACCTGTAAGAGAATGGGGTAGAATAAGGAGTAATTTGCTTCCAATCTGTATTTGAGAACCTAGCTGGGAGACAGATTGGGTAGGATGTTCTAGTGAAAAATAAGACTGTTTCACAAACTCAGTACAGACGACTTAGGTTATGGATTTTCACAGTTTATATTTTTAAGGCCTATTAAAGGGCATTTCATATATTTCTTCTGGTAGGTCTCCTTAACAGAACCTATTGGACTCCAGTCAGTGGCTTGATTTCAAATGATTTGGTCAATCTTGTTTGTTTTGGGTTGTTTTTTTTATAGTAAAAGGTGAAAATTTGAAAATAGCTTTATACATTTTATATCATGTGGTAAATAGGTAGTTTCATCTTAACATATATCCAGTAATAATAGGGATGTAAGAACCCTTGTATGCAAATATTCCATTATTTCACGAACATTATGTACTTGTAAAGTGTAAGAAGGAGTGTATTTAATTTCATTGTTTCAACAAAGTGACACAGCTGGTATCCCATCATTACATTTTTTGTTATGCAAGTTCTAAGCAAACAGTTAACCAGGAAGACTTCTCTAGCTAAAATATATCCTGCTCATGTACTCGGTAGTATAGCTTTTGCAGGGGTAATCGGAATTGCTTTGTTAGATTACGTATTACAAGTTTGTTATAAACATTTCTCTTTGCTTATAACATTAATGAAAGATAATATCAAGAATACAAAAAGGAGGAAAATTAAGCGCACATTCTGCTAGTAAACTTCCCTTGGGTCTGCCATTGTACCCTGGTAGAAACTGCTCAAAGGTGTTTTTTTTTTCCTTAGGCTAGGCCTTCAATATTTGATCAGTGGTGGTCCATTTCCTGAACAACACAATGAAGAGGCAGTCCATCAATAGTTACATCCTAAAAAACACTTTATTGCCCTTCCAATACTCATCTAAGTTGGGAGAATCGAAGAATAAGGTTGAATGCTTGGGAGACGTTATGCCCTGGCAAATACACTGGGGAAGTACTTGAATCATTTATGAAAGAAGCTAGATACAGCCTTTTCTCCGCAGTGTCCTCTTACATGACATCCCTCCACCTTATCCAGTACCAGCCACATCCATCCATACGGGTGAGATGCTGTGCCTGTTTAAACAATTAAGTGGATGTGGTCATTGTTGGCGCAACCGCAGCCCTTTATTGTATTGATCAGGAAAGAGCCCCAAGGGATCGGCCCAACAATTTCGCAGGTCATCTCCTTCCATCAGGTCAGTGACTTTTTTAAGTGAGGGAATCTGTCCTGACTGAGGTGAGCTCCAGATATTTAATCAATCAACAGAACCTTCCATCCCAGATATTAATCCATCTTCCAAGTCACCACAGAATATTAGGACAAGCTAGAGGGCCCTCAAAGCACCAGAGCTTCAAAGTGGGGTACATCCAATAGGAACCTGCCCCAGTCCCTGTTTGGCAGGCTGTACTCAAAACTTTGCACAAAAGATAGAATTGACTACAATAAAAAGGCTGAGCGTGACATGAAGCTCAAAATAATCCACTGCCAACACTCTTGAGACCTAAAACAGTTCTTCCTAGTAGACACACTGAACAAAAAGCGTTACATACTGAATGTTAAAGGTAGGGGTTTGTCTGAATCCATAGCAAATAGTGCTTTATTGTCATCCGTCTCAACTTTATTCTCCAACTACCTTGGTTGCCCTGACTAATGGCAGATTATCGTTAGGGCGGTTCGGGCAGCCGCCCGGGGCCCAAGGCTTCCGGGGGGCCCATGGCCGGCCGAACATGATCGCACGGGCCCCCTCATGCCCGGTGGCGTCGCTAGCACTGGCGGGTGCCCCGGTGCTAGCGGCAGCCACATTCATTTGTATCTGAGTCCTCAGGACTTAGATACAAATTAATACTATAGGTTGCAGGTCACGTTCGGCTTGCAGCCTATAAGGCACTGGGAAGACTCCCTGCACAGGTCGGCGTGATGAGGTACTGCATCACGCCAGTCTGCGCATGGGTCTAGTTCGGAGGATTCACACGCGTCCAGCTGGAGCGGCCGCCACAGGGTAAGGTAAGTAAACTGTATATATTTTTTTATGTAGAGACTATCGCTGTGTATATATTTAAGGAGGGGGGGATTGCTCCGTTACACTATATACAAGGGTCCTGGGTGGCCCTATATACAAGGGGGAGAGTAGCGCTGTGTGGGCCTGTATACAAAGGGGGTAGTGCTCTGTGACACTATATACAAGGGGGGAGTGCTGTGTGACACTATATACAAAGGGGGGAGCGCTTTGTGACACTATATACAAGGGGGGAAAGCTGTGTGACACTATGTACAAAGGGGGAGGGCTGTGTAGCACTATATACAGGGGGGCTGTGTAGTGCTATCCACAGCGGTATGTGTGTGGCGCTCTTTATAGAGGGGGCTTTTTGGCGCTATTTACAAGAGGGGGAGAACTGTGTGGAGCTCTCTACAGGGGGGCTGTATGGCACCATCTATAGGGGGCTGTGTGTAACGCTCTCTACGGGGGGATGTGTGATATCTACAGGGGGCTGTGTGTGGCGCTATCTATGGGGGTGTGTAATATCTACAGGGGCTGTGTGGGGCACTATGTATAGGGGGCTGTGTGTGGCACTATGTACAGGGGGCTGTGTATATGTGGTGTTTTACAGCGTTTCGTATTCTTAGTCTTTGCTGCTATTATATTTAGGGGCACAGTATGTGGCACCATGATAATTTTATTTTCGTTTATAGGTGTGGAAATGTTGGAAAAGTGAGGAGCCGCAGACATTGGAGTGGCAAATTCTGCAGAAATGGGTCATGGCCGGGAGAAGTCGTCATGAGCTCTGGACCGGATGGATAAGAAAAGAGGAAAAAAACTACTAGAATCTGAGACGTTGTCACCTGTGAGTCACTAGATATATAGAGAATCTGTCACCTTTCCTGACATGTTTATTATAGGAAATCCTTGTATTTCACAAAAAGACTTTCTGAAGTCCAGGACTGAAAGACAATTCCCCTTGTCAGGAGGATGTGTCCCAAACAGTGTGATACTGTCAGTATGTAGGGACACAGCCCTGTAATCGTAACACCCATTTGTTAATGCTTGCCCAAAAAGGTAGTGTTAACAATAGTTACGGTGCGGAAGGGGGGCCCAAGTTTGGGTAACAGCCCAGGGCCCATGGTCTACTTAATCCGCCACTGGCCCTGACACCTGCTATAATCTAAGATTTTCTCTACCTCTATCTTCAGAGATTATTTATGCATATTTGAAGAAATAGTGGACAGAGGAACTGCCTTCAAAACAGTTGAACTTTTCATCCATCTGAATTATGATGGTCAAAACTTTCATTTACTTCCTGACCTTTAGGGACCTGAACTTTTATTTGCTCTAACTGGTTTACAGAGCAAAAGTACATGTCTTTGTTAATGCTGGTTCCCAAGGTTGCCTAGGTAACAGATTTGTTTAAGATTCTGTTTTTGGCCTTTCGCTCTCCGCCCACCTTGGTTTTTACTTGGGAATCAGACATTTTATGTTTTCTTAACTATGATATAATAATGTACACAATATTTTCTTTATGTGTTCTTATGTGACAAAATGTTCTGTGCGTAATACTTGTAGTTTTAAGCAAGTTAGACTTTACTATTTGTTTAATCAACTATCAATTCTTGCAGTTAGTTATTCATTTCAGGTGAACCTGTAGAACTAGCTGTTTATAGATGCACAGGCTCAGAAGCTCCACCTAGAGTCCTAATCCGGAAGAGCACATTGTTATATAAAAGTAGAGTATTCCTGTAAACATACATATGAGCCATTGGTAAAGCAGACAAATGTGTCATATACCAGTTACATAAATGCTCTGTCATTCAACCAACCGTATTGAAAAATGCACTAAATTGCGGTAAAAACGCATGCGTTTTTTTAGATGCGGTTGTAACTGCACCTCAACTGCAATATCTGATACAGCCCTAGTGTGTATTTACGTAAATTTCACAGGTCACAGTCAAATTGGGGTTTTTGACACAATTTCCATAAAATCACTCCAAGAACTGCTATTTGACCATGACGCATGAATACACCATAACGTGTGTTTTTATTAAACCCTTGTAACTACCAGCAGGTTTGTGGACCCACTGGGCTACTCCATGGTAACGGAGTAGCTGCTGTCCAGACAGGCGTAATACAGTCACAGGTAGATGGAGGCAGCAGGACACAGTCAGATTGCTGGTAGCCATATAAACTGGTGCCGGATTGCTGGAAACAAACTGGTGCCGGATTGCTGGAAACAAACTTGTGCCGGATTGCTGGGAGCAGGCTGGTGCCGGATTGCTGGGAGCAGGCTGGTGCCGGATTGCTGGGAGCAGGCTGGTGCCGGATTGCTGGGAGCAGGCTGGTGCCGGATTGCTGGGAGCAGGCTGGTGCCGGATTGCTGGGAGCAGGCTGGTGCCGGATTGCTGGGAGCAGGCTGGTGCCGGATTGCTGGGAGCAGGCTGGTGCCGGATTGCTGGGAGCAGGCTGGTGCCGGATTGCTGGGAGCAGGCTGGTGCCGGATTGCTGGGAGCAGGCTGGTGCCGGATTGCTGGGAGAAGGCTGGTGCCGGATTGCTGGGAGAAGGCTGGTGCCGGATAGCTGGGAGCAGGCTGGTGCCGGATTGCTGGGAGCAGGCTGGTGCCGGATTGCTGGGAGCAGGCTGGTGCCGGATTGCTGGGAGCAGGCTGGTGCCGGATTGCTGGGAGCAGGCTGGTGCCGGATAGCTGGGAGCAGGCTGGTGCCGGATAGCTGGGAGCAGGCTGGTGCCGGATATCTGGGAGCAGGCTGGTGCCGGATTGCTGGGAGCAGGCTGGTGCCGGATTGCTGGGAGCAGGCTGGTGCCGGATAGCTGGGAGCAGGCTGGTGCCGGATAGCTGGGAGCAGGCTGGTGCCGGATAGCTGGGAGCAGGCTGGTGCCGGATCTCTCAATGATCTTTCGGCGCCCCACCCCATCATTAAATAAAAATGCCCCATAAAAAAATTATAATGCCCCTTTAGTGCCCCTATACAGTATAATAATAATATATTACAACCCCTTCAATGACACAGTATTTTGTCCTCTAATTGTGCCCACAGTATTACGCCATCTGTAGTACCCCTACACAGTATAATGTCCACTTAGTGGCCCCCACACAGTATAGTGCCCCCCTGTAGATTTTGCCATATAGCCTCCCTGTAGACAGTGCCATAATCCCCCATCTCCTTTATGTAGATCGTGCCAAACAGCCCCCCCACCTCCCCCTTGTATACAGTGCCATACAGTCCCCCACCTCCCCCTTGTAGACAGTGTCATACAGTCCCCCACCTCCCCCTTGTAGACAGTGCCATACAGTCGCCCACCTCCCCCTTGTAGACAGTGCCCCCAAACAAAAACAAAAATTGTACTCACCTAGGCCCCGTTCCCATGACGAACTGAGCTGCTCAATGACGGGATTCATGTGGAGGAGCGGACATTGATAACCACCTTTCTTGCTGTCTATGGGTAAGGCTATTGCCATACAGATTACTTTCTAAAGCACTGTCACTTTTTTCTTACCTTTTCTTGTTTACATTGACTCAATATATCTATATAGCACACCTACTAGTATTGGGAAGATTTCCCCTTGTGTGGGGAGGTGTATACTTCTTGAAATAAGTAACTGTATACCATTTGTTAACCCATATGAGTCAGCAATAATAATTACTAGTAGCTCCGCTGTTCTTACTAGAGTCTTATCTTTATGCATTTTAATATTGTTTGTGATACATGTCTAATAAAAGTTTATAGTTTTATATACAAACTGGCCTGAAACGCTCTGATTGTTTTCTCTTGTGTATGGATCAATGACGGGTTCGTGTAGCCTAGTACAGAGTTTCCCAACCTTTTCAGACTCGAGGCAGCACTGTAAAAATAAAATTTGCTCAGGGCCCCCCTACCAAAAATTGTTTCGAGAAAGACAGAAAACGGCTAAGAACAAGCACTACACTCGTAGGGTATGTTCACACACGTTTTTTGTAAGGCAAAAAAAAATCTGCCTCAAAATTCCTTCAGTAACTGACAGCGTTGTGTGACCTTTTTTGTGTCTTTTCTTAAGCTGTTGAAGCGAATGCAAAAGACGCAGGAAAAAAAGCTCCAAACGAGCGCTGCAAGTATTTTCTGCCTCCTATTAATTTCAATTGGAGGTCAGAGGCGGAAACCACTTAAAAACCATCAGCCCCCACTCACAGTAAAATGACCATCAGCCCACCACTCACAGTAAAATGACCATCAGCCCACCACTCACAGATTCCCCCTGTAGGTAGCGCCACACAGCCCCTTGTAGGTAGCGCCACACAGCCCCCTTGTGGGTAGCGCCACACAGCCCCCTTGTAGGTAGCACCACACAGCCCCCTTGTAGGTAGCGCCAGACAATCCCTTGTAGATAGCGCCACACAGCCCCCTGTAAAGAGCGCCACACAGCCCCCTGTAGAGTGCGCCACACAGTCCCCTGTAGGGAGTGCCACACAGCTACCTGTAGGGAGTGCCACACAGCCCCCTGGTAGGAAGTGCTGCACAGCCTCCTGCTATGGAGTGCCGCACAGCCCCCTAGTAGGGAGTGCCGCACAGACCCCTGGTAGGGAGTGCCGCAAAGGCCCCTTGTGGGGAGTGCCACACAGCCCACAGCCCCCTGGTTGGTAGTGCCCCACAGCCCCCTGGTTTGTAGAGCCCCACAGCCCCCTAGTTGGTAGTGCCACACAGCCCACAGCCCGCTGGTTGGTAGTGCCACACAGCACACAGCCCCCTGGTTGGTAGTGCCACACAGCACACAGCCCCCTGGTTCATAGTGCCACACAGCCCACAGCCACCTGGTTGGTAGTGCCACACAGCCCACAGCCACCTGGTTGGTAGTGTCACACAGCCCACAGCCCCCTGGTTGGTAGTGCCACACAGCCCACAGCCCCCTTGTTGGCAAATAAATGTGTGGAAATAAACTAAGATATAACTTTTATTTAGTCTCGTTAAAGAATTAATCCTTTTAGCTAGATTAAATAAAAGTTATATCTTAGCTTATTTCCACACATTTATTTGATAGCTGCGAAAGCTGGGTATTTTGTGTTCTCCTGCACAGTTGTCCTTTTTTGTAGGTAGTGCCACACAGCCCACTTGTAGATAGAACCCCACCCCCCACCCCTTCCAGTATAGATAGCGCCACTGTAGCTCCCTGAAGGAGTGGAATCCCCATGTGACCGGGGATTCCGCTCCTGGAGCGCTGCTTGATGTCTCTGTCCATATATGGACAGTGACATCAGGGGAAACTCCTGAAGTGGAATCCCCGTCCACAGCGTTGCTGACGCTGTGACCGTCGATTCCACTCCAGGAGAAGCTCCTGTCGTTTGTGTCCATGACGTCACTGGCTTCTCCTGGAGTGGAATCCCCGGTCATAGCGTCTGCAGCACTGTGACCGGGGATTCCGCTTCAGGAGTTTCCCCTGATGTCACTGTCCATATATGGACAGAGACATCAAGCAGCGCTCCAGGAGCGGAATCCCTGGTCACACGGGGATTCCGCTCCTACAGGTAGCTACAGTGGCGCTAGTAGATAGCCGAGCAGGGAGATACCTCTGCTGCACTATTGTTTCCGTCAAAAATTGACATTAAGGGCCTGTCCACATCACCGTTCGCTTTCCGTTCCGGGGTTCCGTCGACTCCGCTATTGATTCCGTCAGAAAATCGGAAACCTGCCGGAATGGTGACGAATGGAAACCATTACCGATGTTTCCGTCACCATTGAGATCAATGGTGACTGAAACGGGAGCTGTGCTTTCCCTTTCACTTTCCGTTGCGGCGTTCACCCGACGGAAACCTCCGAGGGAACCCCGGAATGGAAATGAACGGTGATGTGAACAGGCCCAAACATGACTGAAAGCAGCTTTCTGTTTTTCTTTAACATTGAAGTCAATGGATGACGGATACAAACGGAAGCAAACTGAAAATGAAAGCTAGAGAGATGCAAAGATAAAAACGGATCCGTTAAAAACGGAGTATAACTGATGACAAACTGACACAAACGGAAAGAAAAGAGTCAGTTTTTTTGATGGATCCGGTAAACATTTTACCTTCCGTGGCATACATCAGTCTGTCCATTTTTGTTTATTTCAACGGATCCGCTAAAACGGATGTCACAACACAGATGTGAATTAAGCCTTAGTATTTCTGTAAAAATGTAATGTATTATAATCCCACGGTCTCTGCTTACACAGGTCACAGGTTTTATATATACTTACTTTTCTCATGGATTGACAGCAAATACAGTGAAAAAGGATGGTATGAAAGTGCTCATTAAATGCTGCACTTTTGCTAATAGGTTTTAAATTAGTCAATAATGTTATCTTATCAAAAGCTGATAGCCAGACAAACAAGGCAGTTGGCACACTTTATCCACAGAAATACTCTAGTAATGCACTCCTTTCACATGTGGTCCTACAATATGATTATAAACATTTTAGTGCTAAAATTATAAATGTGGGCCTCCACCGATCAAACATTTATGTCTTCTCTATGCTAATGATAGGCAATCAACATCTTTAACCCTGTATCGAGCACAGTTTTCTTTAACCGCACAAACATCTTATGATACTCTTCTATTAAAGTTATCAAGGCCAGTGCAGCATTTAGCAGCAGTCATTTTTGGGCTAAAATGACAGTCACTCTCCCCATATGGTATACTGTCATACAGTGTACAGGTCACCATACTAGAGAGTGTCCAAATATACAGGTCGTACAATATAATGGCGAAATAACACTTCTACACAGTTTTCTAAATAACAATGTTATACAGAGCCACCACCATAATACAAAAAATGTATATACTATACAGTGCCTAAGTAGTAGAGCCTCACAAGAAAACACCATCATGAGGTGCCCCTTTCAGCAGGGCCAACAGATGCGGCCAGATTGAACGCACAGGTCACGCAACCCTTAGGCCAGCCATCACCCAGAGACAGTTTCACCCTGGAGTGTCTGGAGACACTGCCACATGATAGCCACTTCACTGCTTTTACAGTTTCACGGCCTACTGCACAAATGTAAAAAGGTGCTTACAGCAGGTTGAGCAGCCAACTGCCAAAATGTAAATATTCTTGCAGGTTCCACAGTCTGTTGATAAAAATAAAAAAATATATTGGAGTGTACAGGTGAGACCCAATACAAGATCAGGATAATCTGAATGAGTACTAATATAGTCACCAGTGATTAAGTGCTACGTGACAGTACAACAATGATATTAACAACTGTACTGTGTGACATCACTAACCTGTAGTGCTGGACATTATGTGTTGTACACTATACTAATACTCATCATCGTGCAACATCACACGGATATCCTCTACTGTTTTATATAAAAATCCACTACTGAGACAAAACTCTGGTCTAGGCTGGCTATATTGTCAGTTTACTAAAACTTTGAGAGAGAAAATGTTCACATTAGCACTGAAGTGGTTAATCCTGCAGTCCAAACCTCAGCAAACACTATTATTCAATGCGTTAACAGACATAACATTGCTATGTAAACTGAGTTACAGTGGAAATGTTTCACCTTTACACACTACAATGAAGTTTTCCACCACAAATTACAAAAATCTATGCAACAGTTAGGAATTTGAATGACATAAATCATGCAACTAAAGGAACACTTCAACGAAGCTGAACTATGAGGACAGCTCTTTATTATAGCTATTTTGTACAATAAATTATCTTGTTCTCGTTGACCATTAAAATAAGACTTACGCTAGAGTGAATACTGTTTCTTATGGTATGAGTGAAGCTAGACGCTACTGTGCACTGGAAAATGAAGAATTGGAAGGATTTAGGATCAGCAGTTATAGTTGGTGTTATAGTAGTAGTTGGTGCTGCTACTGCTGAATAGGTGTGGCGTTTTATCTTATCTCAGGTCAGCTTGCGTAACTATTTTCCGGTCCCCACCTCAGTAATGACAGCTGTGTCCTACAGGCAAGTGTGACATATTATGTGACATCTTACACAGAGATAAGCATGTCTACTTAACCATCCATATTAAAAATAAGAGTATAACAGTGTGTTTATCAATCACATACGATTAACAGATGCTAGAAGGCAAGTGAAGGCACATTTATGAAGCATATCAAACAAAATGAGCCATTTTTATGGTTCTACTTACCTATTTGTAATCTTCAATTCTCTTCGACACTTTCAGGCCAACTAATCCTACTCCTTTATACATAATACAATCAACTTTATACTCCCTCATTATCTTAAACATCCCCGCGTTCCCCTCGAATAACAATTAATACACAGGATTGGATGAAATTGGCCACGGCAGCCAGTTTATTGACAAACATAACATCAATAAAGATAGTGTTGACGCAATTCCAGCCAAAAATATATTAGACTGAAGGTTTATGTAGGTGTGTCAACCGACACCTGTATCAGTACACCTGTTTCCGCGTCAGAAAACTTGTCAAAATACTCAGTGTGAACTCCCCCTATAGATGCTACGAGTCAGACTGACCCCCCTCCCCTATAAACAATGTCATTCTCCAGGCTCTCAAGGACGATCGGCTCCTTTAATAAACGCAAAAATGGGTAAATATTTATCTATATTCTCCATAACAAGAAAGACTAAATAACTACCATACAGCTTACTAAGGCTATGTTCACACAGAGTTTTTTGACGCGGAAACCGCGACGCAAAACTCGTCAAAGACCGGCCGAAAATGCCTCCCATTGATTTCAATGGGAGGCGGAGGCGTCTTTTTCCTGCGAGCGGTAAAACCATCTCGCGGGAGAAAGACGGGACATCCCCTATCTTCGGACGTTTACGCCTCTGACCTCCAATTGACATCAATGGGAGGCAGAGAAAGCGTATTTCGCTGAGTTTTATGCCCGTGGCGCTCAATGGCCGCGGGCGAAAAACGCTGAGAAAATTGGCGTGCAGGCAGAGGAAAATCTGCCTCAAACTTCAAAACGGAATATTGAGGCAGAATTTTCGCCTGCAAAAAACTCAGTGTGAACCCAGCCTTAAGAAAAAAAAAGATAGTTTCAGACAAGGCTGACATAGATATATTAGCTTTAAAGCAATATGACTTATTAATCTCAAAAGGGCTCCTTCATGCCACAAGATGGATTCCAGAGAGTGGCGTAACTATAGGGGTCGCAGCGGTCGCAATTGTGACCGGGCCGCGAAGCCAGGGGGCCTGCGGCCCCCGCACCACATCAATAAAAAGTTACTATAGTAACTGTTGCCTATGTAATAAACTACACGGGCCCCCATTACTATAGTAACTGATAGTACTTAACTTCCCCCTTCCGGAGCGCAGCGGAGGTCTTGACGTCACAACGCTGTGCGCTGCGCACAACATCCTGACCCTGGATGGAGTAAGAACCTCCACTGCGGCCGAAGAAGAGAATATATGTAATACCACTGTCTGCTGGAGCTGATCGGTCGGGGTCCGACTCCCAAGCCCCTGCTAATTAGCTGTTTTGAAGAGGGTGCAGCACTCGTACGAGCGCTACTTCCCCTTCATTCCGGTCCCTTTCTCACACTGTGAATCGCCGACATGGATGTGTCAGCGATTCACAGTGTGCGCAAGTAAGCAAAATTAAGGGGAAGCGGCACTTGTACGAGCACTACACCCCCTTCAAAACAGCTGATTGGCGGGGGCCCGGGAGTTGGCCCCCGACCCATCAGCTATCGATGGCCTATCCTGAGGATAGGCCATCAATGTTTAGGGACTGGACAACACCTTTTAAGCCTACCATGTGGTATTCTTAGATACAGGGCCCCAGCAGACAGTAATCTTATACTGTATAGGATTCCTGACTGCCTTGTGGTAGGCTTAGATACAGGGTCCAACAAACAGTATCACACATGCACATGGGCCCTGTATCTAAGCCTACCATATGTGTTAGGCTGTGCTCACATCACCGTTGCCCTTCCAGTGAGGGGTTCCGTCAGAAGTTTCTGTCGGGTAACCCCTCAACGGAAAGGCAAACTGAAAACTTAGCTTCCGTTTCCCTCACCATTGATCTCTATGGTGACGGAAACGTTGCTAAAGGTTTCCATTTGTTACCCATGTGACAGGGTTCCGTTGTTCTTGACGCAACCAATCGACTATCGACGGAAACCTCTGACGGAACCCCTCAACGGAAGGGCAGCGGTGATGTGAACTGGCCCTTACTAATGATTTTTTTTGTGTTTGTGCTTTTTTACAGGTTCGGTCGTTGGACTACATCGGATTCGAGGACTACTTCGATGACGGCTTTTTTTATTATCCATAAAATGGTTAATGAGGGTTGTGTGTGGGGGGGGGGGGGTTATTTCAATAAACCTATTTTTTTCTATTTTTTTTTTTTCACTTTATTACTACCGCCTTATTAATAGCTGCTGGTTGATTGACAGCATCCATTACTAAGGCGGGGCTTAGAGTTAGCTGGTGCAGAGGCCACCAGTACCCACCGCCACCAGGGGTGCCGGGAAGAGCCGGGTGCGATCCAGTACCCGACCATCTGTAGTGATGGTCAAGCACTGATGCAGCCGCAGGGTGGTATTATTAGGCTGGGAAAGGCCAAACGCAGTGGCCCTTCCAACCCTGCTAATGCTAGGCTGCTGCTGCTGTGTTGAATCTGTCTGGTTATATAAAATGGGGCGGACCCCACGTCATTTAAAAAAATAATAATAATAATAATTGGAAACAAAGATGTGGGTTCCCAATCGGACCATCATGGGATATAGACTTCTCGGCAAGCACCATTTGTTCCCCACTGACCAACTACCTCCTTCTCCTTGTGTGGCTCTCTTCTCCATCCATACCTTTTGTTCTGTGAGAGGGGCCTGGGTCTGGAGGCTTCTCAGCATTATGGAGCTGACCGTGCTCACCGCTGGTTGGCATACCAAAGTCAAACCAAGCTCTTGTAGAGCTGCAGCCTTAGCTGCTTGGTCCGCAAATTTGTTATCTAATGCCTCTGGAGTCATGTCCTTTGTGTGAGCCAGTACTTTTAACACCGCTACTTGTTGAGGCAGTTGTAAAGCTGACAGTAAAGCTGCTACTGATTCTGCATTTGCTATGGGTTTACCCTTGCGAATTCAAGAAGAGGTGACTTTTCCATATGGGGCCATAATCGTGGGCAATCCCAAAGGCATACCTAGAATCAGTGCAAATATTAACAGTTTTACCTTCTGCCAGTCTACATGCCTCCGCAAGTGCCATCAGCTCAGCCTCCTGTGCAGATTTGCTATACAATACCTCATGTTGAGTGACTACAGCATACCTGGTGCGATATTTGCTGTCCTGGAAGGATCTGGAGCCATCTACAAACAACCGAAAAATCTGAGTTAGAGAGTGGTATGCGAGACATGTTTTCTAGGCCTTGGGTTTCACTTTCCATAATATGCTAACGCCCCCCTCACTAAACCCATAGGTATGAGAGTGGTGGGGTTTAGTGTAGTGCACCTCTGGATTGTCACTTGAGGGGGACTAAGCAAAACAGCTTCATCTTTGGTAAGCCCGGAAATGGACAAGTGCTTGATCTGAACCTGCTGCAGCATGTCTGTAAATTAGTGTGGTACCATAATAGAGAGTATATGATCAAGGACTATATCTGATAGTCACTCTTCCTGAGGAGCGTAGCTGACGCTGATACCGCTCGGATACAGGAGGGTGACCCTAGAATGATCGGGTGTAGGTGGGTTGAGTAATAGGCCACTGGTCTGTTTCTGTCACCATGTTTCTGAACAAGAACCCCTGATGCATGCCCCCCTAACTCATGGCAGAAAAGAGTGGAGGGCAGCCCATAATCAGGCAGTCCCAGTGCCGGTGCAATTTGCACTGCAAGTTTCAGGGAGTGGAAGGCGTCCAAGGCTGGTTGGGTAAGGGTTAATGGCTCAGTGGATAGAGAATCATGCAATGGTTGGAGGCTGAGGCATTACGTATCCACGGCCTGCAGTATCCAACCAGACCTAAAAATGCTTGCAACATTCTGTGATTTTTTTGACAGAGGAATCTCCTGGATTGCTCTGACCCTGTCTGTAGACAAATGTTTGGCATCTTGAGAAATACAATGGCCCAGAAATGTGACTGTCTGCAAAAAGTACTGCAATTTACGCCTTGCACCCACTGTCTGACAGGAGAGATATAGTTTCTGTCTGACAAGTTTGTTTGTCACTCCAGCACAGTAAGAGGCCATCCACATATTGTAGGAGGAGAGTACCTGGATCTGAGGGAGCCCAGTCGTCTAGGACTGCTTTCATGGCCTGGTAGAATTCGGTGGGTGAGTTGCAGGCCCCCTGCGGCAGCACAACCCAGCAATATTGTTGTCCCTTATTTGTAAATGCAATTAATAACTGAGAGTCCTCGGCTAATTAACAGAAAGGAATGCATTAGCCAGATCTATCACAGTAAAACATTGTGCTGTGGGCGGTATTTGTGCAAGCAAGGTGTGTGGGTTTGGCACTATGGGGGTGTCTTTCACAGTTACAGTATTCAAAACCCACAAGTTATGTACCATACGGTATGTCACCGGTTTCCCGTTTTCAGTTTTGTTCTTTACTGGGTACAGGGGTGTATTGGCATTTGAGGTACATCTCTTTATGGCCCCCACCTTGAGGAACTCCTGAATATCTTTAGCTATTCCATTTTCCTGGGCCTGGCTGAGGGGGTACTGTTTTACACATGGGGGCACACCCTGGTTTGAGTTTAATCTGCACGGGTGAGACCCGCATCCTCTTTCCCCCTCGCCCATAATTTTTCTGGTACAACCCTAGTTCCTTTGCAAATGCATCTATCATGGTATCAGGGAGTTTTACTATATATGCTGCTCTCATCGAGAGGTGCTTGTCCCCCAAGGGGCTCACCGCTTGTATCCCTTCAGATGTAAATTCAACACAGGCACCTATTGCTCCCAATATGTCAGTATTCAAGAGATTGTAAGGTACAGTGTCAGATACCTAGAACTGAGTGACCAGTTCCCGTGTGTCATGTAGTCTTACTCTAAGGGGCTTGGTCAGGGTTACTGATAGATGTTCCCTCAAGCCCAACACATGTAAGATAATCAGCAGAAATTAAGTTTGATGGTACCAGCGTGGTCTGCAGAACAGTTTTGGCTGCTCCGGTGTCAACTAAGAATTGGAAGATTGTGCCCTCCACTTCTACCACTTCTCCTCCTTCTGCCAATGGTGTGGGCCCACTGTCTAATATCACATGCATTGGGCAGAGGCTGACATCTGGATTGTCAACTTCTTATTCTGAGGGAGCCGGCAAGTCAGATACATTTGTAGCCTTTGCCAGGCACTGGGCGGAAAAGTGTATTTTTTCTCCACAGTTCCAGCACCCCACGTTACTGTAATCTCCATGCCAACCACCTCCCCTTCTTCCTCTGAAATGACCTCTACCTCTGCCCATGCCCTTGTAAGACTGGTTCACCATGATTTCTTCATCACTCCCGCCCTGCTCCCAAAGCTACACCTTCAATGCTGCAATGTCCATTCTCCTCCATTCTGGTCTAGCAGTAATGATCTTCTCCGTGATCTCCTTCTTAGATCCCCTCATTATAGACTCCCTGAGAATCTTGACGTCCTTACTGTCGCCCTGCTCATACCCTGGTCTTGCCACTTGATCTCCATCTCACAACAATACTCTTCCAACCCCTGATCTGGTTGTTGTTGTTGTTCTTGTTGTTGTTCTTGTTGTATAGCTATCCATGAATCAACAATCTTGTCTCGTTCTAGTCCTGCCCAGACTTGTGAAAGTGCAAAGTATTCTTGCCCACTCGCCTCAGTTTGTCTGTCTTGAGGGGCTCCACTCTGTCCCATAATCTGCATTTTTAGTGATTCCCCTCTTTAACAACAGCCAGTCCCTCTAGGTCATCCCATGTGCAACGGCATGTACGTTGTAAACCTGCAAGTCGTGTGGAAAACATCACTGTCTATTTCCTTGGGTCAGGGAGACTGAAACTCATTGACAACTGATCACTAGGTGACCATGGCATGTACTGGTCATAATTGTGGTGCACTATCACTTGCTGTTCGGCATCATTGGGGTCGGGTCTCTGAAAAGCTTGGGACCTAGTCTGCATGGGAAATAACCCTGCTCAATTTGGAACCTTGTCCGGTCTCTGGCTCCCACAACTGCTGCAAAATTCAGCTGCGGGCGGGTCTTGCTGTCCACAATGAGGAGAGGTCCAGGTCACGGGCCCCCCTCACCTCCCTTGGGAGCACCAGTTGTCGGGTCAGGAGGGGGTGCGCCAGCAATTGTCTCCCACTATTTCGTCATTAAAATATTGATACATTTTAATGTCCATTCTGTTCAATCTCCTTACATCCCCCAGTAATAACCTCCTCTGCCACCTTAAGTCATGTGTCTGCTTTGTCAGTTAGCCCATGGTCTCTTAACCAACCTTTATTCATTTTTATGAATTCTTTCCACTAATGCACATCCAAACAACAATCATCCAACAGGCCTGCCTTTTAAAACAGTTTTTCACAGTTTGTTATAGCGTCTTTCCCTGCCCTATTTGTCACAATTTCTTTGGCTGTATACCACTGGGTACACCCTGTCGCTCTGCTCGGTGAGCTCCCCATGATTATAACTTAAATGCAGAAGTCCTTGTCGTACTACAAGTACTACCATATATTACCTACGAATATACAACCTTTCAGTCACCTACAGACAGACTCTGCCACCTACGGGCAGTTTGTAGTACATCTCTGCCACTTACGGGCAGACTGTGACGCCTACGGACACGTATAGTACGTTTTTGTCAAGCAAACGGGAAACAGGGTAACCTCTCCGTTGATCCTTAACAATTTTCCACAATAGCCCAATAATCAATGGACACATAGCGGACCTCCGAAATTAGTTCTCCCTATCTGTACAATTTTTTTCCAACTGTCTAAGCTGTAATCCTTTCACAACATCAAAAACCCTTATGTGTAGGTTAAAACCCCTATCAACCCTACGCTCAGTATGATAGAAATGCAGCACAGGCGTCTGATGCTCCTCATGCACTGAAACTATTAGAAACTTCTGTGCACCCTCACTTCTGGCTCGCGCAGAACACTTGCATTGCCGGCACCATCAACCTACAACATTCATACCATTGACTCACTTATGCTATGTCTGCAATCATTCATCACACAGAGCTTTAAAAATTCCCAACATACTTCTGAACAAGTGACTGCGTTCCAGGAGATTGAATCACCAATATAGCTAATACAAGGCATCAATGATATATGAGTGAAACAGTTGTAAGTATAAGCTCCTTACTCACCGGTTTTGATGTTCCACTGATGCACCAATGACTGCCTCCCAGCGACAGCTATCAGATGATTAATCTCCTGGGATTCGGCACCAAAATTGTTGACGCAATTCCAGCCAAAAATATATTAGACTGAATGTTTAGGTTAGTGTGTCAACCGACACCTGTATCAGTACACCTGTGCAGATCCAAATAATCCCAGTGGATATAGGTTATCGATATATCGGAAAGAAGTTAGACACAGACACACTGTATGCTCTAAATCGTTCTCTGACGTTTATTCATCCATCAAGTAATTATAATAATATCTTTCGAAGTAGGAGCCGCTTGATTCCAGCCAATCGTTTACAATGTGACGTTAATTTGGATCTGATTAAGCCAATAGCATACAATGACAATATGTTTTGTCCTGAATCAATCATAGGCTTAGAAGACGTTTTAAATGTAAAACCATGAGTACCCAAAATATACCACGTTATAGATGCTAGGAGTCAGACTGACCCCCTCCCTTATAGTAAACAATGTCATTCTCCAAACTCTCAAGGATGATCGGCTCCTTATCACACAAAAATGGGTAAATATTTATCTATATTCTCCATACCAAGAAAGACTAAATAAAAAACAGCTTTCTAAAGATAAAACAGAGAACTGTTTCGGACAATGCTGACATAGATCTATTAGCATCAAAGCAACATGATTTATTAATCTCAAAATTGCTCCTTCAGGTCACAAGATGAATTCCAGATATTCAAAATGGACAACCATGATACAAGATGGAGTCTAAGCAAAATGTAATCATTTAAACATAAACATATTCTAATCACTTCCACAGATAGCAACAACTTTTTATCAAAATACAACAACATTTCACCCACTCCTAAACATTCGACGGAAAGGGATCCTTGGAACTAAGAAGAGGATCTGGCCCCAGTCAATCTGCATAATTCTTTAGTATTTTGCCCCTAGCCGATTCCCCACAGGCTCAGTGGCAGCGTGACTACCCGCAGATGGGCACTAATTTACACCCGTACCCCAGGACACCACCCAGCAGGAGCCCAAACAAAAACCAGACCCTCCAGTTTGTACAATTTGGGAGGGACCATACCCATGATTAATCCCACCTCCACCAACACCAACTCCAAGGACTCCTAACCCGGCAAAACGAACATATCTTGAATGCCATTCAAGTATGCGAGCCACCACCCACCAACAAAGCACTCTCAATACCCTCCAGTATCCTGAGCGTACAGAGGTCAATGCCAACTGCATTAAGATGGACCCCATCAGCCAACCAAAAACTTCCTTGGCCATCCCCAAAACCATAATGCCTTACGAAAACACTACCATTCCTCACAACAAAGGCAGAAATTGCCCTGTTGACATTCACACAGGCCCTGTTAATGTCCACCATCGTTCGAGCCATACGCCAAGTCTTACGAGGCACAATCTCCGACCATACAATCTTAACAGATGGATGCAGCATCCACAGTCGTAGCAAGTCATACTGGACATCCCTGATAAGCAACCTGAATGGCCGAACACCTAAATAATTCCCTCCCACATGAAAAACAATATCATTCGGAGCCCTGTCCAAAAGAACATACCTGTAGCATCCATGGCTGCGCACCGTGGGGTTTACTCACCCCCCCGGCGGCCGCAGCCAGGATCTGTAAGCGCTGGCTCGCATCTTCTTCCCAGGAAACGCCAGCGCTCACTTCCGCACCGGTCCGCTGTTTCACGTAGGGTGTGCACGCTCGTGCCCGGCCTTAAAGGGCCAGCGCGCACACACGGGAAATCATCAACTAGCCCATGATTTCCTGGACTATAAGAAGGGCCCTGCCCCTTTGCTCATTGCCGAAGCGTTTTTAATATTCCCATGTCAGTCTTGCAAATGGTCCCTTAGTGTTATCCTGTTCCTGTTGTTACCCGTGCCCTGTTCCTGTATCCTATATCTCGTGCTGTGTTCTTGTTCCTGAGCCTGTTAGTGTTGGAGTCATGTCCTATTGCACCTGCTGTCGTCTGCCCTGTCCAGTGTTGTCTGCCACATCCAGTGTTATCCGCCACGTTTGGCGCAACCTGCTGCACCTGCTGTCATCCGCCACGTCTGACATGCCTGGTGCACCCACCTCCACCCGTGCTAAAGCTTCATCGACCGTCTGGACTATTTAGGTACCCTAGAGCGGGACTTTGTATAGATTGAGTGCTCTGTTGCTTGGTCAGCTGCCTCCCCGCTACGGCGGTGCGGCCTAGTGGGTCCACATACCCACAGACTGTGACAATACCGATTAACATCATGCAGCACACGATTCCAGCTTATGCCCCTCTGACCCAACCAACGCACGACAGTCACACTCCTGGGGAAACCCAGCTTTCTGCCTTCAGGACAGACATCCGCACGGTCAGCTCCCCAATGAACATACAAATGATCCACACCAAACGAGGAGCTGCACCTAAAGAAAAAACACAAACGCAGAAAACAAAGACAAAGAAAATAACCATGAAGGAAACAAAAAAGAAGAGTAAGGAGGATAAGAAGCAATGAATAACAACCCACAAACACAGCAATGACAACCATAAAAATCAGCATGAATCCCATAAGAACAGCACAATAGCAAACACACCCCCCGCACTTAAACACTTAAATGAGGACGCACATAAAACTGGTACCACCAAGATTCCCACCTGCCAATGCGCCAAACCACTGGGCTGAGGCCCCAACACGCCGCCTCCGTGGCAGAACCGATACGGAAAGAATGTAGTGAGTACACCGAGCCGTCTAAACCTAGCCTGCGAAAAACTCGTCCTAAAAATAAATGTAAACTGATATCGGGAGAGAAAAAAAGCCATCAGCATGTACCAGCAACTGTCCTGGGGCTGGAGAGTGGCCGCCCCAATATTAGCCTAGGCAACAAACCGGATACATCAATGTACCTGGCGAGGCTCCCAACACCACCCGCTTTCCCTTGCCTAGCTGATCCATTTTCGATCTCCGAATACAAAACGCCACCCTATCATCCAATAAAACCCCATCCCCAGACAATAAGGCCCAGCTCTTGTCCCACTGGGTGCCACCACTTCCCCTATACGCAAAGCGCCAAAAAACTCCCACAAAAAAGCTAGCTGTACCACCACTTCATACTGAGAACTACACACCCCACTCAATACCATACCCAAGCGCTCGAGTAAAGAAAAAGACACCGGGCGTCGCATATTAGGACGAGATCCACCCCTTGCGATAACCGCTCAGGGCCTGGCCTACCAGGAAATCCTTTGTGGCATCCGTGATGCCTCTAGACTAAAAACCAAAGGCCAAAGCCTCCACAAAACGATTGACCTTCGAGATAGACCAGCCCGCTGCCGACACGTGTTCCAAGAAACCTGGAGCGTAACTAAGAAAGACTGGACCTCATAGCAAACTCTTGACTGGGCCACAAGCAGCCCCCCTTATAGATAGTGCCCCCTGTAGAATGTACCATACAGCCCCCTGTAGACAGTGCTATACAGCTCCGCCTATAGACAGTATCGTTTTATGCTTGAGAAAGGTCCTGCTGGACTGAAACATCGCACGTGTCTGCCTGATATTGAGGACCGTGGACCAGGTCCAATTGTGGCGTGCACTCAGCTGCAGTCCAGTGCTGTTGAATCTATTTGTTTTGCTGCCGCTAGACAGTGTCACACCCCACTTGTAGATAGCCCCCCCACCTCCACCTTGAAGCTAATGCCATACAGCACCCCTGTAGATATCGCCATAAAGCCCCCTGTATATAGCACTATACAGCTCCCACTGTATATAGTGCCACACAGCCCCCTCCCTTCTATATAGTGCCACAAAGTCCCCTTAGTAGATAGTGCCGCACAGCCCCCCCTCCCTTAGTAGACAGTGCCACACACAGACCCCTGTAGATTGCACCATACACAGACCCTTGTAGATAGAGCCACAGCCCTCCCCCTTGTAAATAGTGCCACACAGCTCCCCCTTGTATATAGTGCTACACAGCTCCCCCTTGTATATAGTGCCACAAAGCTCCCCGTTGTGTATAGTGCCACACAGCCACCCCCCCTTGTGTATAGTGCCACAAGGCAATGGTGCATCCGAGAAAGTTGTACCAGCCAGAGGGATGTCAATCAAACATGGAAAGGTGGGTTTGGAGGCAGGACTACGTCTCTTTGGGATAGCGGCACCACCCCATGAACCTTTAATGAGTAATTAGCATATAGTGTGAGCCGTTTTAAAAGTGGATTTTAAAGATTTTGCTGCATCTGAGAAAAACATACATTTGGAAATATTGTCAGGTCATGTATTACCGCATGGTGGCGGTTCAAGGAGTTAAAACTACCAGACAGGTTCCCATTAAATATACAATGAATTAAGAACAACTGCATCTGGCCTGCAATTTTGTTATTATAAATATATTCTATATAATTACAGCTCCAGAACCAAGCTCCGACATATACGGCACCAGAACCAAGCTCAGTACATATATACGTCCCCATAACCAAGCTTAATACATATATACATAACCAGAACCAAGCTCAGTGCATATATACATCCGCAGAACCAAGTTCAATACATAAATACAGCACCAGAACCAAGCTCAGTACATAAATACAGCACCAGAATAAAGCTCATTACATATATACATCCCCAGAACCAAGCTCAGTACATATGTACAGCACCAGAACAAAGCTCAGTACATAAATACAGCACCAGAATAAAGCTCAGTACTTCAATACAGCATCAGAACCAAGATCAGTACAAATATACAGCGGCAGAACCAAGCTCAGTACATATATACAACACCAGAAACAAATACAGCTCAATTTAGTACAACCCCTGTGGTATAGGTTTATACGGCATAAAACTACAGCTCCCAGCATGGCCCGAACAATAGTAAGGATAGGCTGGGAGTTGCTGTTTCACAAATAAAAATCATACCACCCATCATCTCGCTGCAGATCATGCAGTGACTAAAGTGCTGATTAGAGGCAGAATAAACATTTACATTAAGTGACTCACCGGTGACGTCTCAGATTCTAGTTCTTTTCTTCTCCCTCCGGTCCAGACCTCTATGATGGATTTCTTCCGGACACGACCCATTTCTGCAGTTTTCCGCTCAGATGTCTTCACTTCTCACTTTTAAAACATTTGCTGCACCTATAAACTAAGTTAAAATCCTCAACACCTCTAAATATAACAAAGCGCCATACACTGCACCTCTAATTAGAATAGCGCCATATCCTGTGTCCCTGATTATAATAGTACCATACACTGTGTCCCACACACATACCATGCCCTCTGTAGAAAGTGCCCCTGTAGATAGTGACCCCCATAGAGTCTCTGTAGATAGTGCCCTACATAGAAGCCCCTGTAGATAGTGCCCCACACACAGCCCTCTGTAGATAGTGCCCACATATGGACTCCAGAGCTGCAAGGCAATAGTGCTTATCACTGAGCCACTGTGCTACCCAACATATAGCTTCCCCTATAGATAGCACTCCACATATAGCCCATCTCTGTATATAGTGTCCCACATATAGCCCACCCCTATAGATAGTCCCCTACAAAAAGCTCCCCTATAGATAGTGATCTACATATAGCCCACCCCTGTCTATAGTGTCCCACTTAAAGCTCCCCCTGTATATTATGCCCCACATCCCCACATATAGACCCCCCAGTAGATAGTGTCCCATATCCCAACATATAGACCCCCCTGTAGATAGTGCCCTTCATCTAGACCCCCCCCCTGTATATAGTTGCCCACATCCCCACATATAGACCTGTATATAGTATATAGTGGCCCAACGAAGCTAATAAGGGGCATGGAGAATCTAAGTTATTAGGAAAGATTAAACTAATTAAACCTATTTAGCCTTGAAAAAAGACAACTAAGGGGGGACATTATTAATTTATATAAATATATTAATGGCACATACAAAAAATATGGTGAAATCCTGTAAAACCCCCTCAAAAGACAAGGGGGCACTCCCTCCGTCTGGAGAAAAAAAGGTTCAACCTGCAGAGGCGACAAGCCTTCTTTAGGCTGGGTTCACACAACCTATTTTCAGACGTAAACGAGGCGTATTATGCCTCGTTTTACGTCTGAAAATAGGGCTACAATACGTCGGCAAACATCTGCCCATTCATTTGAATGGGTTTGCCGACGTACTGTGCAGACGACCTGTTATTTACGCGTCGTCGTTTGACAGTTGTCAAACGACGACGCGTAAAAATACAGCCTCGTCAAAAGAAGTGCAGGACACTTCTTTGGACGTTTTTGGAGCTGTTTTCTCATAGACTACAATGAAAACAGCTCCAAAAACGGACGTAAAAAACGCTGCGAAAACGGCGCGAAAAACGCCGCGAAAAATGCGAGTTGGTCAGAAAACGTCTGAAAAGCAGGGTCTGTTTTCCCTTGAAAACAGCTCTGGATTTTCAGACGTTTTTGGTGACTACGTGTGAACATACCCTAACTGTGAGAACTGTGAATCTATTGAATAGTCTACCGCAGGAGCTGGTCACAGCAGGGACAATAGATGGCTTTAAAGAGCCTCTGTCACCACATTATAAGTGCCCTATCTTGTACATAATGTGATCGGTGCCGTAATATAGATTACAGAAGTGGTTTTTATTTCGAAAAACGATCTATTTTCACCAAGTTATGACCTATTTTTGCTTTATGCTAATGACAACTATGCTTAATAGACAACTGGGCGTGTTTTTACTTTTGACCAAGTGGGCGTTGTGGAGAGAAGTGTAATACGCTGACCAATCAGCGTCATACACTTCTCTCAATTAATTTACTCAGCACATAGTGATCTTGCTAGATCATGATGTGCAGTGACATACTCACACATTCACATTACTGAAGTGTCTTGACAGTAAATAGACATCGCGTCCAAATAGGACGCGATGTCTATTCACAATCCCGACACTTCAGTAATGTTTGTGTGGGACTTACAGCACAGCACATCGAGATCACTTTGTGCTGTCATTTACAGCGAGATCTCGTGAGACTACGCTTGCTGTGCTGTAAATCCCACACAAACGTTACCGAAGTGTCGGGATTGTGAATAGACATCCCGTCCGTGCTGGAAGTGATGTCTATTCGCTGTCAAGACACTTCAGGAACGTTAATGTGTGAGTATGTCACTGCACATCATGATCTAGCAAGATCACTATGTGCAGAGTAAATGAATGGGGAGAAGTGTATGACGCTGATTGGTCAGCGTCATACACTTCTCTCCACAACGCCCACTTGGTCAAAAGTAAAAACACGCCCAGTTGTCTATTAGGAAAGTCATTAGGATAAAGCTAAAAATAGGTCATAACTTGGTCAAAATAGATAGTTTTTCTAAATAAAAACCACTGCCATAATCTACATTACGGTGCTGATCACATTATGTAAAAGATAGGGCACTTATAATGTGGTGACAGAGCCTCTTTAAAAAAGGCTTAGATCATTTCCTAGAACAAAAAAATATTAGCTCCTATGTGTAGAAATTGTTACCTCCCTTTACCCATCCCTTGGTTGAACTTGATGGACATGTGTCTTTTTTCAACCGTACTAACTATGTAACATCACCACATATAGACCCCCCTGTATATAGTGCCCCACATCCACACATATAGACTCCCCCTGTAGATAGTGCCCCACATCCCCACATATAGACCCCCCTGTATACAGTGGCCCAAATCCCCACATATAGACCGCCCCCCTGTAGATAATGCCACTCACAGTTTTATTAGAAAAAAACTAAAAAAACTTTACATACTCACATGATCCCGTTCCCGCACCATCCGATGGCAATGCAGATCTGCTCTCTTCTGAGCAGGTCTGCTGGAGCTGAACGACGCGTCGTTCAAAGGCACTGATTGGCAGGACAACGACTTGCCCCGTTAATCAGTGTCTTTCAAACACAGAAGCGGCGGAATTCCATCATCGTGCCGCTAGTGTCGCTGAAAGTCTCTGATTGGCGGGGCAAAATGATTTGCATCATTGTAAGGCGCTGAATGGTCAGGTATGGAGCTATAGACGCAGGTACAATTACTGCAAGAGGGGGTGGCTGTTGCTAGCACCGGGGCCCCCTCCGGTGCTAGCGACGCCCCTGGGCATGAGGGGGCCAGTGTCGCCCGGCCCATAAATGTTAGAGGCTCGGCAGAGCGGCCCCGTAGTAGCATCGCTACAGCTAGCGGCGCCACCGGGCATATGGGGGGGCGTGTCGGCTAGCGGCATGGGCCCACTCAAGCCGCGGGCCCCGTAGCAGCCACTTAGGTTGCTACTGCGGTAGTTATGCCACTGCAAGAAACCCAATAAAGCTACAACATGATCAGCACCCGAGCACACAGCATTTAGACCAGCCACCCAATCAACCCACTCACGCCACGCCAACTCATATGAACGCCACAGCCCAGGCACCAAGGATGAACTGTTCAGAGAACCTGCCCGTCGTAGACCAGATCCAAGAGCCGAGAGGACACTCGATTCCTGCGACATCTGAGGCCAAAAACCGAAAACGTTCCCACTGCAAATGAGAGAGAGAGTCGACATTGTCATTCCAGACACCCGGTACGTGCGCCACCACCACCCAAGTATTAAAAGACAAGCCCATAAGGACCAATCGCCGCAACAGCCGAATAACCGGGGGAGAAGAGAAGGAAATGTTGTTAATGGCCATCCCTATTCCCATGTAATCGCAATGGAATCGCACTTTTCTATCACGAAACCCCATATTGCCAGTGCCACTACAATGAGATCCAATTTCAGGAGGGCAAGATTACATATCAGGCCTTCCTGTACCCAAAACCCACACTACCCGCCACATCCGTGAACAATTCCCAATCGAAACTGTCCACAGCCGGGGCCATGAAGAGCAATTTCCCGTTATACATGGCAAAAAATTCATCCCAAACCTCCAAATTGTCTCGGTGCTCCCTCGTCAATCTCACAAAATGATGGAGGGGCCTAACGCCCCACAGTGGCTCCCGCTAAATGCCGGCAGAAAACACGACCCATAGGCATAATGCGACAAGCAAAGTTAAGTTTACTCAGTAAGGGCAGTAGGTCTCGCAGGCTAAATTTTCGCAACCGTTGCATATGACTCAACTCCGCCCTGAGATTAAGCAGTTTGTCTGTGGTAAGACGACAATCCAATCGGAAGTCAATTGTGATACAGAGAGAAACCAACATAGTCCTGGGCCCCTTTGTCTTATCTGGGGCCAAAGCAACACAAAATGATGCGCCACCCACTCCATTGTCATCAACAAGAGAGAATGCACTGAAGAACTCGCAGGGCCAACACAGAGAAAATCGTCCAAGTAGTGGATGATGGATGCAACCCCAGCCATGTCGAACACTGCCCACTCCAGGAACGAGCCTCAAAATAAGCGCACAAGATCAAGCAGACCATTGGGAGATACCTATCAGCAAAATACGACCCATCCCAATAATATCGCAACAGACGTATGCTGTCGAGGTGCACAATGAGAAGCCGAAAAGCCGACTCAATTTCCGTCTTGGCCATGAGAGCCCCCCTACAGTAAAAGTGAACTCATTCAATCGCCACATCAAAAGAAGTATAAACCACCGAACATATTCAGGGTCAATACAGTCATTAATAAACAAACCCTTGGGGAGGGTAAGATGATTGATGAGCCGAAACTTCATTCTAAGGACAAGCCCCAAGGGAGAAATCACTAGCGTGGAAAGAGGGGGGGGAGGGAAAGGACCCGCCATCCAGCCCAACAAGAACTCCTTGCCCAACTTCTCCAACACAACAGCCGGAAATCGATGTGCGGACTTCAGGTTGCAAAGTGAGATAGGCACCTCGTGGGGAAGACAGGAGATCCTGAACCCGTCCCTAAAACCCTCCTCCAATAAGACTGCCCTCTTACGATTGGGAAACCTACTTAGGTACGGCAGCATCGTGGCCAGTTTCACAAGAATCACCACCTTGTCCACTTGCACTATTGCCTTTTCCCTTTCCCTTCTTGAAACATTTGATCTCACCTTGAGAGACCCCTCCACATGAGGAGCAGGAATGTTTAAACTTACATCCTCTGCCAAACTTGTACTGGCCCTCTTTAAATTGCCAACACAGTCCTGGTTTGCCCCCCGCAGTGGAAGCTCCTTGACCCGATTGGCCGGCTCCCCCAGCCCAACCCCATGAAAGGACTGACCAAACCACACTGTGACCATGACTCGCAGCCAAAGCCCAAGGTCCTTCTGATCCCATCTAATACTGGGACGAACCACTTTCCGCTGTCTGAACTGCTCGTCATACCTGAGCCATGTCCCTATCGCATCCATATAACTAGAAAGAGGGGAACAGTTCTCCGACACCTATTCCCATATGACAATAGCCAAAATGGCGATCACCTGTAGCCAATTGGTAAAGGTTTGTGGAATCAACCTATATCTACGCTTCTCCTCTCCCTCGTCCTTCTTACCCTCCAGACGTTTACTTTTCCCTAGGTTACATTTTTCCAATGTAATGAGTGAAAAAATCTCTACATATTCGTCCTTCCAAATTTTCTCCCGCAATTCCTGTATCAAATATGCCACTAGCGGGCCCTCAAAACAAACGTAAAGCTCGCCCTTCGCCTTATCACCTAACCATTCGTGGTCTACCTCTCCATTCTTATCAGTCTGCACAGACACTGCAACCCCCGGATCGCGCAAAGACGCCCCAGTAACCGCCTCTCGACCAACTATATTGGTGGGGGGAGAAACAGACGGTGGGGAGAGGACTAGGCAACAAGATAAGGAGATCCTTTCGTTACAAAACAGCAGTGAAAATAAAAAGGCCCAAATGTCAAATAATCACATTTCTGATAGTGAAAGTGAAACATTTAAAGGCAAGTTAAAGTGTATGTTCACAAATGCCAGAAGTCTAGCAAGCAAAATGGGGGAGCTGGAGGCCTTAATACTGGAAGAAGATATAGATATAGTTGGTGTTGCTGAAACATGGCTGGACTCTTCACATGACTGGGCTGTAAATCTACAGGGTTTTACACTGTTTCGGAAAGACAGGGCAAATAGGAAAGGTGGTGGTGTATGTCTGTATGTGAGAAGCGATATGAAGGTGAGTGTAAATGAGACATTAGAGGGTGAAGACTGTGAGGAGGTTGAAACCTTGTGGGTGGAATTACAAAGGGAAGTAAACACTGAAAAAATTACTTTTGGTGTAATCTATAGACCCCCCAATATAACTGAAGAGATAGAAGGTCAAATATATAAACAAATGGAGCGGGCTGCACAGGCGGGTACTGTAGTGATAATGGGAGATTTTAATTATTGGGATATTAATTTGTGTCATGGTTCGGCTTCAACTGCAAAGGGGAGACATTTCCTCAACCTTTTGCAGGAAAATTTTATGGGCCAGTTTGTGGAAGACCCGACTAGAGGTGAAGCTCTGTTGGATCTGGTCATTTCTAATAATGCAGAGCTTGTTGGGAATGTCAATGTTCGTGAAAACCTTGGTAACAGTGATCATAATATAGTTACATTTTACCTATACTGTAAAAAACAAAAGCATGCTGGGAGGGCAAAAACATTTAATTTTAAGAAAGCCAATTTCCCCAGGATGAGGGCGGCAATTCAGGATATAGACTGGGAAGAACTAATGTCAAATAATGGGACAAATGATAAATGTGAGATTTTCAAATCTACTTTGGGTAATTATAGTGCAAAATGTATTCCTACAGGTAACAAGTATAAACGACTAAAATTAAACCCCACATGGCTTACACCTTCTGTGAAAGGGGCAATACATGACAAAAAAAGGACATTTAAAAAATACAAATCTGAGGGTACATCTGCAGCCTTTGTAAAATATAAAGAGCTTAATAAAATATGTAAAAATGTAATAAAATCAGCAAAAATACAAAATGAAAGGCAGGTGGCCAAGGATAGTAAAACAAATCCTAAAAAATACTTCAAGCATATAAATGCAAAAAAGCCCAGGTCTGAACATGTAGGACCCTTAGATAGTGGTAATGGGGAGTTGGTCACAGGGGATCAAGAGAAGGCAGAGTTACTAAATGGGTTCTTCCGCTCTGTATATACAACAGAAGAAGGAGCAGCTGATGTAGCCGCTGCCGGTGCTGTTAATATATCAGTTGATATACTGAATTGGATGAATGTAGATATGGTCCAAGCTAAATTAAATAAAATAAATGTACACAAGGCCCCGGGACCAGATGGGTTACACCCTAGAGTTCTTAAAGAGCTTAGTTCAGTTATTTCTGTCCCCCTCTTCATAATATTTAGAGAGTCTCTCATGAGTGGTATAGTGCCAAGGGACTGGCGCAGGGCAAATGTGGTGCCTATTTTCAAAAAGGGCTCTAGGTCTTCGCCGGGTAATTATAGACCAGTAAGCTTAACATCAATTGTGGGGAAAATGTTTGAGGGGCTATTGAGGGACTATATACAGAATTATGTGACAATAAATAGTATTATAAGTGACAGCCAGCATGGTTTTACAAAGGACAGAAGCTGTCAAACCAACCTAATTTGTTTTTATGAAGAGGTAAGCAGAAGCCTAGACAGAGGGGCCGCTGTGGATATAGTGTTTTTGGACTTTGCAAAGGCATTTGACACTGTCCCTCATAGACATCTAATGGGTAAATTAAGGACTATAGGTTCAGAAAGTATAGTTTGTAATTGGATTGAGAATTGGCTCAAGGACCATATCCAGAGAGTTGTGGTCAATGATTTCTACTCTGAATGGTCCCCAGTTATAAGTGGTGTACCCCAGGGTTCAGTGCTGGGACCACTATTATTCAACTTATTTATTAATGATATAGAGGATGGGATTAATAGCACTATTTCTATTTTTGCAGATGACACCAAGCTATGCAATATAGTTCAGACTATGGAAGATGTTTTTGAATTGCAGGCAGATTTAAACAAACTAAGTGTTTGGGCGTCCACTTGGCAAATTAAGTTTAATGTAGATAAATGTAAAGTTATGCATCTGGGTACGAAAAACCTGCAAGCATCATATGTCCTAGGGGGAGCTACACTGGGGGAGTCAATTGTTGAGAAGGATCTGGGTGTACTTGTAAATCATAAACTAAATTTCAGCATGCAGTGTCAATCAGCTGCTTCAAAGGCCAGCAAAATATTGTCGTGTATCAAAAGAGGCATGGACTCGCGGGACAGGGATGTAATATTACAACTTTACAAAGCATTAGTGAGGCCTCATCTAGAATATGCAGTCCAGTTCTGGGCTCCAGTTCATAGAAAGGATGCCCTGGAGTTGGAAAAAATACAAAGAAGAGCAACGAAGCTAATAAGGGGCATGGAGAATCTAAGTTATGAGGAAAGATTAAAAGAACTAAACCCATTTAGCCTTGAGAAAAGACGACTAAGGGGGGACATGATTAACTTATATAAATATATGAATGGCGCATACAAAAATATGGTGAAATCCTGTTCCATGTAAAACCCCCTCAAAAAACAAGGGGGCACTCCCTCCGTCTGGAGAAAAAAAGGTTCAACCTGCAGAGGCGACAAGCCTTCTTTACTGTGAGAACTGTGAATCTATGGAATAGCCTACCGCAGGAGCTGGTCGCAGCAGGGACAGTAGATGGCTTTAAAAAAGGCTTAGATAAAAAAAATATTAACTGCTATGTGTAGAAATTTTTTACTTCCCCTTTCCCATCCCACTTCCCCTTTCCCATCCTTTGGTTGAACTTGATGGACATGTGTCTTTTTTCAACCGTACAAACTATGTAACTATGTAACTACAGATGACAATGCTGGACCCTGCAGACCACCCAAACCGGGACAGGTGACGTACTCCTCCCTGTCCCACTATCAAAATGGGCCAAAAACTCCCTAACACTACCCAACAACTCCCGCACATCACCAACCGCCGACAACCCTGCACAAAACACAGCCGCGCCCTGCACCCCTTGAAATCTAAGTATCGACGGAATAGAAGAAGAAAAAGGCAAAGACACACCAGGCTGCACGGGGGCTTTGACCCCGCCAGCCGAAAGAACCGGGTCATCCAGAAGGCCACTACCCTCCTCAGGGTCCAAATGAGAGATGTCGGCATTCACCTGCGCCGGGAAGCCAGAATGTGCGCACCTGGAGGGGCAGTCCCTACTCCGTGCCAGGGATCCGCCACTGTCCACCGTTGTCTGGGCCGCCCACCTCTGTGACACCTGGCAACCATTGAGCGCGCCCGCGCACGTCCAATCCATCCATATCAGTAGCACCGGCAGGACGCCCGACTGGGCCATTGCTGGGCCAACCTGCCGCAGATCCAGGAGTTTGATGTCGGGAGTCAATGGGCACTGAGACAGGGAGGATGGCCCCCCTGAATCGGCAGAGTCTGGCCAGGAAGTGGGATTCCTGCCAGACCGAGCCCTTCGACCCCTGCTGTAAGTAACAGGACCCCGACCTCCACCGGACCCGGGGGCTCCCAACCCTGCAGCGAACCCAGGGTGTCACCTCTGCGCTGATTCCTCCCACCGTAAAGAGGGTCCACAGTACCAGAGCCCCCCACTGGAGCAGGGGACGGGTCTTGTAACAGGAGCAACCGCCCTATTAGCACTCTCCCCCGAGCCCGCCAGAAAGGCTAGCTGCTTCAGCACCCAGTCCATGCAGCATTCTCCAGAAAGGGTGCGGAGTCACTCAAAAACCACAGCTACCTCAGGCATTCACAGCCACATTAGAGGGAGCTTAGAGCACGAGATGCTTCCTCTGATCTTCCACCGGCAATTGGCTCCTGAAACGCTGTACGCCGGTAGTGCCACACAGCCCCCCCCTGCAGGTAGTGCCACACAGCCCGCCTGTAGGTAGTGCCGCACAGCCCCCATGTAGGTAGTGCTACACAGCCCCCTTTGACAAAGCACCCCCCCCCCCCCATAGATGGCACAACCCTACCTTCATGTAGATAGCGCCACTGTGGGGGACCGTTCCAGGTGAAGTCGGACTTCAATGTCCGAGAGAGTAAAGTCAGGGTCCTCTCCTGGATTGGAATCATTGGCCACATCGCCGGGGATTCTGCTTCAGAAGTCCCTGATGTCACTGTGTTCATATATGGACAGTGAAGTCAGGTACAACGCTGTGGCCGGGGATTGGGAATTACACTCCTAGAGGGAGCAAAAAAATACCCTCCTCCTCACATGCACTGCGCACTGTGAGAAGGAGAATAGAGCGAACGAGCGGCAGAAAACACGGCCCCCTACACATCTATGAGAGCCGTGCAGCCGTGAGAATGGACAAAAATAGGGCATGCTTAAATTTTTTGACGGCCCGTTTTACCAAGCCGTCAAAAACTCGGCTATGTGACTAGCCCCATTTGGGGTCTATTGTTCCTACTGCGACCGTGTGACGGGCATTCAAAAAACGTCCGTCACACAGCCGGGAATCCCTGTTGTGTGAATAGGGCCATAGCTTAAAGAGGCTCTGTCACCACATTATAAGTGTCCTATCTCCTACATAAGGAGATCGGCGCTATAATGTAGATGACAGCAATGCTTTTTATTTTAAAAAAATGATCTATTTTCACCACGTTATTAGCGATTTTAGCTTTATGCTAATGAGTTTCTCAATGGACAACTGGGCGTGTTTTACTATTGACCAAGTGTGCAATGTACAGAGGAGTCTATAACGCTGACCAATCAGCGTCATACACTTCCCTCCATTCATTTAGTCAGCGCATAGGGATCCTTTTAGATCAGTATGTGCTGTTTTATACTAATACATTAACGATACTGAAGTGTTTAGACAGTGAATAGACATTCCACGGGATGTCTATTCACAATCTCTGCACTTCGTTAATGTTTCTGTGGTAGTTACAGCAGAGCAAGCGTAATCTCGTTGTAACCTGTCATCTACAGCATAATCTCGCGGAACTCACTGTCTAAACACTTCAGTATCATTAATGTGTTAGTATAAGACAGCACATACTGATCTAAAAGGAACCCTATGTCCTGAGGAAATGAATGGAGAGAAGTGTATGACCCTGATTGGTCAGTGTCATACACTCCTCTGTACAACGCCCACTTGGTCAATAGTAAAACACACCCAGTTGTCCATTGAGAAACTCATTAACATAAAGCTAAAATCGCTAATAACGTGGTGACAATAGACCGTTTTTTTCAAATAAAAAGCACTGCTTTCACCTACATTATAGCGCCGATCTCCTTATGTATGTGGTGACAGAGCCTCTTTAAAGAAGGATTATTGTGTGTACGCAGAGCTCTGAATTCCTATTCAGAACTGACTTCATTATTAATTACAGCAGTTTATATAGCCAATATGACGTATTTGTGTAACATGTGCACCAAGAGAATTAGCATACAATAGAATATGTTTGCATTACACAACGTGGTATCATATACAATGGGGTCCAGATATGGTGGTTTATCATATACAATGGAGCATGTTTACATAATGTAATAAAGGGAAGGTTATGTGAGCAGATGTAATCCCTGTCTGTTAACTGATAGAGCAGAATCAATAAATGGTTTACTGCTACTAACCTAAAAGTTACCATTCTCCATATTGCTAAACTAGCAAAAAGTTCAATTGCTTAATTTTTTTCCCCTATCATTTCTCTCTCTGATAATTATCATTATCACAATACTAATCAAACTAGTAGATATATAGTGGGTTCTCTTCTGTGGATCTAAAATATTAGCAGTAAAGCTAATATTAGTAATAAGTGCTACTAAAAACATGACACATATATAACAACATATCAAACAAGCAATTGTCATAATGAGAAAATCCACCCGAAACTATGCTGTAAACTCCTCTATCTGGCTGTGCTCCAAACATTCTTTCGTAGAGCGTCATCTTCATGCGATGGACGAGAATTATATTCTCTTACTGCTACAGCTGCGGCTTAGGTGGCAGTCGCGAGGGAACCTTATTATGTCCTCTTACTTCAGACCACAGTCCTCTGAGTGTCACAGTTGTAGATCTGGATGACTGTTGTCAAGGATGTGAGCCGGCTCCTCTTCTTGGTCAGATGATTAAACAGCAGATTTTACACATTTGCAGTGTGACGCATGGATCCACGTACCTCTGCCCTCTACCTTGATGGTGGTAGGTGTTTTCAGAAGAACTTGATATAGACCTTCCCAGCGTTCTGAAAAATAAATCTTAAAAACTTGCGCACCAGTACAAATTCTCCAGGACACACTGTCGTTGCTTCTGTAATCTTAAAACATAGTCTCTGTTCAGAATATTTTGCACAGTATTTTGCACAGTTAGGTTTGTGTCCAAGGGTGAAAGTGGAAGATTAGGAGGTTTTCCAAAAAGTATCTCAAAAGGTGACAATTGCCTTCAACCACAAGGTGTGGTCCTTAGTTCCATGAGCACAAGTGGTAAAGCGTCAGGCCACTTCATAGCAGTCTCTCTGTAGTATTTAGCTAGCTTTTATTTAATGGTTTGATTTTACCTTTCAACCACACATCAAGCTTCCGGGTGATAAGTTGTTTTATCCCTTGGATAGAGCAGATTGTTTGAAATACATTACCAGTAAAAGACGGACCTTGATTACTAGAAAGAACCTGTGGAATACCATATCTACAAACAAACTTCTTTGCAAATTTTAGCAGCAGTAACAACAGCAGATTGTGATGCTATTGGATAGGCTTAAACCCATCCTGAGAACTGATCTACACATACCAACAAATATTGTAACCTTCCCACCTATGGTAGCTATATGCAATCAATTTGGAGAAAGTGAAAAGGACCAGTTGCTGATGGAAGATGTGAAGGACAGGCTTTCACCGCACCTCGTGCATTCTGTTGAAGGCAAGTGAGGCAAGTCGCACACTTCTTTACCGCAACGGCAGTAAAACCTGGGGCATACCATTAACACCTTTAGGACGCAGCCTGTTTTGGCCTTGTGGCACAGTAGATTTTTTCAAATCTGACATGTGTTACTTTATGTGGTAATAACTCCGGAATGCTTTTACCTATCCAAGCCATTCTGAGATTGTTTTCTCGTGACATATTGTACTTTATGATAGTGGAAAAATTTGGTCAATAAATTCAATATTTATTCGTGAAAAACACCAAAATTTAGAGAAAATTTGCAAAAATTTGCATTTTTCTAAATTTAAACCGATAGTAATACCACACAAAATAGTCACTAGTTACCATATCCCATATGTGTACTTTATATTTGCATCGTTTTTTGAACATCCTTTTATTTTTCTAGGACGTTACAAGGCTTAGAACTTTAGCAGCAATTTCTCACATTTTCAAGAAAATTTCAAAAGGCCATTTTTACAGGGTCTAGTTCAGTTCTGAAGTGGTTTTGAGGGCCTTATATATTAGAATACCCCAATAAATCACCCCATTTTAAAAACTGCACCCCTTAAAGTTTTTTGCAGAAATTAATTTGTAATAAAAAAAATTGTGTAACACAGAAGGTTTTACCAGAGAAATACAACTCAATATTTATTGCCCAGGTCCTGCAGTTTTTAGGAATATCCCACATGCGGCCCTAGTGCGATAATGGACCGAAACACCGGCCTTAGAAGCAAAGGAGCACCTAGTGGATTTTGGGGCCTGCTTATTTTTAGATTATATTTTAGGCACCATGTCGAGTATGAAGAGGTCTTGTGGTGCCAAAACAGTGGAAACTCCCCAAAAGTGTCCCCTCATTTTGGAAACTAGACCCCTCAAGGAATTTATCTAGGGGTATAGTTAGCACTTTGACCCCACAGGTATTTTGCTACGTTTATTGGAGTTAGTCTGTGAAAATGAAAATCTACTTTTTTTCTGAAATAACATAGACATTTTTAATATTTACAAGGAATAAAGAAGAAAATTCACCCGAACATTTGTAAAGCATCTTCTCCCGATTACGGAAATACCCCATATGTGGTAATAAACTGCTGTTTGGACCCACAGCAGCGCTCAGAAGGGAGGGAGCGCCATTTGGATTTTGGAGCACAGATTTTGCTGGATTGGTTTCTAGTGCCATGTCGCGTTTGCAACCCCCTGGAGGGAATAAAATAGTGGAAACACCCCAAAAGTGACCCCATTTTGGAAACTAGACCCCTCAAGGAATTTTTCTAGGGGTTTAGTAAGCATTTATACCACACAGGTCTTTTGCAGAATTTAGTAGAATTAGGCCGTGAAAATGAATATAAATATTTTTGTCCACTAAAATGTTGAATTTTTTCATTTTCACAAGGGATAAAGGAGAAAAAGTCACCCTAAATTTGTAAAGCAATCTCTCCCGAGTGCGACAATACCTCACATGTGGTAATAATTTATTTTTTTAATAGAAATTAACTAACCTTTGCCGGACTGATCCTTTTTTGCTTTTCCATTTTAGTTTTTCACTCCCCGCCTTCCAAACTCCATAACTTTTTTATTTTTCCATGAATTGAGCGGTGTGAGGGCTTATTTTTGGCAAGACGAGCTGTAGTTTTTATTGGTACCATTTTTTGGTAGATACAAATTTTTGATCACTTTTTATTACATTTTATTTAGAGCTTTGGTGGCCAAAAACAGTGATTTTGGCGTTTTAAATTCTTTATTTCTTACGGCGTTCATAATGGGCTATAAATGAAAATTTTACTTTATTCTGCGGGTCGGTACGATTACGGTGATACCATATGTATATAGTTTTTTTATGTTTTGCAACGTTTGCACAATAAAATCACTTCTGAGAGCCGTAACTTTTTATTTTTCCGTCAAAAAAAGCGGTGTAAGGGGGCGTGGCTTGGCAGCCGAGAGACATGGCAGCTTGAATCCGGAGCTCCGGCAAAGTTAAAGCTAATTTCAAAGCAAGGCTCTACTAATAATCGATTTAGGCTTCTGAAAAGTGGCCATAAACACTCATGATGACAAGGGGCAAAAGAAGCCTTAAAGGAACAGTGTCATCACAAATTATTTTTTTATATGTTAAAGATGTTAGTGCTTTATTAAAAACGTTTATATTCATTTGTGTGTTTGTGTTTTACTTTTTCTTATTTTTACACTTTTTCTTCCCTATGGGGGCTGCCATTTTTTGTTCCATTTCTGTATGTGTCGATTAACGACACATACAGACATGGAATACGGCAGCCACAGTCCCATAGGGACTGCGAACGGCTCCCGTCCCATTGACTTCAGTGTACGGCGTCTGTGTGGGAACTGCGCATGCGCCGCTCTCCCACACAGTCCAATTCGAAATTGGCGCCGTCCGGCGCCATTTTCCTGTGGACCGGAAGTCACGGCCGGACAGTAATATTACTACTTCCGGTCGCGGCTTCCGGATTTGTGCACTTGGACCAGCGGCAGCAAACGGAGCGGACGGGCCGGAGGGAGCCGCGCCGGCAGGAGCAGGTAAGAGATTTCAATGTATGTTCGTGTTTGTGTGTGTTTACTACTGTATGTAAACCTACTACACTGTGTGTTAGCTCAAAAAATGGCGACACACAGTGTAGGAGGTTACACCGTTCAAACCCCTCGTTTATCCCGGCACTAGCCAGGATAAAGGAGGGGGGGATGCTGAGAGCTCACTAGAGCGAGGGCTTTTTACCCAATTTTGCAAAGCTGCAATTTTGGGAATAGCTCCATCTAGGGACCAAAAATGGGTAGTATTATAAATTAGAATTAATTTATAATATTTCCTGACTCGTGAAAAAAAAAAAAAAAATTTGAACAATGTTTAATCACCCACACACTAAATGTTTAATTTAAAAAAAAAAAACATGTTTTTCTGGCAACACATTGCCTTTAACCCCTTAGTGACCAGCCCATTTTAGGCCTTAATGACCAAGCTATTTTATTCATTTTTCTATAGTCGCATTCAAAGAGCTATAACGTTTTTATTTTTTCGTCTACATAGCTGTATGAGGACTTGTTTTTTGCGGGATTAGTTGTGCTTTTTAATGGCACCATTTTTGGGTACATATAATTTTTATATTAACTTTTATTAACCTTTTTGGGGGGGATTATAAAAAAAAACTGAAATTCCGCCATTGTTCTATGCGTTTTTAAATTGACGCCGTTCACTGTGCGACGTAATTAACATGTTACCTTTATTCTATGGGTCGGTACGATTACGGCGATACCACATATGTGGAGGTTTTTTTATGTTTTACTACTTTTGCACAATAAAAACACTTTTGAACTAAAATTATTTGTTTTTGCATCGTCGCTTTCCAAGAGCCGTAATTTTTTTATTTTTCCATCAATGTAGTGATTTTTTGGGCTTGTTTTCTGCGGGACAAGACGTAGTTTTGAGTGGTACTGTTTTGGGGTACATGGGACTTATTGATTCATTTTTATTATGACTTTTTTGGGGGGCAATGGAAAAAAATTGCAATTTCGCCATAGTTTTTGGCGTTTTTTTTTTACGGTGTTCACTTTGCGGTTTAAATGACATATTAACTTTATTAATGGAGTCATTACGGTCGCGGCGATACCACATATGTGTACTTTTTTTTTTTTTTTTACACTTTTACTAAATAAAACCACTTTTTATGGAAAAAAATGGTTTTATTTATTTTTTTACTGTACTTTTTATTAATAATCTTTATTTCACTTTGATGACTGATTTTATTAGTCCCACTAGTGGACTTTACTGTGCGATGTTCCGATCGCTGCTATAATGCTCTGGTATACTTCGTATACCAGAGCATTATTGCCTGTCAGTGTAAATCTGACAGGCAATCTGTTAGGACGTGCCTCCGGCGCGTCCTAACAGGCATATGTCCAGGGCAGACCTGGGGGCTTTTATCAGTCCCCCGGCTGCCATGACACCCCATCGGAGACCCGCGATTTCATTCGCGGGCCGCCGATGGGTGAGAGAGGGAGCGCACTCCCTCTGTAAACAAAGTTAAATGCCGCGGTCGCTATTGACGGCGGCATTTAACGGGTTAAACGGCCGCGATCGAAGTAAACTTCGATCGCGGGCGTTGGAGCAGGAGCTCAGCTGTCATCAGACAGCAGAGCCCCGGCTCCTGCCTGCACGGGAGACCCGTGCAGGACTTAGACTAGGCTGACGTGAAAAGGCGTCAGCCTAGCCTAAAGCCCAGTAGTAAATGACGTGAAAAGGCGTATTAGTGGTCACTAAGGGGTTAAGCAACAAGGCAAATTGGACTTCTACTTCGAGAAAGACCGTGAGGGAGAAGACGGGGCTGCTGGCCTCACTTCATATCCTTCTACTTCAAGCCCAGGAAAACCAGATTCGCCTCATTCCTCCAGCTCTTCCCAGGGTGGTAAAAGATCTCCACTCACCTCAACGAAGTCCAGGAGGTCTACACAGAAGATACCCCCTGGAGGAGGTCAGTGACGAGGGCGCCATGCGGTCGACGCCATCATGTCGGGACTCAGAGGTAAGAGAGGGAGACTCTCATTCCCGTGGGTCGTCTTCAGGGATAAAAGCATTCAGGGACATTCCCACTAATGATGGTCCTGCATCGGGTACTCTGATGAAGGAGATGTTGACGGCGTTCAGCGCCTCCATACATACAGAATTTACTGCCTTACTAGCTCCCATCGCTGCTACACTACAGGGAATGGGTCAGCGGATACACCATATTGAACACAAAATGGGAGAGTTTGCCACCTCTCACAACAACATAGTAGATTCACACTCTGATCTGTCTGCAGAAATTGAAAGTTTACAAGCTAAAGTAATAGACCTTGAAGATCGCTCTAGACGGAATAATGTGAAGATTAGAGGCATCTCAGAGGACATCCAAACTGCAGATCTCATCAAATATGTGCAAACACTTATGATGGTAATATTACCAACGAGTTCAGCTACAGACATCATAATTGATAGGGCACACAGAGTGCCACGTCCGAAACACCTACCGGACACTTTACCTCGAGATGTACTTATCAGGATTCATTATTATCACGTCAAAGACGCGTTGCTGGTCGCGGTTAGGTCATTGGGGGATATACCAGCACCATACCAACATATCAAGCTGTATGATGATCTATCCTTAGCCACCCTTCGCATGCGAAAAAGCTTGTCACCAATTACTGCAATTTTACGAGATCACAACATCGCTTATAGATGGGGCTTCCCTGTAAAAATTTTGATACATCATAATGGAATACTGCATGTTATATCTACTCTGGCGGAGGGAAGAAGGTTTCTACAAGCCAGGAGCCTTCCTTGTCCGGAGATGACAGAAGATCGAGTGCTGTTACCTACTCGCATGGGCCAGGAGTGGCAAGTGGTGCCACCTTGGAAGAGAATTCCTCTCTAAAGAGTCACAAATACAGCGTGACACGGTTGCCGTTTGGAGTTCTGGCATGTCTCTGGGATTCGAGCCCTGAGAAATTGTCCCACTATTTGTCAACAGCTTATTCAGCTGTATATGTGTTTAACGTGTTTGTGTGGTTGGTGCGACTCTATTTGGGTCATGAGGCACCCAAATATGTTGGTTTGTTTCAGATCTCTCTTGACTAGTGATGTGATGAAGTTTGATGACAATATAACAGATGTATCTGTACCTATATGGTTGTATACAATACTATTATCAGTAGTGCTGGGACCCTTTACCATTCCCTATCGATTAGTCAAACATATCAGATTCAAAGGGTTAAGGGGATATTACAAGTTATTCCACCCCTACAGTCTCGCTTCCCTACTATATTACGATGGTTAAGTTTGTCTCTATAAATGTGAAAGGTTTAAACAGTCCTCATAAAAGAGCGTTTATGTGGAAAGAAGCTCTTTCTCTGAAATGTGATATACTCTGTGCACAAGAGACTCATATATTAGAACAAGATGCACATAGAATAAAACACCCTCAATTTCCTAAAATTATCCTCTCTCATCACACTAAAAAACAGAGAGGGGTACTTCTAGCAGTAAGGAACACAGTCGCATTTACTCCAATATCGTCTTTTCTAGATCCGGGGGGGAGATATATTATCCAAATAGGAGAGCTCAACAATGTGTTATTTACAATAGTGGTTGCATATGTCCCGAACACACATCAAATCCGCTTCCTTAACAAATTATTTTGTAAGATTAACAAGGTTAAACGAGGAGAACTGGTGGTATGTGGGGACTTCAATACCATACACGATCCTACAATGGACTCCACGAGTGATCATAAAACCCACTGCCAATCTCTAGCCCCTGTCTTACTTAGGGAAGATGTATATGATATCTGGCGTATTCAACACGACTCAGAAAGGGTTTATTCATTTTACTCTCCGGTACATAAGTCCTTTTCTCGCATAGATCTATTCCTAGTCGGTCGCTCTTTAATACAGAAAGTGGAAAAATCCTCTATCGAACTGATTAAATGGTCGGATCATGCAGCCATTACTATGAGTGTTAGTGAAGTTCACAACACAACTTCACATTTCTTATGGAGAAATAATGCCTATTTGATGTCTCACCCTAAATATAAAGACGAATTGCGTAAGGGTATAGAATAATTTTTTCTACTGAATGTAAATTCTGTACGGGATCCATTTGTTCTTTGGAACGCCCATAAGGCATACATGAGAGGTCTTTTTATAAAGCGGGGACATAGAGCAAAGAAGGAAAGGGATCGTCAATTTAATGATATAATAGCACAACTGCGTCTGGTAGAAGCCCTGAACAAATCGAGTACCTCCCTAGCCAACACTGAGAAGATACGGAATCTTCGGATTAAATTGAGGTATTGTTTATTGTATAAATATGAAAAGAATTTGCAATCCATCAAAGCACAATACTACTCTCAGGATAATAAAGCCAGTAAGCTCCTGGCGCATAGATTAAAAGCCAGGGCTGTGAAGAGTAAGATACCATTTCTCAAAGATCCTCTAGGAACCACTAAAATATATTCCCCTGGGGATATAGCACAGAAATTTAAGGAATACTTCGAATCCCTATATAACTTACACTCCCATACGGCAAATCCACAACCAGTCCAACGAGTTGTCAAAGATTTCTTGACTGACCTAAACCTCCCACGTCTATCACCCCAACAATTGGCCGATCTAAACCTCCCTTTGTCAGAATTGGAGGTCTCCAAAATTAACCGAGTTCTCCCGTTACATAAAGCCCCTGGACCTGATGGCTTATCTGGTGCTTATTATAAAACTTTTGAAGAATCTCTCCTTCCTCACTTGTTTGAAATCCTGAAACATGTCATTACGGAAGGTTCTTTTCCAAAGGAAATGCTAAGTGCGGTGATAGTGACACTTCCGAAACCAGGGAAAACACCTGACTCACCACAAAACTTTAGGCCCATATCCCTCCTTAACTCTGACTTAAAAATCTATGCTAAAGTTTTGGCAAACCGCTTGACAGACGTGATCCCACTATTAGTCAATAGAGACCAGGTCGGTTTTGTTAAGGGTAGGCAGGCTCCGGAAAATACCAGGAGGGTTCTTAATATTTTAGACTATGTAAACAGAAAAGGGACTAAAGCTGTTATGGTAACTCTAGACGCCGAAAAAGCCTTCGATAGGGTTAATTGGTCATTTGTTTTTGCGGTCCTAGAGGAAATGGGATTTGAAGGTTCTATTTCAAAGGCAATTAAAGCTTTATACTCCGTCCCATCGGCGAGAGTTTTTGTCAATGGTGCTCTATCTGGAGGACTTCAAGATAACGAATGGGACGAGGCAAGGCTGCCCACTGTCACCTTTGATTTTCGTCCTGTCCATAGAGCCCTTAGCTCAGGCTATTAGACAACACCAAGACATTCAAGGGATAAAAATAGGAGGGCGTTCTCATTGCATTTCCCTATACGCAGACGACATAATATTAACCTTAGTGCAACCGGAAACCTCATTATCAGCCGCCTTTAAGATCATACAGGAATTTGGACAGCTAGCGTTTTATAAAGTTAATATGGGAAAATCACAGGCTATACCCCTGAATTGCTCATTGTCAGACCTCGGATCTATGAGGGGGAAATTTCCCTTAGATTGGCAACAAACACACATAAAATACCTGGGGATAAACATCACTTCTAAAGTTTCGCAGTTATATCAGGCCAATTATTATTCTATGTTATCACAAATAGACCTAGATTTGAAACAATTAGCAACACATGATGTCTCGTGGATAGGACGTATAGCGGCTTTTAAAATGCTAGTACTTCCGAAGTTATTATACCTGTTTCGGACATTGCCGATAAAAATGCCCTTATCCTTTTTCGTTTCAATAGTTTTTTATTGATTTTTGCATGAAAACAGAACAACATTTTCGCAATTAAACTTTGCGATATTATTGGTACAATCAATCATCTCTTCATAAAAAGCAAGAATTAAGGTACTCGTGATTGGAGAGATGTCATTGTGTCATAACATAAAGAAAGAACAGAAAAAGAATAAACCGGCAAAGAAGAACATGTAAGCCACACACATCATCCTGATAAATCTTAATGCCCCCTATTGGGGGAAACAATGACCTCAAGGCCACTTGCACATTCATGTTATGCATTGTAATACACACTAGTTGACCATGGATTCCATATTGTTGTGAATTTGTGGAACGAGGAATCACCCAAGGAGATGATTTTTTCATATGCATATGTCGTGTTAATAAGTGTGATCAATTCTCCTAACAGAGGAGCAGCAATTTCTTTCCAATGGCGGGTCACCACCAATTTAGCCATGACTAGGATTTTGCAAATCAGGCATCTTAATGCTACAGGTATTGAATCCATTTCTATAAACAACAGGACCATCTGGGGGGATTGTACAATTCGACATTTGGAGACTATAGACACAAGATCAAAAACCTGAGACCAGAACGGAAGAAGTGTGGGGCATGCCCACAGCGTATGGTAAAGAGTACCGATGTGGCCACATCCTCTCCAGCATAATGGAGATGACTCAGGGAACATCTTGTGAAGTCTATCCGGGGTGTAGTACCACCTTAGTGAGGTCTTTATAGCAGCTTCTACGTGTTGGATACAGGGTAATGCTTTGTAAATTAATTTAAATGCAGAAATCCATGCCTCTTCTGAAAACGAGCAGTTCAACTCTCTTTCCCAGAGCCGCATATGGTGTGTTTTGGAGAAGAGTGAGTGTGAATGTAGTAAGTTATACACAAATCTCAGGCCCTTGCTGCGTTTAGAAAAATACCCAAACATTTTAAAAAGACATACAGCATCAAAATTGTTATACTTCGTTGCACAATCTCTGATCTGAAGGTATTTAAAGAAATCTGAGACAGGAATAGAATGTTGAGCCACAAGATATTCAAATCTCACCAAGCAATTATCCTTAAATAATTGAGATACATTGGTAATGCCTTTTAGGGACCATGAAGACAGCGATAGGTTGGGAACAATCAATGAGAAAATATCAATAGGAATGTATGACTTTAATAGTGGGATTTGTTCAGTAGATGTGCGATGTAAGTATGACCAACACTGAAGGGTCGCCTTAGTTAGTGGAGATATTGCACGAGTCAGTGGGATATCCCAGAAGGTCAAAAACAAGGCGGTTTTTAAGCTTATCGGAGACATGTATGATGATTCAATTTGAAGCCAATGGATATCTTGATTACCATGCCACCAATCCATAGTTTGTGCCACTAGGGTGGCAGTATAGTAGCTATGTATGTTTGGGACACTCAGTCCACCTAACCTTTTGTCACGGGATAATATATGTCTGGAAGTTCTGGGTTTACCTCCAGCCCAGACAAAGCGGGATAGTGTTGATTGTGCCGTCGCAAAGAACTTGGAGGGCAAGCTGATTGGAAGGGTACGGAAGAGGTATAATAGCCTGGGTAAAAGGAGCATTTTGTACGCCGCTATGCGTCCTATCCATGATGTGTCATGTTGGAGGAGTCTATCAGATTCTGCATGTATGGATTGAAGTAGAGGTTCGTAGTTGGCCTTGTATAGGTCACGAAAGGAGGGAGAGATGGTAATGCCTAAGTATTGAATGCCATCTAATCTCCAATCAAATGGATATTTCGATTTCAGAAAATACAACGTGTCGGAATCTAAGTGTAAGGGTAGCATCTGGGATTTTAGGGTGTTTAGCTTATAATAGGAAAGTTTGCCAAAGGATTTAATAACATCCATAACCGATTCAAGTGAGCTAACAGGCTGAGAAAGGGACAAAATGATATCATCCGCATACAATGAGATGGTATGGATTTTGTTACCAATTTTTATACCCTGAATAAGGCTATGTTTTTTGATGTGCTGGGCCAGGGGCTCCATAGAGAGAATGAATATTATTGGGGACAGGGGGCAGCCCTGACGGGTACCATTAGAGATATCAAAATCCCGAGAAAGGACCCCATTGGTGTATACTCTAGCCGATGGAGCAGAATACAGAGCCTGAATAGCAGTCAGGATGTCCCCATCCAGCCCCATTGTCTGTAGGGTCGAAAAGGCATATGTCCAATTAATTCGGTCAAACGCCTTTTCTGCGTCAAGTGCTAATAGCGTTGCCCGCTCTTTCGTAGATTCCAAATGGTGTATTATATTCAAGATTCTACGGGTGTTATCGGATGCTTGTCTGCCTTTGATGAAACCAACTTGGTCACTACTTATCAGGGTGGCCAATATTGGGGTGAGTCTATTGACTATCAGCTTTGCATAAAGTTTAAGATCGGCATTGAGCAATGAAATAGGCCGGAAATTTTGAGGTGTGTCAGTAGTTTTCCCTGGTTTAGGTAGTGTGACAATTAGTGCCGCTTGGTTTTCCCTAGGGAATGAGCCGCCGGTCATGGCTTGTTGGAAAAATTTACTCAAATATGGTACCAGTTGGGACGCAAAGTTTTTATAATATAAGGTAGTGAGACCGTCAGGACCCGGGGCTTTCCCTTGTGGAAGGGATTGTATGATTTTTACAATTTCCAATTCAGTGATAGGGGCGTTTAGTGTCTGAAGTTGTTCTGGAGTGAGGCTAGGTAGCGAAGCAGATTGGAGGAAGTCTTGTATCTCAGAAGGGTTTGGCTGCTCGACAAAAGGATCGTCTCTAATATTATATAAGGAGGAGTAGTATTTACGGAACTGCTCAGCTATGTCCCTAGGGTCCACAACTTTAGCTTGAGACTGTGGGTTCCGAAGATACGGAATTCTGGATTTCTGGTGCTGGAGTTTGAGGCGCGTTGCTAAAAGTTTCCCTGCCTTATTATTTTGGGAATAGTATTTCGCTTTGGTTTTTCTGAGGGATTTTTCATATTCTGACAATAGACACAGTCTGAGACGTTGTCTTAGAAGGAGGAGCTGAGACGCTTGGTCATCTGAGGGAGCAACTTTGTTTTTTGCATCTAAGCATCGGATTTCCTCCGTCAGGCCCAAGACTTCCGCTACCTTTTGTTTCTTAACCATATGACCCAGTCTGATAAAGGTGCCTCTAATGTAGGCCTTATGAGCGTTCCATAGGGCTGCAATTCCGATATCTGCTGTGTCATTAATAGCAAAATATTCCGTCAGATCAGTCCCTATGGTTTTTCTATGTGTGGGATGGGAGAGGAGAAATGGACTGGCTCTCCACAGGTATGTAGGCGGGGCATTGTGTGTTTCTTTGAGAGTCAGGGTGAGAGGAGCGTGATCCGACCAGCATACGTCGCCAATAGACGTGGATTCCGCTAGGAAAACAGATTCTTTGTCTACTAGAAACATGTCTATTCTGGCATAACTATTGTGTACCTGAGAATGATGAGTGAAGTCCCTCTCCGTGCTGTGTTGCATGCGCCAAATGTCATATATTTCTTCCTTCCAGAACAAATCACCTATGACGACATGTGAACATCGAGATTGCGAGGTGGAGTCCAACTCCGCATCCATTACAGCGTTGAAGTCCCCACACAAGATCAGTCTACCCTGTTTGTGCTTAGAAATTAGGCGTGTCATCTTGTGTAAGAACTTCAATTGGTGACGATTAGGGGCGTATATTGTAACTATCGTGTATTGGACATTGTTAATAGAGCACCTTAGGATAATATATCGGCCATTGGGGTCAGTGAGTAGATCAGACAATTGGAAAGCGACCGTATTTTTCACAGCCAACAACAGTGATGGGATTGAAAAACATGGGGAAATGCAGGATGTTTCAGGCGAACGGCATCCTTTTCTAATAAATGCGTCTCTTGCACGCAAAGGACGTCACAGGAGGTTTTAAGGGCTTCTTTCCAGATAGTAGAGCGTTTATATGGGTTGTTCAAGCCATTGACGTTAATGGAAGCAAATTTAAGCGCCATGACTATATAGGGTGTGCTGTTGCTTGCGGACACATGAAATTAACCGTGTATCGAGATGGATGAGCAGAAGTGCATACCAATGCATTACAGATATCATCAAGAAGAAGGCATTATAGAAAAACATATAGCTACCTCGGCCGATCTGCAGATATATGTGGCAAAACAGGACAGACAAAAACAAAAGAGAAATATACATTAAAGAAAGTGCGTCTGAACACCGGCTGTGTTCAGGACAATACTGGGGGAAAACAGTCATCTTGAAAACCGGTACAGTGAGCTGCACTGCATCCTAGTAAGCGAACCACCTCAGCGTCGTGGACGATTGCGTGACTGGACCATTTGCCATTCCTGTGCAACAGGAGGCGGAACAGCTTTCGGATTATTCTCCATCAATGTGACCCGAATATTCCACAGCAGAAGGAGAGAAATGCCATCTTGTACGGATCTAATGATGTGTAAGGAGTCGTTCTTGTGGACGAGCAAGCGCACAGGAAATCCCCATCTGTAGAGAATTTTATTATCTCGGAGTGCAGAAGTGATTGGCGCGAATTGCCTCCGAAGTTGCAACGTGGCCGCTGAAAGGTCTGCATATACGGAGATCATCCGGAATTGCGCGGGGAACGCTTCCTTCTTCCTAGATGCAGACATGAAAGAGTCCTTAATGTGGTAGAAGTGAAAGCGGGCTAGCACGTCCCGCGGTATATTATCGGACAGGTGTTTTGGCTTTGGAAGCCTATGTGCTCTATCAATGATAAGGTCCCTGGGGGAGCAGTCGGGTAGAAGAGCTTTTATGAAATCCTGTATATAAAGGGTTAAATCTTTGGTAGCAATGTCCTCCGGAACCCCTCTGAATTTCACATTATTCCGGCGTGATCTGTCCTCCAAATCAGCTACCTTAGCTTGTAAATGAGAGAGGTCTGTCTCAAGATCATAATGGGCATCTATGAGCTCGTTATGGGATGTAGTGAGCACCCCCATTTTCGATTCCACATGCTGAACTCTGTCCTCTACTGCTTGAAGTGAGTCAGCTAAGGGTTTAAGCAGCTGGGCAAACCCAGAATGTATGGATTGCTGTAGGGCCTGCAACATGTGTTTGAGCGTTTGCTCAGTAATGGGGTCGGTGGAGGAGGGTGCATTGGCAAGCATGTCTCCCTGTGTCAGAGGGTCAGGAGTTACATCGTTATTATGTCCTACCTGGTCCTTGCCGCAGAGAGGAGGAGATGGGGCCCATGTTACAGGGCGTCTGGAGCTACAAGGAGAGGAGGGCTGTGATGAGGTGCCTCGTGTCGCTGTGCCAAGATGGCGGCCCCTGAGGTCCGGGACAGAGATGTCCGCCTGTGTGAGCTGCGTCGGTTTCTGCGGGCTTGTTGCTCCCGTCGGTGGCAGAGCAGGGACCGAGCTGCTGCGTCTAGGAGGAGCAGAGGTGATGGAGGATGGTGAGCCCGGGTCGGACGTCAGGGATCCTGCGCGCGGGCTTGCTCCGGCGCCATCTTGTTCTGCTGAGCGGTTATGAGGTAAGTAAAAGTCCGGGATTTTGGCCGGTTTGGCCGCCGCTTTGTGCTTCCTGGGCATCTTGGCGGTAGTGGGATATGTTCCTGGTCACAAGCGGTCGTCAGCAGGGAGTTTTGCGGTGGAACGGCGGTGATATGTCGCTGTGAGCCGCTATGCAGTGAGGAGCCGAGCTCTCAAGCAGCCATTCACTCCGGCAGCCAAGCCACGCCCCCTCCCCTTATCCTTTTTCAATAAAGCACATAAGTTGGTAAGTGCGTATATTTGGCAGAAGAATAGGCCGCGAATAGCGGCTCGGTTATTGAACAAAGGGAAAAAACATGGTGGCTTGAGTTTACCCAATATTCAACATTATTATCTATCCACCCAGATATCCCAATTGAAGTATTGGTGGGAGGGAGACACTTCCAAACATTGGGTGCACATTGAAACATCAGTACACAATTTAAAAGCTCTTCTAATAGTAAAATTACATTCTAAACCTCTAAATTCATCCCTGCCATATTTTATATCTACCTCCTTACAGAATTGGGTAAAGTTCCACTCCTTGTGTAGTACCTCTTCATTCTCTATACTCTCCAGTTCACCGTTAGACGTTCTAGAGTTCCTTATACCTGACTTGGACCTTCTGTCCTGGAAGATAAGGGGTCTGACACAGATGATATCTCTCATGGAGCATAACCAATTGGTACAATTTAGCTTCTTACATACTAAGTTTGGTATCCCGAACACCGAATTTTATAAATTTCTTAGAATCAGGCATCTTTTGCAATTCGATTGCCCGTTTGAGGTTACAGCTAACGCTGATATATTCCGATTACGGTCTCAACCTGGGACGCATTTTAAAGGACTGCGGCCTATATATGATCTTTTGGGATCTAAGAACACATTTGAAAAATCTTCCCCTTTCTTGGCATGGGAGAGGGAACTTACGAGTGTATATTCTACACAAGTGTGGACTTATGCACTTACTTTTGTAGTGAAACATCTGAAATGTACTCTTCATTATGAGTCAGTGATGAAGACAATGCTCCGATGGTATTATACTCCAGATAAGCTTCAACCATATATCCGAATGCCTCTCACTACTGTTGGAGAAACTGCGGGGGTAGGGGGACTCTGTTACATATTTTATGGACCTGTCCGCTACTCAAAAATCTTTGGAATGCCTCATTTCTTTTATTGTCGGGCATTATAGGGACTACATTTGTTCCTTCCCCAACGCTAGCACTGCTCTTTCTAAACATTAAAGATATTCCTAGGGAATTCAGGGTAATAGCAGCACATTTATTTATCGCAACCAAATTAGTAATAACCAGATATTGGAAAAGTCAGACAAAACCCCCAAATAACAGAAATCATTGCACATGTCAACAGTACATGCTCGCATGAAAAAATGATGGCACATAAGGGCCATTCAATCCCTAAGTACGAGATAGAATGGGGTCCATGGTTGAGTAGCGTTAATAACTTTATTTCTAAGAGGGGAATTCTGCATAGGGTCCGAGGTGCATTCACTCGCTATGATACAGAAGGAGAGATCTTGTATTATTTCATTTGTATTGTATTATTTCTGTTGTATTGTATTTGTATGATAATGCTGGTATTTCACATTATATGCATTGGAATGCAAAATGTCTGTTATTTTATGTGTTGGAAAAATTTAAATAAAAACTTATTGAGTTAAAAAAAAAAGCGGTGTAAGGGCTTGTTTTTTGCGGGACGGGCTGTAGTTTTTATTGGTACTATTTTCAGGTACATGCAACTTTTTGATCACTTTTCATTCTATATTTTGGGAGGGGTGGTGACAAAAAAATAGTGATTCTGGCATTGTTTTTAGTTTATTTTTTTTGTGGCGTTCACCGTGCGGTAAAAATAACATTATCGTTTTATAGATTGGGTCGTTATGAACGCGGTGATACCAAATATGTGTACTGTTTTTTAACGGTTTCATTTTTTTCCTATAATAAGAGACTTATATTAACTTTTTTTTTTACTTCTTCTTTACTTTTTACACTTTCTTTTTTTACCTGCAGCTCTGATCGCTGCTAGAATACATTACACTACCTTTGTAGTGTAACGTATTCCAACTGTCAGTGTGACGTCACAGTCACTCTGACAGTTAGTCTACGAGGACCAGCCAGACGCTGATCCTCATAGGCTTGCATACATGGCAGACCCGGGGGCCGTTGTCTGGCCCCCGGGTGCCATCACAAGCATCAGCAGCCCCCACAATTGCATGGGGGCTGCTGATGTGCTACAAACCCTGTACATGCGGAGATCGCAATAGAGCCCCGCATGTAACGGGTTATTTGACGAAATCAGCGGCAATGATCCGCTGATCGGCAACTAGTGGAGTGTCAGCTGTCAGGGACAGCTGACCTTCCGGTTCTCGATGCACACTGTCGCCGACACTGTCACAGACACTGTCATAGACAGTGTGGATCGCGAATGGCAGTGACGTCCTGTCACTCTGACAGGAAGTCTATCAGGAGGTTGATCCTGATAGGCTTCCGTACATGGCAGAGACGGAGGCCATTACTTGGCCTCCGATCGCCATGCTAGCCATCTGCAAATTCATCGTGAGGTCTGCCGATGAGCTAGAAACCCCTGAATGCGGTGATTGCAATCGATCACCGCAATCAAGGTGTTAATTGCCGAAATCAGCGGAAATAAGCCGCTGATCGGCATACAGTGTGTAGCGTCCATGGCCGCGGGCCGTCGGGTTCACTCACCTCCCGACGCCCGCAGCCATGGATCTGTGAGCGCTGGTCCCCGGCTTTGGTGGCTACATTCTGGCAGGGACTGTCTTCAGGGATCAAGGACGAGCTGGCTGCTCGTGATCTGCCATCTACCCTGGACGATCTTATCCTACTCGCCTCCCGTGTCGACATGAGGATCCGGGAACGTTCCCAAGAGGTTCTCCGGGGGAGAGAACTCCCCAGGCTGGATTCTGCTGTCCCGCAATCCCCCTCAGTCATCCCACCAGTGGAAACGATGCAGGGCAATTATGTAATAATTGTCCACCCAGCAGAAACAACGGAGAGACCCCATTGCCTAGGATTGGTTGGAGAAACGACCCTAGGTGGAACGGAGCCTAACAGAGCATTCGCTTCCAAATTGACTATTCCTGTGACCCTGGTATCCGGCGAGAGGACGCATCAAGTTTTTGCCTATCTTGACTCTGGCTCTGCTGCAAACTTCATCCAGAAAGAGCTGGTGGATCATCTTCAGTTGCCCACAGTTCCCCTGGAGACATATTTGGCTGTTGCCTCATTTAATGGACTGCCTCTGCCTGATCCCATTATCTCTAAAACCAAGCCGTTGAAGCTCCAGGTTGGAGTACTTCATTCTGAATATATTTCTTTCCTTGTTTTGCCCAAGGCCATCAATCCTGTTCTGCTGGGCCTGCCTTGGCTTCAACTACATGCCCCAGTCCTGGACTGGAATTCTGGAGAGGTTCTCCAATGGGGCTCCAAGTGCCATGGTCGTTGTCTGTTGCAGATCCATCCTGTCAAGCCTCCTCTGCCTCAGTTGTTGGCGGGATTGCCTTCCCAATTTGCTCAGTATGCAGATGTTTTCAGCAAAAGGGAGGCTGAGACGCTACCTCCACATCGGACTTATGACTGCCCCATTGAACTGGTTCCTAATGCCTCTCTCCTCCGTGGTCGAGTATATCCTCTCTCCTTGCCTGAGTCTCTATCCATGTCGGCCTATATCAAGGAGAATCTGGAGAGGGGTTTCATATGAAAGTCTTCCTCCCCGGCCGGGGCTGGATTCTTCTTCGTTAAAAATAAAGACGGATCCCTTCGACCCTGCATTGACTACCGTGGTCTCAACCAGATCACGGTCAAGAATAAATACCCGTTGCCACTTATATCTGAGTGATTTAATCGCATACGAGGAGCCAAATTTTTTTCTAAACAAGACCTGCTGGGGGCTTATAACCTAGTCAGGATTCGCCGGGGAGATGAATGGAAGACGGCATTTAACACCCGGGACGGGCACTACGAATACCTAGTGATGCCCTTCGGACTGTGTAACGCTCCCGCAGTGTTGCAGGAGTTCGTTAATGATATCTTCCGAGATCTCCTCTATGTCTGTGTTGTTGTTTATCTCGATGATATTTTGATTTTCTCCCCAGATCCAATGACTCATTGGAGGCATATCCATCAGGAGAAGTTCTCTGCCCTCCCTGGGCTACATCATCTCGGATCAAGGACTCAAGATGGATCCTGAGAAAGTGAAAGCTGTCCTGGAGTGGCCACGTCCTCAAGGCTTAAGGGCCATACAGCGGTTCCTGGGATTCGCCAATTTCTACCGGCAGTTTATTCCTAACTTCTCTTCTCTGACGGCTCCCATCTCGACCCTTACCAAGAAGGGTGTGAACGCCAAGGTGTGGACTCCAGAGGCAGAGTCCGCATTTATTAGCCTCAAGAAAGCCTTCACTTCAGCTTCGATCCTCCATCATCCTGACGTATCTCGGGAGTTCTCACTGGAAGTGGACGCTTTCTCTGTTGGTACAGGTGCACTTCTGTTCCAGAGGAGCTCCAAAGGAAAGGCTGTAGTATGTGGCTACTACTTAAGACTTTTTTCTTCTGTTGAGCGCAATTACTCTATTGGAGATTGGGAGCTGCTGGCCATCAAATTGGCTCTGGAGGAGTGGAGACATCTTCTAGAGGGTGCTGCTCACCCCATCCTGATTTTCACCGACCACAAAAAACCTTACCTACCTTCAGTCTGCACAACGACTGAATCCCCGTCAAGCCAGGTGGTCACTCAATGTCCGGAGGAATCCGCCACGTCTGGCGCAACCTGCGGCACCTGTGTCATCCACCACGTTTGGCGTTATCTGCTGCACCCATCTCCATCAGTGCCAGTGCTGCGGCCACTGTCTGGACTATCCAGGTAACCTTGCGTGGGACATTGTATTACTGGGGTTGCCTGTTGTTTGGCCAGCTGCCTCCCCGCTACGGCGGTACGGCCTAGTGGGTCCACTAACCCACTTCGTGACAAGCATGCAGATTGTCTGTACCCAGGTGCATAACTTTACATTTATCTACATTAAACTTCATTTGCCAAGTGGATGCCCAAACACGTAGTGTGTCCAGATCAGCTTGCAATCTACAAACATCTTCCATGGACTGAATAATACTAAATAGCTTGGTGTCATCTGCAAAAATAGAAATAGTGCTATTAATCCCATCCTCTATATCATTAATAAATAAGTTGAATAATAGTGGTCCCAGCATGGAACCCTGGGGCACACCACTTATAGCCGGGGACCATTCATAGTAGGAATCATTTACCACAACTCTCTGGATACGGTCCTTGAGCCAATTACAATTACAAACTATACTATAATCCTTAATTTACCCATTAGACGTCTATGAGGGACAGTGTCAAATGCCTTTGCAAAGTCCAAAAACACTATATCCACAGCGGCCCCTTTGTCTAGGCTTCTGCTCACCTCTTCATAAAAAACAAATCAGGTTGGTTTGACAACTTCTGTCCTTAGTAAACCCGTGCTGGCTGTCACTTATAATACTATTTTTTTGTCACATAATCCTGTATATAGTCCCTCAATAGCCCCTCAAACATTGGATGTTAAGCTTACTGGTCTATAATTACCCGGGGAAGACCTAGAGCCCTTTTTGAAAATAGGCACCGCATTTGCCCTGCGCCAGTCCCTTGGCACTATACCAGTCACTAGAGAATCTCTAAATATTATGAAGAGGGGGACAGAAATAACTGAAAAAAGCGCTTTAAGAACTCTAGGTTGTAACCCATCTTGTCTCTGGGACTTGTGTACATTTATTTTATTTAACTTAGCTTGGACCATATCTACATTCAGCCAATTCAGTATATCAACTGATAACAGCACTGGCACCGGCTACTTCAGCTGCTCTTTCTTCTGTTGTATATACAGAGCTAAGGAACCCATTTAGTAACTCTGGCTTCTCTTGAACCCCAGTGACCGATTCCGCATTACCACTATTTAGGGGTCCTACATGTTCAGACCTTGGCTTTTTAGCATTTACATACTTGAAGAATTGTTTGGAATTTGTTTTACGATCATTGGCCACCTACCTTTCATTTTGTGTTTTTGGTGATTTTATTACCTTTTTACAGATTTTATTAAGCACTTTATAATTTACAAAGGCTACAGCTGTACCTTCAGATTTGTATTTTTCAAATTCCCTTTTTTTGTCATATATTGCCCTTTTTTATATAGCCATGTGGGGTTTAATTTTAGTCGTTTATACTTGTTACCTATAGGAATAAATTTTGCACTATAATTTCCCAAAGTAGATTTAAAAATCTCCCATTTATCATTTGTACCATTATTTAACATTAGTTCTTCCCAGTCTACAGTGGAGGAAATAAGTATTTGATCCCTTGCTGATTTTGTAAGTTTGCCCACTGTCAAAATCATGAGCAGTCTAGAATTTTTAGGCTAGGTTAATTTTACCAGTGAGAGATAGATTATATAAAAAAAATAAAAAAAAATAACATTGTCAAAATTATAGATATTTATTTGCATTGTGCACAGAGAAATAAGTATTTGATCCCCTACCAACCATTAACCCCTTCCCGACATTTGACGTACATGTACGTCATGGAAAGCATTGTCTTCCCGCAAAATGCCGTACATGTACGTCAAATGTTTGGCACCGGCTCAGAAACTGAGTCGGTGCCATCATCACCGGATCTCAGCTGTATCTTACAGCTGACATCCGACTGTAACGGCGGGGACCGAAATTAGCTTCGATCCCCGCCATTAACCCCTTAAGTGCAGCTCTCAAACGCGATCGCTGCACTTAAGGTGTTTGCAGCTCATCGGAGCCCCAGCAATGAAATTGCCGGGGTTCCGGTGGCTGCAATGGCAACCGGAGGCCTAATACTGGCCTCCCGGTCTGCCTAGCACCGAAGCCGGTCAAGATCCGCCCGGCGGCGGAGCCTGATCGGCTTCCGTAGCTGCCGGCAAGATGGCGCCGGGTCAGGAGCTGATCCGGCGTCATCAGCGGTGGATGTCAGCTGTACTGTACAGCTGACATCCACCTGTAACGGCAGGAACCGGAGCTAGCTCCGATCCCTGCCATTAACCCCTTCGATGCAGCAATCGAAAGCGATTGCTGCATCGTAGCGGTTACTAGCAGATCGCCAGCCCTGACAGGCAATCGGGACTGGCGACTGCTGTTATGGCAACAGGAGACACAATGGTCTCCTGCTCTGCCATTACGGAAGCCTATTAGGCCCCGCCGGGAGGCGAAGCCTAATCGGCTTGCTGTCAGTGAATGACTGACAGATCTAATACATTGCATTACATAGGTAGTGCAATGTATTAGAAAAAAAAAAATCTGACCGTTGGACCTTCAAGTCCCCTAGTGGGACTTGAAGAAAAGTGTAAAAAAAGTATAAAAAAGTGTAAAAAAAAGTGCAAAAAATAAAAGTTTGAAAACAATAAAAGTTTCAAGTAATCAAATAAAACACAATCCCCCTTTTACTCTTATCAAGTCCTTTATTATTGAGAAATAATAATAAACCATATGTATTTGGTATCGCCACGACCGTAACGACCTGAGGTATCAAAATATTGTATTATTTATTGCACGTGGTGAACAGCGTAAAAAAAACCGTAAAAAACGTTACCAGAGTTTCTGTTTTTCAGTCACTTTGCCCTACAAATATTAGAATAAAAAGTGATCAAAAAGTCGCACGTATCCAAAAATGGTACCTATAAAAACTATAGCTCGTCCCGCAAAAAACAAGCCCTCATACACCTCCGTCGACAAAAAAATTAAAACATTATGGTTCTCACAACTTTGCGACAGAAAAAAAATACATTCTTTTTACAAAAGTAATTTTATTGTGAAAAAAGTTGTAAAACATAAAAAAATGCTATAAATTAGGTATCGCCGGAATCGTACTGACCCACAGAATAAAGTTAACATGTCGTTTATAACGCATGGTGAACGCTGTATAAAAAAAACGAAAAAAGCTGTGCCAGAATTGCGTTTTTTTGTTTACCTGGCATCCCAAAAAATAGGATAAAAGGTGATCAAAAAGTCACATGTACCCCAAAATGGTACCAATAATAACTACAGCTCATCCCGCAACAAACCAGCCCTCATACCGCTACGTCTATGAAAAATAAAATTAGTTATGGCTCCAATAAGTCAGGAAATAAAAAAATATGCAGTTGTGCCCGAGGGGAACATTTCTTCTGTTTGAAGAGGCGATTTATCAAGGACCTAAAATTAGGGAACCAGGAAAGGGAGGGCCCAAACATATCCGCTGGAAGCGACGGTGCCCGTATTATACCAGGACAACACTTCCTAGCAAAATTCCCCAAACTACAAAGGTACCGAGTGTGGACCAAAAGGGGGATAAGAAATTACACCATTTATCAGTGCGACACTGGCCTGTGCGGAAAGGATTGCTTCACAGCGTAACACACATCTATGGATTATTAATTTTTTTTCATACCACCCGACTATGCCCCTTATATACTCCGCCCCGCTTACATGTACCCCCACATTATAAAACACCAGCAATACTCAAAAAATTTAGTACCAAGCAAAATCCGCTCTCCAAAAGCCAAATGGTGCTCCCTCGGCTCTGAACCCTACAGCGTGCCCAAACAGCAGTTTCCTTCAACATATATGGCATCGTCATACCCGGGAGAACCCTTTTAACAATTTTTGGGGTGTGTGTCTCCAGTGTCATAAGCTTGGCATGACATATTTGCCACTGAATGGCATATCTAGGGAAAAATATAAATTTTTAATTTGCACCATCCGCAGTGCATTCATTTATGGAAAAGACCTGTGGGGTGAAAATGCTCACTACACCTCTTAATAAATGCCTTGAGGGGTGCAGTTTCCATAATGGGGTCACTTCTCAGGGGTTTCTTTTTATTATTTCACATCTGAGCCTCTGCAGTTGTGAACCAATACTTTGTAAATCGCCAAATTAGGCCTCCACTCCGCATGGTACTCTTCACTCCTGAGCCCTGTCATATGTCCAGGCAAAAGATTAGGGCCACATGTAGGGTGTTTCTAAAACCGGGAAACACTGCATAATAATTAGAGGGCTGTCTTGTTATGGTGGCACAAGCCGGGCACCACATATTGGCATATCTATGGAAGAAAATCCCATTTTCACTCTGCAACATCGAGTGAACACTAATTTCTACAAAACACCTGCAGGGTTAAAATGCTTACTACACCCCTTGGTAAATGCATTGAGGGGTGTCGTTTCCAAAATGGGGTCACTTCTGGGGGGTTTCCACTGTTTTGGGCCCACAGGCGCCCAGAAACCAATCCAGCAACATCTGCACTCCAAATGGCGGTCCTTTCCTTCTGAGCCCTGCCGTTTGCCCAAACAGCAGTTTATGACCACATATGGGGTATTGCCGTACTCGGGAGAAATTGCTTTACAAATTTTGGGTTCTTTTTTTCCTTTATTTGTTGAGAAAATGAAAAAATTTGCGCTAAAGCTACGTCTTATTGAAGAAAAAGGACTGTTTTTATTTTCACTGCCTAATTCTAATAAATTCTATGAAACGTCTGTGGGGTCAAAATGCTTACTACACCCCTAGATGAATTCCTCAAGAGGTGTAGTTTCCTAAATGGAGTCCCTTTTTGGGCGTTTTCATTGTTTTGTCCCCTCAGGGGCTTTGCAAATGTGACATGGCCTCCGCAAACCATTCCTGCTAAATGTGATCTCAAAAAGCCAAATAGTGCTGTTTCCCTTCTAAGCCCTGCCGTGTGTCCAAACAGCCGTTTATTACCACATGTGGGGTATTGTTTTACTCGGGAGAAATTGCTTTACAAATTTTGTGGTGCTTTTTCTCCTTCAGTCCTTCTGGAAATGAGAAAAAATTAGCTAAACCTAGATTTTTTTTGAAAAAATGTAGATTATTATTTTCAGGGCCTACTTCCAATATTTTCTGCAAAAAAACTGTGGGGTCAAATCGCTCACTATACCCCTAGATAATTTCCTCAATGGGTGTAGTCTCCAAAATGGGGTCACTTGTGGGGGGTTTCCACTGTTTTGTCCCCTCAGGGGCTTCGTAAATGTGACATGGCCTCCGCAAACCATTCCTGCTAAATGTGAACTCCAAAAGCCAAATGGCGCTCTTTCCCTTCTAAGCCCTGCCGTGTGTCCAAACAACCGTTTATTACCACATGTGGGGTATTGTTTTACTCGGGAGAAATTGCTTTACAAATTTTACGGTGCTTTTTCTCCTTCAGTCCTTGTGGAAATGAGAATAAATTAGCTAAACCTACATTTTCTTTGAAAAAATTTAGATTATCATTTTCACAGCCTACTTCCAATAATTTATGCAAAAAACCTGTGGGGTCAAAACGCTCACTATACCCCTAGATAATTTCCTCAATGGGTGTAGTTTCCGAAATGGGGTCACTTGTGGGGGGTTTCCACTGTTTTGTCCCCTCAGGGGCTTTGTAAATGTGACATCGCCTCTCAAACCATTCCTGCTAAATTTGAGCTCCAAAAGCCAAACGGCGCTCTTTCCCTTCTAAGCCCTGCCGTGTGTCCAAATATCCATTTATTACCACATGTGGGGTAGTGTTTTACTCGGGAGAAATTGCTTTACAAATTTTGCGATGCTTTTTCTCCTTTAGTCCTTGTGGAAATGAGAAAAAAAATCGCTAAACCTACATTTTCTTTGAAGAAATGTTGATTTTAATTTTCACGGCCTACTTCCAATAATTTCTGTAAAAAACCTGTGCGGTCAAAATGCTCACTACACCCCTAGATAATTTCCTTGAGGTGTCTAGTTTCCCAGATGGGGTCACTTTTGGTGGATTTTCACTGTTTTGGCACCGCAAGAGCCCTTCAAACCTGACATGGTGCCTAAAATATATTCTAACAAAAATAAGGCCCCAAAATCCACTAGGTGTTCCTTTGCTTCTGAGGCCGGTGCTTCAGTCCAGTAGCACGCTACGGCCACATGTGGGATATTTCCTAAAACTGCAGAAACTGGGCAACAAATATTGAGTTGAATTTCTCTGGTAAAACCTTCTGTGTTATAAAAAAAATTGTATTAAAAATTTATTTCTGCAAAAAAATATGAAATTTGTAAATTTCACCTCTACTTTGCTTTAATTCCTGTGAAATGTGTAAAGGGTTAAGACATTTTCTAAATGCTGTTTTGAATACTTTGAGGGGTGAAGTTTTTAAAATGGGGTGACTTTTTGGGGGTTTCTAATATATAAGGCCCTCAAAACCACTTCACAACTGAACTGGCCACTGTAAAAATAGCCTTTTGAAATTTTCTTGAAAATGTGAGAAATTGCTGCTAAAGTTCTAAGCCTTGTGAGGTCATAGAAAAATAAAAGGATGTTCAAAAAACGATGCCAATCTAAAGTAGACATATGGGGGATGTTAATTAGCAACAATTTTGTGTGGTATTACTGCCTGTCTTACAAGCAGATACATTTAAATTGAGAAAAATGCTAATTTTTGCAATTTTTCACTATATTTTCGTGTTTTTCACAATTAAATACTGAATGTATCGACCAAATTTTACCACTATCTTAAAGTCCAATGTGTCACAAGAAAACAGTCTCAGAATCGCCCGGATAGGTGAAAGCATTTCAACGTTATTACCACATAAAGTGAAACTTGTCAGATTTGAAAAATGAGGCTCTGTCAGGAAGGTCAAAAGTGGCTAAAGAGGGAAGGGGTTAAGAGTTCAGCCTCCTCCAGACCAGTTACACGCTCCAAATCAACTTGGTGCCTGCATTATAGACAGCTCTTACATGGTCACCTGTATAAAAGACTCCTGTCCACAGACTAAATGAATCAGTCTGACTCTAACCTCTACAACATGGGCAAGACCAAAGAGCTTTCTAAGGATGTCTTGGACAAGATCATAGACCTGCACAAGTCTCGAATGGGCTATAAAACCATAAGTAAGACGCTGGGTGAGAAGGAGGCAACTGTTGGTGCAATAGTAAGAAAATGGAAGACATACAAAATCACTGTCAATCGACATCGATCTGGGGCTCCATGCAAAATCTCACCTCATGGGGTATTCTTGATCCTGAGGAAGGTGAGAGCTCAGCCGAAAACTACACGGGGGGAACTTGTTAATGATCTCAAGGCAGCTGGGACCACAGTCACCAAGAAAACCATTGGTAACACATTACGCCGTAATGGATTAAAATCCTGCAGTGCCCGCAAGGTCCCCCTGCTCAAGAAGGCACATGTACAGGCCCCTCTTAAGTTTGCAAATGAACATCTGGATGATTCTGAGAGTGATTGGGAGAAGGTGCTGTGGTCAGATGACACTAAAATTTAGCTCTTTGGCATTAACTCAACTCGCCGTTTTTGAAGGAAGAGAAATGCTGCCTATGACCCAAAGAACACCGTCTCCACTGTCAAGCATGGAGGTGGAAATATTATGTTTTGGGGGTGTTTCTCTGCTAAGGGCACAGGACTACTTCACCGCATCAATGGGAGAATGGATGGAGCCATGTACTGTCAAATCCTGAGTGACAACCTCCTTCCCTCCACCAGGACATTAAAAATGGCTCGTGGCTGGGTCTTCCAGCACGACAATTACCCAAAACATACAGCCAAGGCAACAAAGGAGTGGCTCAAAAAGAAGCACATTAAGGTCATGGAGTGGCCTAGCCAGTCTCCAGACCTTAAAGGAACAGTGTCATCAGAAATTATTTTTTTATATGTTAAAGATGTTAGTGCTTTATTAAAAACTTTTATATTTATTTGTGTGTTTGTGTTTTACTTTTTCTTATTTTTACACTTTTTCTTCCCTATGGGGGCTGCCATTTTTTGTTCCATTTCTGTGTGTGTCGATTAACGACACATACAGACATGGAATACGGCAGCCACAGTCCCATAGGGACTGCGAACGGCTCCCGTCCCATTGACTGCAGTGTACGGCGTCTGTGTGGGAACTGCGCATGCGCCGCTCCCACACAGTCCTATTCGAAATTGGCGCCGTCCGGCACCATTTTCCTGTGGACCGGAAGTCGCGGCCGGACAGTAATATTACTACTTCCGGTCGCGGCTTCCGGATTTCTGCACTTGCACCAGCGGCAGCAAACGGAGCGGACGGGCCGGAGGGAGCCGCGGCGGCAGGAGCAGGTAAGAGATTTCAATGTATGTTCGTGTTTGTGTGTGTTTACTACTGTATGTAAACCTACTACACTGTGGGTTAGCTCAAAAAATGGCGACACACAGTGTAGGAGGTTACACCGTTCAAACCCCTCGTTTATCCCGGCACTAGCCAGGATAAAGGAGGGGGGGATGCTGAGAGCTCACTAGAGCGAGGGCTTTTAACCCAATGTTGCAATGCTGCAATTTTGGGAACAGCTCCATCTAGTGACCAAAAATGGGTAGTATTATAAATTAGAAATAATTTATAATATTTCCTGGACTCGTGCAAAAAAATAAAAAAAATTTGAACAATGTTTAACCACCCACACACTAAATGTTTAATTTTAAAAAAAAAACATGTTTTTCTGGCAACACATTCCCTTTAATCCCATCGAAAACTTATGGAGGGAGCTGAAGATCCAAGTTGCCAAGCGACAGCCTCGAAATCTTAATGATTTACAGATGATCTGCAAAGAGGAGTGGGCCAAAATTCCATCTAACATGTGTGCAAACCTCATCATCAACTACTAAAAACATCTGACTGCTGTGCTTGCCAACAAGGGTTTTGCCACCAAGTATTAAGTCTTGTTTGCCAAAGGGATCAAATACTTATTTCTCTGTGCACAATGCAAATAAATATATATAATTTTGACAATGTTATTTTTTTTATTTTTTTTAATATAATCTATCTCTCACTGGTAAAATTAACCTAGCCTAAAAATTCTAGACTGTTCATGTCTTTGACAGTGGGCGAACTTACAAAATCAGCAAGGGATCAAATACTTATTTCCTTCACTGTATATCCTGAATTGCAACCCTCATCCTGGGGAAATTGGTCTTCTTAAAATTAAGTGTTTTTGCCCTCCCAGCCTGTTTGTTTTTTACAGTATAGGTAAAATATAACTATATTGTGATCACTGTTACCGAGGTTTTCACGAACATTGACCTTCCCAACAAGCTCTGCATTATTAGAAATTACCAGATCCACCAGAGCTTCACTTCTAGTTGGGTCTACCACAAACTGGCCAATAACATTTTCCTGCCATCTCCTCAGTTATATTGGGGGGCCTATAGATTACACCAAAAGTAATTTTTTCAGTGTTTACCTCCCTTTGTAATTCCACCCACAAGGTTTCAATCTCCTCACAATCTTCACCCACTATTGTCTCTTTCACACTCACCTTCATATCACTTCTCACATACAGACATACACCACTGCCTTTCCTATTTGTCCTGTCTTTCTGAAACAGTGTAAATCCCTGTAGAGTTACAGCCCAGTTGTGTGAAGAGTCTAGCCAGGTTTCAGCAACACTAACTAGATCTATATTTTCTTCCAGTATCAAGGCCTCCAGCTCCCCCATTTTGCTTGCTAGACTTCTGGCATTTTGTGAACATACACTTTAACTTGCCTTTCAATTTTTCACTTTCAGTATCAGAAATGTGATAATTTAACATTATTTGGGTATTTTTATTTTCATTGCTGTTTTGTAACAAAAGGATCTCCTTATCTTGTTGCCTAGTCCTCTCCCCACAGTCTGTTTCTCCGCCCCCAATATAGTCTGACCCCTCTCTAACCTAACTACATCTTTATTTTCTACATTGGCCTCCCTCCTCAGCCCTAGTTTAAATACTCCGCCCCCCAGCTAGAATTTTCTCCCCCCTTCCATTTAGATGCAAATCATCTGCAGAATACAGTTTGTACCCCAATGAAAAGTCAGGCCAGTGCTCTAGGAACCCAAAGCCTTCTTCTCTACACCAAGACTTAAGCCATGCATTTAACTCCCTGAGCTCCCGCTGTCTTTCCTGTGATGCGCATGACACTGGCAGTATTCCTGAGAATGCTACCTTGGAGGTCCTACCTTCAGCTTGTAGCCTAGTTCTTTAAAATTATTCTTAAGGCTCCTCCACCTACCATTTATTCTGTCGTTAGTTCCCACATGGACCACGACAGCTGGATCATCACCAGCCCCTCACTGTATTTTATCCACCTGTTCTACCACATGCCGAACCCTGGCACCGGGGAGTCAGCAAACCATTCGGCTGAGGCGGTCTTGGCGACAAATTATTCTATCCGTCTTCCTGATTATAGAATCCCCTATAACTACTAATTGTCTTGCCTTACCTGCATTACCATCCTGCCGACTAGTTGCTGGGCTGTTCTCCCGGCTGTAAGGGAGATCAGTATCCACTAGGGCTGCCATTTCTGAGACCAACACCCTCGTATCATCACCCAACTTGGCAATTTTGCTTGAAATATCAAAAACAGGATTGGCCTTCCTTTTCTTGGACCCCTTTCTACTGCCTATAGTCAGAGCCTCTGCAATTGTGAACCAATACTTTGTAAACCGACAAATTAGGCCTAAACTTCGCATGGTACTCTTTTACTCCTGAGCCTGGTCGAATGTCCAGGCAAAACATTAGGGCCACATGTAGGGTGACAGGCAATCGGGACTGGCGACTGCTGTTATGGCAACAGGAGACACAATGGTCTCCTGCTCTGCCATTACGGAAGCCTATTAGGCCCCGCCGGGAGGCGAAGCCTAATCGGCTTGCTGTCAGTGAATGACTGACAGATCTAATACATTGCATTACATAGGTAGTGCAATGTATTAGAAAAAAAAAAATCTGACCGTTGGACCTTCAAGTCCCCTAGTGGGACTTGAAGAAAAGTGTAAAAAAAGTATAAAAAAGTGTAAAAAAAAGTGCAAAAAATAAAAGTTTGAAAACAATAAAAGTTTCAAGTAATCAAATAAAACACAATCCCCCTTTTACTCTTATCAAGTCCTTTATTATTGAGAAATAATAATAAACCATATGTATTTGGTATCGCCACGACCGTAACGACCTGAGGTATCAAAATATTGTATTATTTATTGCACGTGGTGAACAGCGTAAAAAAAACCGTAAAAAACGTTACCAGAGTTTCTGTTTTTCAGTCACTTTGCCCTACAAATATTAGAATAAAAAGTGATCAAAAAGTCGCACGTATCCAAAAATGGTACCTATAAAAACTATAGCTCGTCCCGCAAAAAACAAGCCCTCATACACCTCCGTCGACAAAAAAATTAAAACGTTATGGTTCTCACAACTTTGCGACAGAAAAAAAATACATTCTTTTTACAAAAGTAATTTTATTGTGAAAAAAGTTGTAAAACATAAAAAAATGCTATAAATTAGGCATCGCCGGAATCGTACTGACCCACAGAATAAAGTTAACATGTCGTTTATAACGCATGGTGAACGCTGTATAAAAAAAACGAAAAAAGCTGTGCCAGAATTGCGTTTTTTTGTTTACCTGGCATCCCAAAAAATAGGATAAAAGGTGATCAAAAAGTCACATGTACCCCAAAATGGTACCAATAATAACTACAGCTCATCCCGCAACAAACCAGCCCTCATACCGCTACGTCTATGAAAAATAAAATTAGTTATGGCTCCAATAAGTCAGGAAATAAAAAAATATGCAGTTGTGCCCGAGGGGAACATTTCTTCTGTTTGAAGAGGCGATTTATCAAGGACCTAAAATTAGGGAACCAGGAAAGGGAGGGCCCAAACATATCCGCTGGAAGCGACGGTGCCCGTATTATACCAGGACAACACTTCCTAGCAAAATTCCCCAAACTACAAAGGTGCCGAGTGTGGACCAAAAGGGGGATAAGAAATTACACCATTTATCAGTGCGACACTGGCCTGTGCGGAAAGGATTGCTTCACAGCGTAACACACATCTATGGATTATTAATTTTTTTTCATACCACCCGACTATGCCCCTTATATACTCCGCCCCGCTTACATGTACCCCCACATTATAAAACACCAGCAATACTCAAAAAATTTAGTACCAAGCAAAATCCGCTCTCCAAAAGCCAAATGGTGCTCCCTCGGCTCTGAACCCTACAGCGTGCCCAAACAGCAGTTTCCTTCAACATATATGGCATCGTCATACCCGGGAGAACCCTTTTAACAATTTTTGGGGTGTGTGTCTCCAGTGTCATAAGCTTGGCATGACATATTTGCCACTGAATGGCATATCTAGGGAAAAATATAAATTTTTAATTTGCACCATCCGCAGTGCATTCATTTATGGAAAAGACCTGTGGGGTGAAAATGCTCACTACACCTCTTAATAAATGCCTTGAGGGGTGCAGTTTCCATAATGGGGTCACTTCTCAGGGGTTTCTTTTTATTATTTCACATCTGAGCCTCTGCAGTTGTGAACCAATACTTTGTAAATCGCCAAATTAGGCCTCCACTCCGCATGGTACTCTTCACTCCTGAGCCCTGTCATATGTCCAGGCAAAAGATTAGGGCCACATGTAGGGTGTTTCTAAAACCGGGAAACACTGCATAATAATTAGAGGGCTGTCTTGTTATGGTGGCACAAGCCGGGCACCACATATTGGCATATCTATGGAAGAAAATCCCATTTTCACTCTGCAACATCGAGTGAACACTAATTTCTACAAAACACCTGCAGGGTTAAAATGCTTACTACACCCCTTGGTAAATGCATTGAGGGGTGTCGTTTCCAAAATGGGGTCACTTCTGGGGGGTTTCCACTGTTTTGGGCCCACAGGCGCCCAGAAACCAATCCAGCAACATCTGCACTCCAAATGGCGGTCCTTTCCTTCTGAGCCCTGCCGTTTGCCCAAACAGCAGTTTATGACCACATATGGGGTATTGCCGTACTCGGGAGAAATTGCTTTACAAATTTTGGGTTCTTTTTTTCCTTTATTTGTTGAGAAAATGAAAAAATTTGCGCTAAAGCTACGTCTTATTGAAGAAAAAGGACTGTTTTTATTTTCACTGCCTAATTCTAATAAATTCTATGAAACGTCTGTGGGGTCAAAATGCTTACTACACCCCTAGATGAATTCCTCAAGAGGTGTAGTTTCCTAAATGGAGTCCCTTTTTGGGCGTTTTCATTGTTTTGTCCCCTCAGGGGCTTTGCAAATGTGACATGGCCTCCGCAAACCATTCCTGCTAAATGTGATCTCAAAAAGCCAAATAGTGCTGTTTCCCTTCTAAGCCCTGCCGTGTGTCCAAACAGCCGTTTATTACCACATGTGGGGTATTGTTTTACTCGGGAGAAATTGCTTTACAAATTTTGTGGTGCTTTTTCTCCTTCAGTCCTTCTGGAAATGAGAAAAAATTAGCTAAACCTAGATTTTTTTTGAAAAAATGTAGATTATTATTTTCAGGGCCTACTTCCAATATTTTCTGCAAAAAAACTGTGGGGTCAAATCGCTCACTATACCCCTAGATAATTTCCTCAATGGGTGTAGTCTCCAAAATGGGGTCACTTGTGGGGGGTTTCCACTGTTTTGTCCCCTCAGGGGCTTCGTAAATGTGACATGGCCTCCGCAAACCATTCCTGCTAAATGTGAACTCCAAAAGCCAAATGGCGCTCTTTCCCTTCTAAGCCCTGCAATGTGTCCAAACAACCGTTTATTACCACATGTGGGGTATTGTTTTACTCGGGAGAAATTGCTTTACAAATTTTACGGTGCTTTTTCTCCTTCAGTCCTTGTGGAAATGAGAATAAATTAGCTAAACCTACATTTTCTTTGAAAAAATTTAGATTATCATTTTCACAGCCTACTTCCAATAATTTATGCAAAAAACCTGTGGGGTCAAAACGCTCACTATACCCCTAGATAATTTCCTCAATGGGTGTAGTTTCCGAAATGGGGTCACTTGTGGGGGGTTTCCACTGTTTTGTCCCCTCAGGGGCTTTGTAAATGTGACATCGCCTCTCAAACCATTCCTGCTAAATTTGAGCTCCAAAAGCCAAACGGCGCTCTTTCCCTTCTAAGCCCTGCCGTGTGTCCAAATATCCATTTATTACCACATGTGGGGTAGTGTTTTACTCGGGAGAAATTGCTTTACAAATTTTGCGATGCTTTTTCTCCTTTAGTCCTTGTGGAAATGAGAAAAAAAATCGCTAAACCTACATTTTCTTTGAAGAAATGTTGATTTTAATTTTCACGGCCTACTTCCAATAATTTCTGTAATAAACCTGTGCGGTCAAAATGCTCACTACACCCCTAGATAATTTCCTTGAGGTGTCTAGTTTCCCAGATGGGGTCACTTTTGGTGGATTTTCACTGTTTTGGCACCGCAAGAGCCCTTCAAACCTGACATGGTGCCTAAAATATATTCTAACAAAAATAAGGCCCCAAAATCCACTAGGTGTTCCTTTGCTTCTGAGGCCGGTGCTTCAGTCCAGTAGCACGCTACGGCCACATGTGGGATATTTCCTAAAACTGCAGAAACTGGGCAACAAATATTGAGTTGAATTTCTCTGGTAAAACCTTCTGTGTTATAAAAAAAATTGTATTAAAAATTTATTTCTGCAAAAAAATATGAAATTTGTAAATTTCACCTCTACTTTGCTTTAATTCCTGTGAAATGTGTAAAGGGTTAAGACATTTTCTAAATGCTGTTTTGAATACTTTGAGGGGTGAAGTTTTTAAAATGGGGTGACTTTTTGGGGGTTTCTAATATATAAGGCCCTCAAAACCACTTCACAACTGAACTGGCCACTGTAAAAATAGCCTTTTGAAATTTTCTTGAAAATGTGAGAAATTGCTGCTAAAGTTCTAAGCCTTGTGAGGTCATAGAAAAATAAAAGGATGTTCAAAAAACGATGCCAATCTAAAGTAGACATATGGGGGATGTTAATTAGCAACAATTTTGTGTGGTATTACTGCCTGTCTTACAAGCAGATACATTTAAATTGAGAAAAATGCTAATTTTTGCAATTTTTCACTATATTTTCGTGTTTTTCACAATTAAATACTGAATGTATCGACCAAATTTTACCACTATCTTAAAGTCCAATGTGTCACGAGAAAACAATCTCAGAATCGCCCGGATAGGTGAAAGCATTTCAACGTTATTACCACATAAAGTGAAACTTGTCAGATTTGAAAAATGAGGCTCTGTCAGGAAGGTCAAAAGTGGCTAAAGAGGGAAGGGGTTAAGAGTTCAGCCTCCTCCAGACCAGTTACACGCTCCAAATCAACTTGGTGCCTGCATTATAGACAGCTCTTACATGGTCACCTGTATAAAAGACTCCTGTCCACAGACTCAATGAATCAGTCTGACTCTAACCTCTACAACATGGGCAAGACCAAAGAGCTTTCTAAGGATGTCTTGGACAAGATCATAGACCTGCACAAGTCTCGAATGGGCTATAAAACCATAAGTAAGACGCTGGGTGAGAAGGAGGCAACTGTTGGTGCAATAGTAAGAAAATGGAAGACATACAAAATCACTGTCAATCGACATCGATCTGGGGCTCCATGCAAAATCTCACCTCATGGGGTATTCTTGATCCTGAGGAAGGTGAGAGCTCAGCCGAAAACTACACGGGGGGAACTTGTTAATGATCTCAAGGCAGCTGGGACCACAGTCACCAAGAAAACCATTGGTAACACATTACGCCGTAATGGATTAAAATCCTGCAGTGCCCGCAAGGTCCCCCTGCTCAAGAAGGCACATGTACAGGCCCCTCTTAAGTTTGCAAATGAACATCTGGATGATTCTGAGAGTGATTGGGAGAAGGTGCTGTGGTCAGATGACACTAAAATTTAGCTCTTTGGCATTAACTCAACTCGCCGTTTTTGAAGGAAGAGAAATGCTGCCTATGACCCAAAGAACACCGTCTCCACTGTCAAGCATGGAGGTGGAAATATTATGTTTTGGGGGTGTTTCTCTGCTAAGGGCACAGGACTACTTCACCGCATCAATGGGAGAATGGATGGAGCCATGTACTGTCAAATCCTGAGTGACAACCTCCTTCCCTCCACCAGGACATTAAAAATGGCTCGTGGCTGGGTCTTCCAGCACGACAATTACCCAAAACATACAGCCAAGGCAACAAAGGAGTGGCTCAAAAAGAAGCACATTAAGGTCATGGAGTGGCCTAGCCAGTCTCCAGACCTTAAAGGAACAGTGTCATCAGAAATTATTTTTTTATATGTTAAAGATGTTAGTGCTTTATTAAAAACTTTTATATTTATTTGTGTGTTTGTGTTTTACTTTTTCTTATTTTTACACTTTTTCTTCCCTATGGGGGCTGCCATTTTTTGTTCCATTTCTGTGTGTGTCGATTAACGACACATACAGACATGGAATACGGCAGCCACAGTCCCATAGGGACTGCGAACGGCTCCCGTCCCATTGACTGCAGTGTACGGCGTCTGTGTGGGAACTGCGCATGCGCCGCTCCCACACAGTCCTATTCGAAATTGGCGCCGTCCGGCACCATTTTCCTGTGGACCGGAAGTCGCGGCCGGACAGTAATATTACTACTTCCGGTCGCGGCTTCCGGATTTCTGCACTTGCACCAGCGGCAGCAAACGGAGCGGACGGGCCGGAGGGAGCCGCGGCGGCAGGAGCAGGTAAGAGATTTCAATGTATGTTCGTGTTTGTGTGTGTTTACTACTGTATGTAAACCTACTACACTGTGGGTTAGCTCAAAAAATGGCGACACACAGTGTAGGAGGTTACACCGTTCAAACCCCTCGTTTATCCCGGCACTAGCCAGGATAAAGGAGGGGGGGATGCTGAGAGCTCACTAGAGCGAGGGCTTTTAACCCAATGTTGCAATGCTGCAATTTTGGGAACAGCTCCATCTAGTGACCAAAAATGGGTAGTATTATAAATTAGAAATAATTTATAATATTTCCTGGACTCGTGCAAAAAAATAAAAAAAATTTGAACAATGTTTAACCACCCACACACTAAATGTTTAATTTTAAAAAAAAAACATGTTTTTCTGGCAACACATTCCCTTTAATCCCATCGAAAACTTATGGAGGGAGCTGAAGATCCAAGTTGCCAAGCGACAGCCTCGAAATCTTAATGATTTACAGATGATCTGCAAAGAGGAGTGGGCCAAAATTCCATCTAACATGTGTGCAAACCTCATCATCAACTACTAAAAACATCTGACTGCTGTGCTTGCCAACAAGGGTTTTGCCACCAAGTATTAAGTCTTGTTTGCCAAAGGGATCAAATACTTATTTCTCTGTGCACAATGCAAATAAATATATATAATTTTGACAATGTTATTTTTTTTATTTTTTTTTTATATAATCTATCTCTCACTGGTAAAATTAACCTAGCCTAAAAATTCTAGACTGTTCATGTCTTTGACAGTGGGCGAACTTACAAAATCAGCAAGGGATCAAATACTTATTTCCTTCACTGTATATCCTGAATTGCAACCCTCATCCTGGGGAAATTGGTCTTCTTAAAATTAAGTGTTTTTGCCCTCCCAGCCTGTTTGTTTTTTACAGTATAGGTAAAATATAACTATATTGTGATCACTGTTACCGAGGTTTTCACGAACATTGACCTTCCCAACAAGCTCTGCATTATTAGAAATTACCAGATCCACCAGAGCTTCACTTCTAGTTGGGTCTACCACAAACTGGCCAATAACATTTTCCTGCCATCTCCTCAGTTATATTGGGGGGCCTATAGATTACACCAAAAGTAATTTTTTCAGTGTTTACCTCCCTTTGTAATTCCACCCACAAGGTTTCAATCTCCTCACAATCTTCACCCACTATTGTCTCTTTCACACTCACCTTCATATCACTTCTCACATACAGACATACACCACTGCCTTTCCTATTTGTCCTGTCTTTCTGAAACAGTGTAAATCCCTGTAGAGTTACAGCCCAGTTGTGTGAAGAGTCTAGCCAGGTTTCAGCAACACTAACTAGATCTATATTTTCTTCCAGTATCAAGGCCTCCAGCTCCCCCATTTTGCTTGCTAGACTTCTGGCATTTTGTGAACATACACTTTAACTTGCCTTTCAATTTTTCACTTTCAGTATCAGAAATGTGATAATTTAACATTATTTGGGTATTTTTATTTTCATTGCTGTTTTGTAACAAAAGGATCTCCTTATCTTGTTGCCTAGTCCTCTCCCCACAGTCTGTTTCTCCGCCCCCAATATAGTCTGACCCCTCTCTAACCTAACTACATCTTTATTTTCTACATTGGTCTCCCTCCTCAGCCCTAGTTTAAATACTCCGCCCCCCAGCTAGAATTTTCTCCCCCCTTCCATTTAGATGCAAATCATCTGCAGAATACAGTTTGTACCCCAATGAAAAGTCAGGCCAGTGCTCTAGGAACCCAAAGCCTTCTTCTCTACACCAAGACTTAAGCCATGCATTTAACTCCCTGAGCTCCCGCTGTCTTTCCTGTGATGCGCATGACACTGGCAGTATTCCTGAGAATGCTACCTTGGAGGTCCTACCTTCAGCTTGTAGCCTAGTTCTTTAAAATTATTCTTAAGGCTCCTCCACCTACCATTTATTCTGTCGTTAGTTCCCACATGGACCACGACAGCTGGATCATCACCAGCCCCTCACTGTATTTTATCCACCTGTTCTACCACATGCTGAACCCTGGCACCGGGGAGTCAGCAAACCATTCGGCTGAGGCGGTCTTGGCGACAAATTATTCTATCCGTCTTCCTGATTATAGAATCCCCTATAACTACTAATTGTCTTGCCTTACCTGCATTACCATCCTGCCGACTAGTTGCTGGGCTGTTCTCCCGGCTGTAAGGGAGATCAGTATCCACTAGGGCTGCCATTTCTGAGACCAACACCCTCGTATCATCACCCAACTTGGCAATTTTGCTTGAAATATCAAAAACAGGATTGGCCTTCCTTTTCTTGGACCCCTTTCTACTGCCTATAGTCAGAGCCTCTGCAATTGTGAACCAATACTTTGTAAACCGACAAATTAGGCCTAAACTTCGCATGGTACTCTTTTACTCCTGAGCCTGGTCGAATGTCCAGGCAAAACATTAGGGCCACATGTAGGGTATTTCTAAAACCGGGAAACACAGCATAATAATTAGAGAGCTGTCTTGTTATGGTGGCACAAGCTGGGCACCACATATTGGTATATGTATGCAAAAAAAATTAATTTTTTACTTTGCAACATCGAGGGCCCACTAATTTCTGCAATACACATGTGGGGTTAACATGCTCACTACACCCCTAGGTGAATACCTTGAGGGGTACAGTTTCCAAAATTGAGTCTCTTCTGGGGGGTTTCCACAGTTTTGGTCCCACAGAGGCTTTGCAAGTGTGACAAAGCGCCCGGAAACACATCCAGCAAAATCTGCACTCCAAAAGCCAAATGGTGCCCCTTCCCTTCTGAGCACCGCGGTGTGCCCAAACAGCAGTTTATGACCACAAATGGGGTATTGTGGTACTCAAAAGAAATGGCTTTACAAGGTGGGTTTTTTTTTTTTTCATTCATTTGTTGAGAAAATGAAAATTTATTAGCTAAAGTTATGTCTTATAGAAGAAAAGGGATTTTTTTTTATTTCCACTGCCTAATTTTAATAAAGTCTATGAAACACCCGTGGGGGTCAAAATGCTCACTGCACCCCTAGATTAATTATTTACATGATGTAGTTTCGTGAATGGAGTTACTTTTGGAGAGTTTCCACTGTATTGTTACCTTAGGGGCTTTGCAAAAGCGACATGGTGCCAAGAGATCAAACCAGCAAAATCTGTACTCCAAAAGCCAAATTGCGCTCCTTTTCTTCTGATCCTTGCCGTGTGCCCAAACAGCAGTTTATGACCACAAATGGGGTATTGCCATACGCAGGAGAAATTGCTTTACAAATGTTGGGGTTCTCTTTTTCCTTTATTTGTTGAGAAAATGAAAAATTCTGAGCTAAAGCTACATCTTATTGAAGAAAAAGGATTATTTTTATTTTTACTGCCCAATCCTAATAAAATCTATGAAACTGTGGGGTAAAAATGCTCACTACACCCCTAGATGAATTCCTCAAGGGGCGTAGTTTTCTAAATGGAGTCACTTTTTGGGCATTTTCATGGTTTTGGTCCCTCAGGTGCTTTGCAAATGAGACATGGCCTCCGCAAAGAATTCCTGCTAAATTTGAGCTCCAAAATCCAAATGGCGCTATTTCCCTTCTAAGTCCTGCTATGCGTTCAAACAGCCGTTTATGACCACATGTGTGTTATTGTTTTACTCTGGAGAAATTGCTTTATAAATGTTGTGGTTCTTTTACTCCTTTAGTCCTTGTGGAAATGAGAAAAAAATAGCTATACCTACATTTACTTAGAAAAAATTTCGATTTTCTTGGCTTACTTCCAACAATTTCAGCAAAAATACCTGTGGGGTCAAAATCCTCAATATACTCCTAGATCATTTCCTCAAGGGGTGTAGTTTCCAAAATACGACCACTTGTGAGGGGTTTACACTGTTTTGTCCCCTCAGAAGCTTTGCAAATGTGACATGGCCTCCGCAACCATTCCTGCTAAATTTTAGCTCCAAAAGAAAAATTGCACTCTTTCCCTTCTGAGCACTGCCATGTGTCCAAACAGACATTTCTGACCACACGTGGGGTACTGTTTTACATTGGGAGAAATTGCTTTACATATGTTGTGGTGCTTTTTCTCCTTTAGTCCTTGTGGAAATGAGAAAAACCTACGTTTTATTGGAAAAAATTTAGATTTTCATTTTCATGACCTAGTTCCAATAATTTCTGCAACAAAACTGTGAGGTCAAAACGCTCACTATACCCGTAGCTAATTTCTTCAAGGGGTTTAGTTTCCAAATGCGTTTACTTGTGGGATTTCCACTGTTTTGGCACCACAAGACCTCTTCAAACCTGACATAGTGCCTAAAATATATTCTCATAAAAAGGAGGCCCCAAAATTCACTAGGTGCTACTTTGCTTCTGAGGCCTGTGCTTCAGCTCATAAGCACACTAGGGCCATATCTGGGATATTTCTAAAAACTGCAGAATCTGGGCAATAACTATTGAGTTGTGTTTCAATTTTAAAACCTTATGTGTTACAAAAAAAATGGATAAAAATTACATTTCTACCAAAAAAAATGACATTTGTAAATTTCACCTCTACTTTGCTTTAATTCCTGTGAAATGTCTAAAGGGTTAAGAAACTTTCTAAATGCTGTTTTCAATACTTTGAGGGGTCCAGTTCTTAAAATGGGGTGACTTATAAGGAATTTCTTATATATAAGGCCCTCAAAGCCACTTCACAACTGAACTGGTCCCTGAAAATATAGCCTTTTGAAATTCTCTTGAAAATGTGAGAAATTGCAGCTAAAGTTCTAAACCTTGTAACGTCCTAGAAAAATAAAAGGATGTTTAAAAAAGCGATGCCAATCTAAAGTAGACATATGGGGGATTTTAATTAGCAACTATTTTGTGTGGTATAATTGCCTGTGTTACAAGCAAATACCTATAAATTTAGAAAAATGCAAATTTTTGCAATTTTTCGCTAAGTTTTGGTGTTTTTCACAATTAAATACTGAATGTATCGAACAAATTTTGCCAGTAACATAAAGTCCAATGTGTCACGAATCGCTTGGATAGGTAAAAGCATTCGGAAGTTTTTACCACATAAAGTGAAACATGTCAGATTTGAAAAATGAGGCTCTGTTAGGAAGGTCAATGTCACGATCTGTGGGTATGTGGACCCACTGGACTAGCAGCTGGCCACACAGTGTATCAAGTAAAGTCTATAGTCCGAGTAAGGGTACCTGTGGTAGTTAAGACAATAGCGATGGTTAGGCTCGGATGGGACCTTGGCACCAGACACCAGGCATGGTGTAACACAGCAGACGTAATCAGTGGCACAACACAACAGGAAAGAGGTAGCACGGGATACAGGATACAGGTAGCAGGAATGGGAACACTGGGAACTGGAAAACACTAATGGACCATTTGCAAGACTAACACAGGTAAACACAACAACGCTCAGGCACTGAAGGAAGGGGCAGGGCCCTTCTTATAGTCCAGGGTGAGTATGGGCTAATTTACTGATTTTATTCATGCGCGCACGCTCGTGCCCGGCCTACAGGACCCAGCAGAACGAAGTGGAAGTGAGCGCTGGCATCTCCTGGGGGTGAGTAATCCCGACGGGCCGTCGTGGGGGTGAGTAATCCCGACGGTCCGCAGCCATTGGCGTTACATTCAAAAGTGGCCATAGAGGGAAGGGGTTAAACATTCAAACATTCGTGGCCGGTGGGCAAACACTTTTTGATCAAAATGTGCACTAAGAACCTCCCTGTTTGTAAGTAGATCTAGCAGTAATGCATATTTATTTATATTTAGTGGCTTAGGTGGCATTAGTGTTCGCAGTGTGCTGTCGCCATTTCTTTTTCTGCTGTATATTTGCAGTCACAGGTGTTCTTGCACCTGCATACACGTTTTGTATAATTTTGTTGGAATGTGCTGTTCAAATTTTTGTTGTGTTTATGTGATTCATTTATCCTGGTATTACTTACTGTATATAATTCAAACGGAATTCCGTCTACGCCCACAGCTTTGTTACTTGGTACTTCCAGTAAGGATGCTCCCAAGGAGGTATCTGAGGTATCCACAATAATAGGTGAGACCAATTCTCCTAAAGAGCGTATTGAAGTTGTACCTTTATCACCTTGCTTAGGTGTTAAGCAGGTAAAGTTTTATTTGTTCTTATTGTAAAGGATCTGCCAGGCACAGCTTCGGGGTTAACGCCCATAGGTAATCAGTCTTCACCTGAGTCTATGTCTCTGAGACTGACTCCAGCTTCCACCACTCAGGCTGGCAGGCTTAGGAGTGGGAGAGCCTATCGCAGCCTGGCCAGACTCAGCTAGCTCCCGCCCTCTGTCTATTTATACCTGCCTTTCCTGTTCCTCCTTTGCTTGTGATTCTTCTCGTGTGGTTCCCTGGCCCAGCTACAGCTTCTGACTATTTGATCCTGCTCCATATTGACCCCGCCTTACTGACTACTCTCCTGCTCTGCGTTTGGTACCTCGTCCACTCCTGGTTTGACTCGGCTCGTTCACCTCTCTTGTTGCTCACGGTGTTGCCGTGGGCAACTGCCCCATTTCCCTTAGCTTTGTGTACCCTTGTCTGTTTGTCTCGTGCACTTACTGAGCGTAGGGACCGCCGCCCAGTTGTACCCCGTCGCCTAGGGCGGGTCGTTGCAAGTAGGCAGGGACAGAGTGGCGGGTAGATTAGGGTTCACTTGTCCATTTCCCTACCCCTATCATTACACTTATGCCAGATGACAGCAGGGAGCTAAAGAATTTATCCAAATTTTGAGAGTTTTTCTCTTTCTGGGATTCCGGTAGACAATTCCCCGATCTGCGTTGAGAATTGCCCTTTTCTGGCTGTTTTTTAGCCGGCATATTCAGGACGTTTATCTTCCCTATATAAATTCTCCGCAACTCAGGAGCAGATCAGCTGCAATGGAGGAACTCAGGAGCAGTGGAAAAGTTCAGCAGCCTTGGCAGGACTCAGCAACAATGAAGAGACTCAACAGAGAAGGAGGAACTCTGCAGCGATAGAAGAGTCCCACAGCAATGAAGGAGCTCAGCAGCATTGGAGGAATTCTGCAGCCATGGAGGGTCTCGACAACAGTGAAGGAGCTCACCGGCAATGAAGGAACAGCGGAGGTGGAGGCACATAGCAATGAAGGAACTAAGCCGCAATGGAAGAGCTCAGCAACAGTAGAGGAACTTGGCAGCGGGGGAGGAACTCGGCAGCGGGGGAGGAACTCGGCAGCAAAGGAAAGAAACCTACAGCAATGGAGGCACTCTGCAGTACTCTGCAGCAATGGAGGCACTCTGCAGTACTCTGCAGCAATGGAGGCACTCTGCAGCAATGAAGGAGCTCAGCCGCAATGGAGGATCTCAACAGCAATGGGGGGATTCTACAGTGCTGGAGGAGTTCAGCAGTAATGGAGGCACACAATGAGTGATGATTGAATGCATTGAGTGCAATGAGATTAGAATAAGAAACACCTAGGAATTTTAAAGAGGCTCTGTCACCAGTTTAATGCTTCTCTATCTCCTACCTAATCTAATAAAAGCTTTGATGTAGATAACTACTGTTTTTTTCTTCTTAATTTTTCCATTTATGTAAATGTTGCCAGGACGATTATCCTCCTCAGCAGCAGTCCTGGCACGGCTTGAGGCGATGTCTGGTCATTCTCCCGTCGTTCCGGTGAAGGAACTGCGGGAGTAAGTGACATCACAGCCGGATCTTGCTAGATCACGCTGTGCTGTGAATAAGGCTGGGTTCACACGACCTATTTTCATACGTAAACGAGGCGTATTATGCCTCGTTTTACGTCTGAAAATACGGCTCCAATACGTCGGCAAACATCTGCCCATTCATTTGAATGGGTTTGCCGACGTACTGTGCCGAAGACCTGTCATTTACGCGTCGTCGTTTGATAGCTGTCAAACGACGACGCGTAAAATGACTGCCTCGTCAAAGAAGTGCAGGACACTTCTTTGCAACGTAATTTGAACCGTTTTTCATTGAAATCAATGAAGAACAGCTCAAGATTACGGGCATCAAAGACGCCTCGCATAATGCGAGGCGGAGCTTTTACGTCTGAAACGACGCAGCTGTTTTCTCCTGAAAACAGTCTGCCTTTTCAGACGTAAAAGGAAGCTAGCGTGTGCACATACCCTAAAGCTGAGCATGAAGGAAGAGAAAGTGTATAATGCTGATTGGTCAGCGTCATACACTTTTCTTTACATCGCCAACATGGTGAAACTAAAAAAAAACACCCAGTTGGGCATTTAGAAATATTTACATAAATGTAAAAATTATCAGAACTTTGTCAGTAATAAAAGTTTAAAAAAAACACAAAAACAAAAAGTAGTTATCTACATCAAAGCATTTATTAGATCAGGTTGGGGATAGAGAAGTATTAAACTGGTGACAGAGCCTCTTTAACCCCTTCCCGCAATTTCACGTACTGTTACGTGATGGGAGATGGTGTTTTCCCGCAACTTCACGTAACTGTACGTGACACAGATGGAGCTGGCTCAGGAGCTGAGCAAGCAACATCACCGCTGGGTGACAGCTGTATGTTACAGCTGGCACCCTGAGGTATCGGCCAGGACCGGAGCTAGCCTCCGATCCGACCGATTAACCCCTCACATGCTGCGTTCAATAGAGATCGCAGCATGTGAGGAGTTTATAGCCACCGGCACCCCAGCAACGTGGTGGCTGGGTTGCCGGTGGCTGCAAAGGCGATCGGAGGGCTAATACTTACCTCCTGGTCTGCCAGTAAGGGATTCCTCCTATGCCCCGTCGTCGGCGGGGCGCAGGAGGCTTCCGGTACCATCGGCAAGAATGCTGAAGCTGAGCCGGCGTCATCAGCAGTGGGTGTCCGCTGTATGTTACAGCGGACACCCCGATCTATCGGCAGGAACCGGAGCTAGCTCCGATTCCTGCCATTAACCCCTTCAATGCAGCGATTCAATGCAATCGCTGCATCAAAGTGGTTTGTATGAAATCGGCAGCCCTGCCATGTGATGGCAAGGCTGGCGACTGTTACTATGGCAACAGGATGCCTAACAATGGCTTCCTATCTGCCATTACGGAAGCCGATTAGGCCCTGCCCGGAGGCGGAGCCTGATCGGCTTGCTGTCAGTGAACAACTGACAGTTCTAATACATTGCACTACATAGGTAGTGCAATGTATTAGAACATCAAACAAACTGTTGGACCTTCAAGTCCCCTAGTGGGACTAAAGAAAAGTGTAAAAAAAAGTGTAAAAAAAGAAAAAATAAAAGTTTTAAAAAATACAATAAAAGTTTCAAATAATAACACAAAACACAATCGCCCTTTTTCTCTTATCAAGTTATTTATTATTGACAAAAATAATAAAGTCATACATATTTGGTATCGCTGCGACCGTAACGACTTTAACTATAAAAATATTATGTTATTTATTCCGCACAGTGAACGGCATAAAAAATAAATAAAAATACTGACATAATTGCTATTTTTTGGTCACTTTGTCTTCCAAAAATTGAAATAAAAAGTGATCAAAAAGACGCATGTACCCAAAAATGGTGTCTATAAAAACTATAACTCGTCTCGCTAAAAACAAGCCCTCATACAGCTCCGTCGACAAAAAAATTAAAACTGTTATGGCTCTCACAACTTGGCGACAGAAAAAATCCATTCTCTTTACAAAAGTTATTTTATTGTGCAAAAAGTTGTAAAACGTAAGAAAGTCCTATAAATGAGGTATCACCGGAATCGGACTGACCTGCAGAAAAAAGGTAACATGTAATTTATAACGCATGGTGAACGCTGTATAAAAAGAATTAAAAAAATAAGCCAGAATTGCTGTTTTTTGGTCACCTTGCCTCTCAAAAAAAAAGGATAACAAGTGATCAAAAAGTCACATGTACCCCAATATGGTACCAATAAAAACGACAGCTCGTCCCGCAAAAAAAAACAGCCGTCATACCACTACGTCTATGAAAAAATAAAATTAGTTAAGGCTCCAATAAGCCAGGAAATAAAAATATGCAGTTGTGCCGGCCCGAGGGGAACATTTCTTCTGTTTCAAGTGGCGAATTATCAAGGCCCCTAAAATTAGGGAACCAGGAAGGGGAGGGCCCAAATATATTTGCTGGAAGGGTGCCCGTATTATACCAGGGCAACACTTCCCAGCAAAATTCCTCAAACTGCAAAGATCCAGTGTGTGGACCAAAAGGGGAATAAGTAAAGACCATTTATTAGTGAGACACCGGCCTGTGCAGAAAGGCTTGTTTCACAGCGTAACACACATCTAAGGATCATTTTATTGTTTTTTTTTACCCCATTATTATACCACCTGATTATGCCCCTTATATACTCTGCCCGGCTTACATGTACCCCCACATTATAAACGGAAACACCAGTAAGACTCCAAACAAAACTACTACAAGCAAAATCCACGCTCCAAAAGCCAAATGGCGCTACCTCCCTTCTGAACTCTACAGTGGGCCCAAACAGCAGTTTACTTCCACAAATATGGTATCGGCATAACCGAGAGAACCCTTTTAACAATTTTTGGGGTGTGTGTCTCCAGTGGCACAAGCTGGGCGCCACATATTGGCATATCTATGGAAAAAATCAAATTTTCACTCTGCAACATCGAGTTCACACCAATTTCTGCCAATCACCTGTGGGGTTAAAATGCACACTACACCCCTAGGTGAATACCTTGAGGGATGTAGTTTCCAAAATGGGGTCACTTCTGGGGGGGATCCACTGTTTTGGTCCCACAGGGACTTTGCAAATGCGACATAGCGCCCAGAAACCAATCCAGCAAAATCTGTACTCCAAAAGCCAAATGGCGCTCCTTCCCTTCTGAGCCCTACTCTGTGCCCAAACAGCAGTTTATGACCACATATGTGGTATTGCCGTACACATGAGAAGTTGCTTTACAAGTGTTGGGGTGCTTTTTTTCATTTATTTGTTGAGAAAATGAAACATTTTCAGCTAAAACTACGTCTTATTGAAGAAAAAGGATTTTTTTTCTTTTCACTGTCCAATTCTAATAAAATCTATGAAACACCTGTGGGGTAAAAATGCTCACTACACCCCTAGATAAATTCCCCAAGGGGTGTAGTTTCGTGAATCGAGTCACTTTTAGCGAGTTTCCACTGTACTGGTACCTTAGGAGCTTTGCAAAAGTGACATGGTGTCAAGAAACCAATCCAGCAAAATCTGTGCTCCAAAAGCCAAATGGCGCTCCTTCTCTTCTGATCCTTGCCGTGTGCCCAAACAGCAGTTTATGACCACAAATGGGGTATTGCTGTACTCCAGAGAAGTTGCTTTACAAATTTTGGGGTTCTTTTATTCCTTTATTTGTTGAAAAAATTAAACATTTTGAGCTAAAGCTACGTCTTATTGGAAAAAAAGGATTTTTTTTATCTTCACTGCCCAATTCTAATAAAATCTATGAAACCCCTGTGGGTTCAAAATGCTCACTACACACCTAGATGGATTCGTCAAGGGGTGTAGTTTCCTAAATGGAGTCACTTTTTTGGTGAATTCACTGTTTTGGTTCCTTAGGGGCTTTGCAAATGCGACGTGGTCTCCGCAAACCATTCCTGCTAAATTTGAGCTCCAAAAACCAAATGGCGCTCTTTCCCTTCTAAGCCCTAACGTGTGTCCAAACAGCCTTTTATGACCACATGCGGGGTATTGTTTTACTCGGGAGAAATTGCTTTACAAAAGTTGTGGTGCATTTTCTCCTTTTAGTCCTTGTGGAAATTAGAAAAAATTAGCTAAACCTACATTTTCTTTGAAAGAATGTAGATTTTCATTTTCACGGCCTACTTCCAATAATTTCTGCAAAAAACCTGCGGGGTCAAAATGCTCACTATACCCTTAGATAATTACCTCAAGGGGTATAGTTTCCAAAATGGGGTCACTTTTGGGGGATTTCAACTGTTTTGGCGCCGCAAGAGCCTTTCAGACCGGACATGGTGCCTAAAATATTTTCTAATAAAAAGGAGGCCCCAAAATCCTCTAGGTGTTCCTTTGTTTCTGAGGCCTGTGCTTCAGTCAATAAGTGCATTAGGGCCACATGTGGGGTATTTCTAAAAACTGCAGAACTTGGGCAATAGATATTGAGTTGCATTTCTCTGGTAAAACTTTCTGTGTTACAAAAAAAATAGATGAAATATGAATTTCTGCAAAAAATTGCCTACATTGCCTTAATTCCTGTGAAACATCTAAGGGTTAAGAAACTTTCTAAATGCTGTTTTGAATACTTTGAGGGGTGAAGTTTTTAAAATGGGGTGACTTATCGAGGGTTTCTAATATATAAGGCCCTAAAATCCACTTCACAACTGAACTGGTCCCTGGAAAAATAGCCTTTTGAAATTTTCTTGAAAATGTGAGAAATTTCTGCTAAAGCCTTGTGATGTCATAGAAAAATAAAAGGATGTTCTATAAACAATGCCAATCTAAAGTAGACATATGGGTGATGTTAATTAGCAAACATTTTGTGTGGTATTACTATCTGTCTTACAAGCAGATACATATAAATTTAGAAAAATGCTAATTTTTGCAATTTTTCGCTAACTTTTGGTGCTTTTCACAATTAAATACTTAATGTATCGAGCAAATTTTGCCAGTAACATAAAGTCCAATGTGTCATGAGAAAACAATCGCAGAATCGCTTGGATAGGTAAAAGCATTCCGAAGTTATTACCACATAAAGTGAAACATGTCAGATTTGAAAAAATTGGCTGTGTCCTGAAGGCCAAAACAGGCTGGGTCCTGAAGGTGTTAAGGGGTTAAAATCTGAATTATATAATAAAAAAAATTACATTATACCACCATACAATATATATTTTTAATACGATTTCAAGGCAAGGAAAAAGCAAACACCGCAGAAAATAAGGAGGCAGGTAGATACAATCATTCGTTCTAGAACAAATAAACATTGTAATAAGGGGAGAATTGTACTGAAAATCAGCTTTAAACAGAAAAGCCTTAAATGGGGTTTCCCCATAAACAGAAATAAAGTTAAAATATTAATTTAACCAATTAAGCAATTTGCACTTATTAAAAAAAACTTTCAGCCGTGATTGTGTTATTCTTCTACCAGCAGCCCATGTGCATAAAAAGTGTGACCTGCAAGGTTCCTGTTTGCATCCTGATTCCAGTCCGAACCTGTTGTGATCACCCTGTATCCAGCTATCCGCTACCAGCCTGTATTTAGCTGTCTTTTATCAGCCTGTGTCCAGCTATCCGCTACCAGCCTGTGTCTAGCAATCCGCTACCAGCCTGTGTCCAGCTATCCGCTACCAGCCTGTGTCCAGCTACCAGCCTGTGTCCAGCTATCCGCTACCTGCCTGTGTCCAGCTATCCGCTACCTGCCTGTGTCCAGCTATCCGCTACCAGCCTGTGTCCAGCTATCCGCTACCAGCCTGTGTCCAGCTATCCGCTACCAGCCTGTGTCCAGCTATCCGCTACCAGCCTGTGTCCAGCTATTCGCTACCAGCCTGTGTCCAGCTATCCGCTACCAGCCTGTGTCCAGTTATCCGCTACCAGCCTGTGTTCAGCTATCCACTGCATCCTGTATTCAGCTATCTGCTACCAGCCTTCATCCTGCTACCCACTGCCAGTCTGCATTCTGTTACCTGCCACCAGTTTGTATCCTGTTACCCGCCATCAGCCTGCATCCCGCTGTCTACTGCCAGTCTGCATCCAACTACCTGAGACGAGCCTGAGGCTTTCTGCCTATTACAAACTGTGCCTTCTATCTGCTAAGGTATCATCTGCCAGTGCCTGTACCCTCGATGTGCTACACCATTGTACACTGGTGCACTGGGCCAGCCACTACTCACACTTGGACCACGTCAAGCGGTAGCAACCTGGTAGTCTCCCCAAAGCAAAGTTCAGATCCCCGTACAGGGGTTAAAGGAAGGGTGTCGCGGGAAAAAAAAAATTTAGATCAATTTGCTTTTAGTGTTTTATTACATTTTTGTATTTATTTGTGTGTTTGTGTTTTACTTTTTTTATTTCCTAACTTTTTCTTCTCTATGGGGGCTGCCATTTTTTTTTTTCATTTCTGTATGTGTCGTTAATCGATTGAATACGGCGCACACATCCCCATAGAGAATGCGAACGGGAGCCGTTACATTCACTATAACGTACGCCATCTTTGTGGGAACGGCGCATGCGCCGCTCCCACAGAGTCCAAATGTAAGGTCACCATTTTCTTGTGGACCGGAAGCCGCAGCCGGACAGTAAGATTACTACTTCCGGTCGCGGCTTCCGGACATGTGTTCTGAAGCAAGCACTAGGAGCGGAGAGAGCAGACGGAGCGGACGGACCGGAGGGAGCGGCAGCGGCAGGAGAAGGTAAGTTATGTCTGTGGTTGTTCGTGTTTTACTGTGTGATTACCACTGTATGCAAGCCTACTACACGGTGTATTCGCTCAAAAAATGGCGACACACAGTGTAGGAGGTTTGTACATTCAATCCCCTCCTTTCTCCTGGCACTAGCCAGGATAAAGGAGGGGGGATAGTTTGAGGACGCTAGAGCGAGTGTGTCTTCTCAAATTTTGCAGCATAAAGCAATGTGGTTGCTTTACCACATGCCAATGCTGCAATTTTGGGAATTGCTCCCTCTAGTGACCAGCACAGGGAAATGTTATAAATTAGAATCTAATTAATAATATTTCCTGACTCGTGAAAAAATGTAAAAAATTAGAACAATGTTTAATTATTTATATACTAACAGTTTAACTAAAAAAAAATTAAAAAAATTCTAGCGACACATTCCCTTTAACCCCTTCAGGACTGAGCCACTTTTGGACCAAATGACTGAGCCTCATTTTTTAAATCTGACGTGTGTTACTTTATGTGGTAATAACTCGGGAATGCTTTTACCTATTCAAGCGATTCTGAGACAGTTTTCTCGTGACATATTGTACTTTATGTTAGTGAAAAAATTTGGTCGATATATTCAATATTTTTGTGTGAAAAACACCAAAATTTAGAGAAAATTTGCAAAAAATTAGCATTTTCTAAATTCAAATGTATCTGCTTGTCTGCTTGTAAGACAGATAGATATACCACACAAAATAGTTACTAGCTAACTTTTCCAATATGTCTACTTTAGATTGGCATCATTTTTTGAACATGCTTTTATTTTTATAGGACGTTACAAGACTTATAAGTTTAGCAGCAATTTCTCACATTTTCAAGAAAATGTCAAAACCCCATTTTTTTAGGGAACAGTTCAGTTGTCAAGTGGCTTTGAGGGCCTTATATATTAGAAACCCCCACAAATCACCCCACTTTAAAAACTGCACCCCTCAAAGTATTCAAAACAGCATTCAGAAAGTTTTTTTTAACCCTTTAGGCGTTTCACAGGAATTAAAGCAAAGTAGCGGGGAAATTTACAAATTTCATTTTTTTTGCAGAAATTCCAATTTAATCCATTTTTCCTGTAATACTGAAGGCTTTTACCGGAGAAGCACAACTGAATATTTATTGCCCTGATTCTTCAGTTTTTAGAAATATTCCACATGTGGCCCTAGTGCGCTACTGGACTGAAATACCGGCCTCAGAAGCAAAGGAGCACATAGAGGATTTTAGGGCCTTCCTTTTCTTAGATTATATTTCAGGCACCATGTCAGGTTAGAAGAGGTCTTGTGGTGCCGAAACAAAGGAAACACCCCAAAAAATACCCCATTTTGGAAACTACACGCCTTGAGGAATTCATCTAGGGGTGTAGTGAGCATTTTGACCCCCCAGGTGTTTCATAGATTTCATTAGAATTGGGCAGTAAACATGAAAAATTTCATTTTTTTTCCACTAAGACGTAGCTTTAGGTAAAAATGTTTAATTTTCTCATCAAATAAAGGAGAAAAATCACTGTAACATTTGTAAAGAAACTTCTCCAGAGTACGGAAATACCCCATATATGGTAATAAAGTACTGTATGAATACACATCAGGGCTCAGAAGGGAAGGAGCGCCATTTGGCTTTTGGAGAGCAGATTTCTCTGCACCATGTCACATTTGTAAAGCTCCTAAGGTACCAGTACAGTGGAAAGCCCCCAAAAGTGACTCCATTTAGGAAACTACACCCCTTGAGGAATTCATCTAGGGGTGTAATGAGCATTTTGACCCCACAGGTGTTTCATAGATTTGATTAGAATTGGGCAGTGAAATTGAAAAATTACATTATTTTCCAATAAGATGTAGCTTTACCTCAAAATTTTTATTTTTTTCAACAAATAAATGATGAAAAGCAACCCAACATTTATAAAGCAACTTCTCCAGAGTACGGAAATACCCAACATGTGGTCATAAACGGCTGTTTAGGGAAGCGGCAGAACTCAGAAGGGAAGGCACGCCATTTAGCTTTTGAAGTACAGATTTTGCTGGTTTGATTTCTCGGCACCATGTCGCATTTGTAAAGCTCCTAAGGTACCAGTACAGTGGAAACCCCCCAAAAGTGACTCCATTTGGGAAACTACACCCCTAGAGGAATTAATCTAGGGGTGTAGTGAGCATTTTGACCACCCAGGTGTTTCATAGATTTCATTAGAATTGGGCAGTAAACATGAAAAATTTCATTTTTTTTCCACTAAGACGTAGCTTTAGGTAAAAATGTTTCATTTTCTCATCAAATAAAGGAGAAAAATCACTGTAACATTTGTAAAGAAACTTCTCCAGAGTACGGAAATACCCCATATATGGTAATAAAGTACTGTATGAATACACATCAGGGCTCAGAAGGGAAGGAGCGCCATTTGGCTTTTGGAGAGCAGATTTTGCTGGATTGGTTTTTCTGCGCCATGTCGCTTTGGTAGCAGTACAGTGGAAACTACCCAAAAGTGACTCCATTTGGCAAACTATACCCATTGAGGTATTCATCTAGGGGTGTAGTGAGCATTTTGACCCCACAGGTGTCTCATATATTTTATTAGAAAAGGGCAGTGAAAATGAAAAATTACATTATTTTCCAATAAGACGCAGCATTAGTTCAAAATTTTTCATTTTCTCAACAAATAAAGGAGAAAAAGCACCGTAACATTTGTAAAGCAACATCTTCAGAGTAGGGAAATACCCCACACGTGGTCATAAACTGCTATTTGAACACACAGCAAGGCTCTAAAGGGAAGGAGCGCCATTTAGTATTTGGAGTGGAGATTTTATAAGATTCGTTTTTTGACACCATGTTGCATTGAGCTATAGTACCAGTACAGTGGTACCCCCGATAAATTACCCCGTTTTGGAAACTAGATCCCTCAAAGAATTGATCTAGAGGTGTAGTGAGCATTTTAACCGCACAAGTGTTTTGCAAAAATGAGTAAACAATAGATGTTGCAGATTGAAAATGGCTGTTTTTCACAAATATGCCATTTTAGTGCCCAATGTGTTGTGCCCAGCTTGTACCACCGTAGACACACATCCCATAAATAGTTAAGTGGGTTCTCCAGAATACCCCATATGTGGTCAGAAATTGCCGTTTGGGTACACTGCCAGGCTCAGTTGGACCACCATTTGGCTTTTGAAGCACAGATTTTGCTTGGTGTATTAGTGGTATTTCAGCTTATAATGTGGGGGCATATGTGAGCTGGGCGGAGTACATCAGGGTATATGTAAGCTGGGCAGAGTACATCAGGGTATATGTAAGCTGGGCAGAGTACATCAGGGTATATGTAATCTGTGCGGAGTGCATCAGGGTATATGTAAACTGTGGAGTACATCAGGGTATATGTAATATGTGCGGGTACATCAGGGTATATGTAATATGTGCTAGTACATCAGGGTATATGTAAGCTGTGCAGAGTACATCAGGCTATATGTAATATGTGCGGGTACATCAGGCTATATGTAAACTGTGGAGTACATCAGGCTATATGTAAGCTGGACGGAGTACATCAGGGCATATGTAATATGTGCGGGTACATCAGGCTATATGTAAGCTGTGCGGAGTACATCAGGGCATATGTAATATGTGCAGGAGTACATCAGGGTATATGTAAGCTGTGCGGAGTACATCAGGGTATATGTAAGCTGGGCGGAGTACATCAGGATATATGTAAGCTGTGCGGGGTACATCAGGGTATATGTAATCTGTGCGGGGTACATCAGGGTATATGTAATATGTGCGGAGTACATCAGGGTATATGTAAGCTGTGAGGAGTACATTAGGGCATATGTAAGCTGGGCGGAGTACATCAGGGTATATGTAAGCTGGGCGGAGTGCATCAGAGCATATGTAAACTGGGCGGAGTACATCAGGGTATATGTAAGCTTGGCAGAGTGCATCAGGGCATATGTAAGCTGTGCGGAGTGCAACAGGTCATACATAATAGGATGATGTAATAATGGGGAGGATGAATAATCCATGGATTGGTGAGGTACGCTTTGAACGAATCCTTTATACACAGGCCGGGTTTATTGGGTATTATACAATTTACTGCGCTCCAGTATTGCCTAATCTTTGACTTCTTCGCTAGCCCTATAAGCCGCACAAGGCCCTAAAGTTTCCTCATCTCCGCTGCATCTACGGGGTCAACCTGTGGGGTCCAGCAAATGACGATGTGGATATTTAGTGAAATTCTACTGGACCTAAAAATTAGTCTGGGCCGTCATTTAGAATCATTTTGCATCATTGCGTTTTGAGAGTCATAACGTGTTCTTTTTCCGGTGAAGGATGTGTTTTTTGTGGAACGAGCTGTAATTTTTATTGGTTCTGTTTTGGGGTACATGCGATTTTTTTATCACTATTTATTCCATTTTTTGGGAGATGAGGAAACCAAAAAACAGCCATTCCAGCACGTTTCTTTTTTGTTTTTTTTTACAGTGTTCACCGTGCAGTATAAACAACATGTTAACTTTATTCTGCGGGTCGATACGATTACAGCGACACCAAATTTATATCGTTTTTTTACGTTTCACTACGTTCCCACAATAAAAATACTCTTTCTAAAAAATCATGTTTTAGTGTCGCCATTTTCTTACAGCCATAACTTTTTAATTTTTTCGTTGATATCGCTGCGGGACGGCTTGTTTTATGCGTGACGAACTTTAGTTTCTATTGGTTCCATTTTGCGTTACTTGCAACTTTTTGATCACTTTTTATTACATTTTTTTTGAGACAAGATGACCAAAAAATAAAATGCTGTCATTGTTTTATGCGGTAAAAATAATGTGATATTTTTATAGATCAGGCCGTTCCGAACGCGGCAATACCTATCATGTATAGTTTTTTTTCATATTTTTCTAATAATAAAGGAGTTGATCAGGGAAACAGGGCAAGTGTTGTTTTTATTATTTATTTATTAACTTTAATTTATTTATTTTTCTTCCATATTTTTTTTAACTTCTTTTACTTTTTCTTTTACACTGACCTGGGGACTTGAAGATCTGGTCTTCTGATCCCCACTACGATGCACTGCACTACTTATGTAGTGCAGTGCATCGTAACTGTCATTCTTCATTTGACAGTTAGCGTATTAGGTCCTGCCTCGTGCAGGACCTAATAGGCTACCGTACCTTGGCAACCAGGAAGCCTAGTAATGGCTTCCTGGTTGCCATAGCAACAATTGCCACCCGCGATCCATCGCGGGGGGGCCCGGGGTGTCAACCACTTCAATGCGGCGGACGTCACTGGCAGCCGCATTGAAGGGGTTAAATGGCTGCGATCGGCGTAACAGCCATCGCAGCCATTGCAGCGGCATGTCAGCTGTGTATAACAGTTGACAGCCGCTGAAGATAAAGCGCGCACAGCTCCTGTGCTCGCTTTATCTGCAGGGCATAACTGTACGCCCGTCTGCGGGAAGTCACTTGGTTTTCGGACGTACAGTTACACCCAATAGCGGGAAGGGGTTAAAGGGTGAAGACCGGGGAGGCTACTTAGATAAGAGAGTGTTATCGAAGTCAAACCGGCAGAGTAGCACAGTGGGTCCACAACCCGCTGATCATAACACAGAGATCTATCTAATAACCTTTTCATATCTAGACCTGTAACCATTATAATGGGTCATCCAATTCTTCTAGAGGAAAACTGGATTACTCTTAATGACAATCCCATTTTCGTTAACCACCACAACACCAGACCAGATTATCCTCCTCACACCAGGCGGGGACAGGGAGCAGTAACTGCTTAAAAAGATATATTACTTTTTTTTTAAATCTTCTCAGATAGAGAGATTAATCATATGCTCCCCTCCCTTGATGATTCAGATACACTACCATTGTAATGTTGTCTGATCTAATGTTCTTGTTCAGAAGCTGTGGAGCAAATTCAGTCAATGCTTCTGAAACAGTGTAAAGCTCCCTGTGATTTGACGATTTGTTTGCAAATTACGTAGTTCATGGACCTTGGATCGACTAATAAAGACAATGAGCCCCCAACCTGACTGGCTTACGTTGGTTGTTACTATCATAGGATCGTAAATTTTGCCAAAAAGATCCCCCTCTCTAGATTGTGGCAAGACTTCCATTAATCTAGGGAGGACTTTACTAGTGAAGAAATTCTAATTTCTTGGTCTAAGGAAGAAGTTGGTTTCTACCTGAAGGTGTCAAGAGTGAAATTGATCCTACTTTACTTGATATGGATTATGTCATAATTCCAAGGAGTAGGGACACACGTATAGCAGACTGGTCTGTGTAAATTAGCACGTGATAGTATGCATGCTGGAGATCACGGGGGGCCATACCACCTCCTGTTTAAGTACATTTACATTGGATCTCCATTTTCTCTGATATATTTTTATATGGACTGGTGTAAAAAGTGGAATGCAGCCGCAACTGTATCTTATAAAGGGTAAAAATAACATTTCTTCTCTAGAAGCCATGCCTTTTCTAATACAAGACAATATGATGGGAATTTATTAACACTGGCGTTTCATACACCAGTCTTAACACCTTAATGCATAATCACATACATGCACATAATGGGAAGGCTTCCTTTCCCACATTGTGACATGAATGTGTTTGATGGTGATGGCACAGAAGTTGGGCCGCACGGTTACTGCGGGAGCATGGCTGTGACTGACAGCCAGGCTACCGCTGCAATGGTTGGGATTGGAGAAACTTTAAATCCCGGCCATTTACACCCCTAGCCGCACCAGTCAGTAACTGGCGAGTCTGTAATTAAAGGAACAGTGTCATCACAAATTTATTTTTCATATGTTAAAGATGTTAGTGCTTTATTAAAAACGTTTATATTTATTTGTGTGTTTGTGTTTTGCTTTTTCTTATTTTTACACTTTTTCTTCCCTATGGGGGCTGCCATTTTTTGTTCCATTTCTGTATGTGTCGATTAACGACACATACAGACATGGAATACGGCAGCCACAGTCCCATAGGGACTGCGAACGGCTCCCGTCCCATCCACTTCTGTGTACGCCGTCTGTGTGGGAACTGCGCATGCGCCGCTCCCACACAGTCCAATTTGAAATTGGCGCCGTCCGGCGCCATTTTCCTGTGGACCGGAAGTCGCGTCCGGACAGTAAGATTACTACTTCCGGTCGCGGCTTCCGGACTTGTGCACTTGGACCAGCGGCAGCAGACGGAGCGGACGGGCCGGAGGGAGCCGCGGTGGCAGGAGCAGGTAAGAGATTTCAATGTATGTTCGTGTTTGTGTACGTTTACTACTGTATGTTAACCTTCTACACTGTGTGTTAGCTCAAAAAATGGCGACACACAGTGTAGGAGGTTAGACCGTTCAAACCCCTCGTTTATCCCGGCACTAGCCAGGATAAAGGAGGGGGGGGGATGCTGAGAGCTCACTAGAGCGAGGGCTTTTTACCCAATTTTGCAATGCTGCAATTTTGGGAATAGCTCCATCTAGTGACCAGCAATGGGAAATATTATAAATTAGAATCTAATTTATAATATTTCCTGACTCGTGAAAAAAATAAAAAAAATTTGAACAATGTTTAATCACCTACACACTAAATGTTTAATTTAAAAAAAAACACATGTTTTTCTGGCAACACATTCCCTTTAAGAGTCCTGGCGAGTGCTTACTTCCTGCACCAGGACGTACTGTTGCTGAACCGTTCCCGGAGCTCACTGTCCTTATGGACAGTGTCCGGGAACCGGGAGATCAGCTGTCCCCGACAGCTGACACTTCCCTGTCGCTGGCCAGCGGTCCAACGCCGACGATCTCTACAATTAACCCTTTAAATGCGGAGTTCAATAGCAATCTTCGTATTTAAGACATTTGTAGCAGATCAGCATGAAGGGATTGCAGAGGGGGGCATGCTTCACATGGCAACTGGTGGCCTGAAAATGGCCTCTGGTTCTGCCAAGTACGGAAGTCTATAAGGACCCACTTCTGGCAGGTACTAATAGGCTTGCAGTCACTGTCACACTGACAGCTCTAATACATTACACTACGTAGGTAGTGTTATGTATTAGTATTAGTATTAGTATAGAGATCAGTGTTGCAGGCCTTCAAGTCTCCTAGTGGGACAAAAAAAAAAGTTTCAAAAAAAGTTAATAAAAATGTTGCATAAAGTATAAAATTAAAAGTTCTAAGTTAAAAAAAATAAAACTGCCTTTTTTCCTGTAATAAGTCTTTTATCATAGGAAAAAATTAAACCGTTAAAAAAGTACACATATTTGATATCACCACGTTCGCAACTACCCAAACTATAAAACTGTAATTTTATTTTTCCCACACGGTGAACACCACAAAAAAACAAAACAATACCAGAATCAATATTTTTTGGTCACCACCACTCCCAAAACATAGAATAAAAAGTGATTAAAAAGTCGCATATATATCCCAAAATAGTAGCAATAAAAACTACAACCAGTCCCCCAAAAAACAAGCCCCATCACAGCTTTTTTGTCTAAAAAATAAAAAAGTTATGGCTCTCAGAATATAGTGACACAAAAAATAATTATTTTATTGTGCAAATGCTGCAAAGCAAAAAATATATATACATATGGTATCGCCATAATCGTATCGACCCACAGAATAAAGTAAAAATGACATTTATAGCCTACAATGAACACTGTAAAAAAACTAATTGTCAGAATTGGTGGTTTTTGTTTTGCCCTGCTCGCCAAAAAATGGAACAAAGGACTTCCAGTTTCGGGGCTGGTATGTGAAGACATGTGTACCCGACGCCCTGATGAGAAGTTTTATCAAGATCTAACTGACATTATTTTTATGGAGCGTTACCTACTTAGGAACACCAAAAAAACTGACTTTGGGAATATGGGAGAGGACGTGTGGAGCAACCACCCAAGATCGTGCCGCTGGCTGAACAGAGCGACTTTGTTAATGCTGGAGATTTGCCATCTCCTATGTCTTCCCAGCTCCCTCCCAACTCCTGGGAGACTTTTGATTACAAACTCTTGGCCAAAGAAATAGCTAATCTTATAGCCACGGACCTCTCCAGCACATTAGTAACTACAAGGGGTGGATTATAATGAGGGCAATCTGGTCAATTGCCCAGGGCCGAGGCAGAAAGGGGGCCCAGGTCTTTCCAACAAGCTAAAAAATTACAGCCGGTTCAGAGAACTGGGACCTCTCACCCAATTGTATCCGCGTTCTCAGGACGCGGATACAATTGCTTACGCTAGCACTGGCGAGACAGGGAACTATCAGTTCCCTTCATCGACATTTGGCGCTTTAGTAATGACGCAGTCGGTGCAATGACATCATCATGCCGACTGCGGCGTTACGCTGGATAATGCCGCCTGGTCTCTGACTTGTCCTGCGTCGCTGGATGACGGCAGGGGAATGGGGACAGGCGAGAATGTTTTTTTTTTCCAGTGGGCAGCATTGGGGGCAATATCTACAGGGGGCAATATCTACAGGGGCATTGTGACTGGCGCTATCTACAGGGGGAAGTATGACTGTCGCTATCTACAGGGGGCAGTGTGGCTGGCGCTATATAAAGGAGACGTTGTTAGTGTGTGTGGTGTTTTACTTGACAGTGTTTGACAGTTTAATTCATGGGGACAGAATATGGTGCTATTATATTCAGGGGCACGGTGTATATTACTATTATATTCAGGGGCACGGTGTATAGTACTATTATATTCAGGGGTGCAGTGTGTCATACTATTATATTCGGGGGAATAGCGTGTGGCACCATAAGAATTTTATCTTCGTTTATAGGTGCGGAAATGTTGGAAAAGTGAGGAGCCGAAGACATCTGAGCGGCAAACTCTGCAAAAATGGGCTATGGCCGAAAGAAGTCATCATAGAGGTCTGGACCGGATGGAGAAGAAAAAGGAAAAAGAACGAAAAAGAATCTGAGATGTCACCTGTTAGTCACTCAGTGTAAATGTATATTCTCCCTCTGACTGATCGGTACAATATTCACTGTATGATCTGCAGCGAGATGACGGATGATAGCATTCTTTTCTGTGGAACAGCAACTCCTAGCATGTCCTAACCATTGTTCAGGACATGTTGGGAGCTGTCGTTTTATGTCGTACAAACTTATACGGCAGGGGTTAAACTGAATTTGCAAATGATTACTGTACTGAGCTGTATTTGAGCTGGTGCTGTATATATGTACTGAGCTTGGTTATGGTGCTATACTTATGTGCTGAGCTTTGTTCTGATGTTGTATATATGTATGATCTTTGTTCTGGTGCTGTATTTATGTACTGAGCTTGGTTCTGGTGCTCTATTTATATACTGAGCTTGGTTTTGTATCTTGGTTCAGGCACTGTATATACATACAGAGCTTTGTTCTGGTGCTGTATTTATGTAATGAGCTTTGTTCTGGTATTGTATTTATGTACTAAGCTTGGTTCTGTTAATGAATTTATGTATTGGGCTATGTTCTGGTATTGTATTTATGTACTGAGCTTGGTTCTGTCACTGTATATATGTACGGAGCTTGGTTCTGGGGCTGTATTTATGTACATAGCTTTGTTCTGGTGCTGTATTTATGTAATGAGCTTGGTTCTAGTATTGTATTTATGTAGAGAGCTTGGTTCTGGTGCTGTATTAATGTTCCTCAGCACATCCATAAAATATAAACAGAGCTTTATTAATACATCCTTAAAATTCCAGGGAGGGGACAGGTTAGACGTGTTACAGTTTACGTGTTTCAAACAAGACTGTTCTTACTTATAGCACCCTGCTATGTCCCTTTGATGTGTTGTTCTTACTACACATTAAAGGGATATGATTGTTTAAAGGCATCAGTCAGGACAATGGTACCAAAGAATTGCTAAGGCATTAGATATACCATGGAACACAGTGAAGACAGTCATCAAGAATTGAATTACATTTGGAACAACAGTGACATTTCCAAGAACTGGATGTTCCTTCAAAACTTGATGAAAAGACAAGATGAAAATTGGTCTGGGAGGCAACCAAGAGGCCTACAGCAACATTAACCCCTCCCCCAAACCCGGTCTGGTACGTCGGAATGTCAAGCAGCTTTCCGCAATCCGACGTGCCAGACCCGTCACGGAGATGAAGTGGGCACAGGAGCTGTGCGCGCTTCATCTTCACCTTGTCTCAGAAAAATGTAATAAAAAGTGATCAAAAAGTCGCAAGTACCCTAAAATGGTAACCACAAATACTGCAGTTCGTCTTGCAAAAAACAAGTCCTCCCACACTGATATCAACTCAACAAATAAAAAAGTTATGGCTTTTTTTAGAAAAGAGTATTCTTATTGTGGGAAAGTAGTCAAACGTAAAAAAAAACTATGTAAATTTGGTATGGCTGTAATCGTATCAACCCACATAATAAAGTTAACATGCTGTTTATACTACACGGTGAACTCATATTATTTGCTCTATCTATCTTACTGGAGTCTTGTCCTTATGTATATTTTTAATACCTTGTCTGTTATATGTGTTTAATAAATAAATATTAAAATTTTTTAGAAAATTGGCTATAAAGCTCTGGTCTTTTCTTTTGTGTATGGTGCACACTGTAAAAAAGAAAAAGAAATCATTGCTAGAATTGCTGTTTTTTGGTTTCCTCGTCTCCCAAAAAATGGAATAGTAATAAAAAAAAAATTGCATTTACACCAAAATGGAACGAATAATAATTACAGCTTGTTTCACAAAAAACAAGCCCTCACACAGCTTCGCCAATAGTAAGATAACACATTATGACTCTCAGAACGCAATGAAGCAAAATTATGCTATATGACAGCCCAGACTAATTTTTTAGGTCAGTAGTTTTTTACTAAAAACCCTACATCGTCATTTGCTGGACCCCACAGGTGGACCCCGTAGATTCAGCAGAGATGAGGAAACTTTAGGGCCTTCTGCTGGTTATAGGGCTAGTGAAGAAGTCAAAGATTGGGCAATACTGGAGCGCAGTATTTTGTATAATACCCAAAAAACCCGACCTGTGCATAAAATATTGATTCAAAGCGTACCACACCAATCCTTGGATTATTAATTTTATTAATCATTCACCCAATTATTACATCATCCTATTATGCCCTGATGTACTCCACCCAGCTAACATATACCATGATGTACTCCGCCCAGCTTACATATATAGCCTGATGTACTACGCACAGATTACATATACCCTGATGTACTCTGCCCAGCTTACATATACACTGATATACTCCGCTAGTTTTACATATACCCTGATGTACTCCGCTCAGATTACATATACCCTGATGTACTCCACACAGCTAACATATACCCTGATGTACTCTGCCCAGCTTACATATACCCTTATGTACTCCTCACAGTTTACATATACCCTGATGTACTCCGCACAGCTTACATATACCCTGATGTACTCCGCACAGCTTACATATACCCTGATGTACTCCGCACAGCTTACATATGCCACCACATTATAAGCTGAAATACCAGTAAAACCCCATACAAATCTACTACCAAGCAAAATCTCCAAAAGCCAATTGGCGGTCCTTCTGAGCCTGACAGTGTGCCCAAATATCAGTTTATGACCACATATGGGGATTTACTGTATTCTGGAGAACCTGCTTAACAACTTATGGGGTATGTGTCTCCAGTGGCACAACATATTGGTCACTGAAATAGCATATCTGTGGAAGAAAGACAATTTTTAATCTGTAACAGTCACTGTGCACTAATTTCTGTATAAAACTTGTGTGGTCAAAATGCTCACTATAACTCTAGATAAATTGCAGTTTCCAAAATGGGATAATTTTTCAGGGGTTTCCAATGTACTGGGACCTTAGCTCACTACAACATAGTGTCAGAAAACTAATTTTGTAAAATCTCCACTCTAAAAAACAAATTGCGTTCCTTCCCTTTAGAGCCTTGCTGTGTGTCCAAATAGCAGTTTATGACCACAAATGGGATATTGCCTTACTCGGGATAAATTGCCTAACAAATGTTGGGCGGCTTTTTCTCTTTTATCCCTTGTGAAAATGAAAATATTCAACTTTTTAGTGGAAAAAATGTCCATATTAATTTTTATGTTCTAATTCTAATAGATTCTGGCAAAGACCTGTGGAGTCTAAATGCTCACTATACCACTAGAAGGATTCCTTAAGGTGTGTGCTTTCCCAAATGGGGTAACTTACTGTTTTGAAATGTGACATGGCACCCAAAAACCATTCCAGCTAAATTTGAGCTAAATTCCAGCTAAAATGGTGCTCCTTCCCTTTTAAGGCCCGCAGTGTGTCCAAACAGCAGTTTATGACCACGTATGGGGTATTGCCGTAATTTGGAGAAATTGCTTCTCAAATGTTGGGGTGCTTTTTCTCCTTTATTCCTTGTAAAAATTAAAATGTCCCTGAAAAAAATAGTCTTTTGATATTTTCTTGAATATATGAGAAATTGCTGCTAAAGTTCTAAGCCTTGTAACGTCCTAGAAAAAGAAATGAACATTAAAAAAAAAAATTGCCAACATAAAGTAGACATATGGGATATGTGAAATAGTAACTATTTTGTGTAGTATTTACTATCTGTTTTACAAGCAGATGCATTAAAATTTAAAATGCTCATTTTTTGCAAATTTTCTCAAAATTTTGGTGTTTTTCACAAATAAATATTGAATTTATTGCCCAACTTTTTTCACTAACATAAAGAACAATATGTCACGAAAAAACATTCTCAGAATCGTTTGGATAGGGAAAAGTATTTCAAAGCTATTACCATAAAGTGACACATGTCAGATTTGAAAAAAATCGGCTTAGTCTTTAAAGGTAATGTGTCGCTAGAAAAAAAATTTTTTTTTTTTTAGTTAAACAGTTAGTGATTAGACATTGTTCTAATTTTTTTATTTTTTTCATGAGTCAGGAAATATTATAAATTAGATTCTGATTTATAATATTTCCCAGCGCTGGTCACTAGATGGAGAAATTCCCAAAATTGCAGCATTGGTAAAGCAACCACATTGCTTTATGCTGCAAAATTTGAGAAAACTCACTCGCTCTAGTGAGCTCTCAGAACCCCCCCCCCCCTCCTTTATCCTGGCTAGTGCCGGGAGAAACGAGGGGATTGAACGGTCAAACCTCCTACACTGTGTGTCGCCATTTTTTGAGCTAACACACAGTGTAGTAGGTTAACATACAGTAGTAAACACACACTAAAACACGAACATACATAGAAATAACTTACCTGCTCCTCCCTCCGGTCCGTCCGCTCCGTCTGCTACCGCCGCTCCAAGTGCACAAGTCCGGAAGCCGCGACCGGAAGTAGTAATCTTACTGTCTGGCCGCCACTTCCGGTCCACAGGAAAATGGCGCCGGACATCGCACAGTTCAACTTGGACTGTGTGGGAGCGGCGCATGCGCCGTTCCCACACAGACGGCGTACAGCATAGTGGATGGAACGGGCCCCGTTCGCATTCACTATGGGACTGTAGCTGCCGTATTCCATGTCTGTATGTGTCGTTAATCGACACATACAGAAATGGAAAAAAAAATGGCAGCCCCCATAGGGAAGAAAAAGTGAAAAAAATAATAAAAAGTAAAACACAAACACACAAATAAATAAAAAAATGTTTAATAACACACTAAAGTCAAATTGAAATTAAAATATTTTTTTTTCGTGACACTGGTCCTTTAAAGCCAAAACAGGCTGTGTCCTGAAAGGGTTAAAGGAGCTGCAGAACTTTCTGGCAGATGCTGGTTGTGTAGTGTATGTGACAACAATCTACCCTATTTTTTTTATATGTCTGGGCTGTGGGGTAGAGTGGCAAGGTGGAAGCCTCTTCTAAAAAAGGAAAACATCCAAGCCCGGCTATGTTTTGCAAAGACCTACATTTAAGTCTGCCTAAAGCATATGGGAAACGTGTTATGGTCTGATGAGACCAAGGTTGAACTTTTTGGCCATAATTCCAAAAAGTATGTTTGGCGCAAAGCTAATACTGCACATCACCAAAAGAACACCATACCCACAGTGAAGCATGGTGGAGACAGCATTATGCTTACGGGCTGTTTTTCTGCAGCTGGAACTGGGGCTTTAGTCAAGGTGGAGGGAATTATGAACAGTTCCAAATATCAGTCAATATTTGCACAGGACCTGCAGGCCTCTGCTAAAAAGCTGAAGAGGAATTTTACCTTTCAGCACGACAAAGACCCAAAGCATACCTACAAATCAATAAAAGAATGGCTTCACCAGAAGAAGATCAAAGTTTTGGAATGGCCCAGCCAGAGCCCAGACCTGAATCCCATTGAAAATCTGTGGGGTGACCTGAAGAGGGCTGTACACAGGTAATGCCATAGCAATCTGTCAGATTTGGAGCGCTTTTGCAAGGGAGAGTGGGCAACAATTGCCAAGTCAAGATGTGCCATGCTGATAGACTTCTACCCAAAAACACTGAATGCTGTCATAAAGTCAAAGGGTAATTCAAGAAAATATTCGTTTAAGGGTGTGCATATTAATGCAACCACATTATTTTTGTTCTTTTTTTTTTTTTTTGTACCCTAAAAATTTCAGTTTGTTCTTCAATAGAATGGTTTAGATTATAGGTGACATTAAAGGAAAAAGTTCTGAAATTATTCATCTTAGACTGATTTTGTAACATGACAAAAACCTGGCATTTTAACAGGGTTGTGTAGACTTTTAATATCAACTGTAGTGAAACACAACTCCCCTCCGATTGTATATAATGTCACACAGCCATGCAAAAAAAACTATTGTACTTACCTTGTCCCGTTCCCGCGATGGATGGAGCGCTTCACAGCCTCCGGGCGTGACCCTTGCACAGGCCAGTATGATGCAGCGACGTCATCAGGCCAGCCTGCGCAGGGATTCTTCCCAGTGCCTTATAGACTGCAGGTCTAATGTGGCCTGCAGCCTATAGTATTCAATTGTACAGATACAAGTGAATGTGGCTGTTGATAGCACCAAGCCGCTAGCGACGCCACAGAGGAGAGGGCCGATAAATGTTATGTGCAGGGCGGCGCTAGTCCCCTCAAGCCGCGGGCCCCGTAGCAGCCACTATGGCTGCTATAGTGGGCAGGGGGCCCTAAGAGAATGGGGCCTTTGGCAATTTCCCAGTTTGCACCCCCCTAACGCCAGCCGTGGGTACTATATACAAGGGAGAGGGGGGCTGTGTGGCATGATATACAAGGAAGGGGGGGCTGTATGGCACTGTATACAAGGGGGAGTTGTATGACACTATATACAAGTGGGGGCTGTGTGGCACTATATACAAGGAAGAGGGGGCTGTGTAGCACTATATACAAGGGAGAGGGGGGCTGTGTGGCACTATATACAAGGGAGAGCGGGGGCTGTCTGGCAATATATACAAGGTAGGGGGCTGTGTGGCACTATATACAATGGGGGGTTAGGTGGCAGTATATACAAGGGGGGCTGTGTGGCATTATATATAAGGGGGGACTGTGTGGCACTATATACAAAGGAGAGAGGTGCTGGGTGGCATTATATACAAGGGAGGGGACTGTGTGGCACTATATACAAGGGAGAGGGGGGCTGTAGCACTATATACAAGGGGTGGCTGTGTGTTACTATACAAGAGAGGGCAGTGTGGTACTATTTACAAGGGGGAGGCTGTGTGACACCTAGAGGGGGCTGTATGGCACTATGTAGCGTCCATGGCCACAGGCCGTCAGGTTTACTCACCTCCCGACGCCCGCAGCCATGGATCCGTGAGCACTGGTCCAGATCTCCTTCCTAGGAGACGCCAGCGCTCAGTTCCACTCCGTTCTGCTGTGTCCCGTAGGGTGAGCGCGCTTGCTCGTGCCTGGCCTTAAAGTTGCAGCGCGCGCACAAAGGAAATTGTCATCATCATAATTAACTGCCATGATTTCCTGGTCTATAAGAAGGCCCCAGGCCTTCTGATCCTTGCCTGAGGGTTGTTAGTCTATCCCAGTCTGTCTTGCAAATGGTCCCTTAGTGTTTCCCCGTTCCAGTTATTACCCGTGCCCTGTTACCTGTTCCTGTATCCCGTATTGTTCTTGTTCCTGTGCCTACCAGTGTTGGAGTCGTGTCTACGGCACCTGATGTCTTCTGCCACGTCCAGTGTCTTCTGCCACGTACAATGTCTTCTGCCACGTCCAGTGTCCTCTGCCACGTCAAGTGTCTTCTGCCACATCGGATACTGCCCGCCACGTCTGGCGCCACCTGCCGCACCAGCCTCCATCCGTGCTGAAGCCACAGCCACCGTCTGGACTAGTTCAGGTACCCAAGCGTTGCTATCTTCTATTGACTTTCGTGTAAACTGTGACCTGGTCAGCTGCCTCTCCGCTACGGCAGAGCGGCCTAGTCGGTCCACATACCCTGTGACCGTGACACACTATATACAATTGGGAGGGCTGTGTGTGGCACTATATAGAAGGGGAGGGCTGTGTGTGGCGCTATCTACAGGGGGCTGTGTGTGGCGCCATCTACAGGGGATGCTGTGGTGCTATATCCAGGGGGCATTATTACTACAGGAGCACAAAGGGTGCACGGTTACTGATGGGACACTTTTATTGCGTCGAGCACAGAGGGATCATTATTACCATGTGGTGCATTGTGGAATATGAGTTTGTTTAGAGGATGGGGTATAGGTGGGGAGGATGCTGCAAAAGCAAGAAATCAACATGCCTATGTGTCAAATTCTGCAGAGACGAGTCATAGCTGGAATAAGTCATCACAGTGCTAGAGGAAAGAAAGGGAAAGTGAACGACTCTAATCAGAGAAAACATCACCTGCGAGTCACTGGATATAAATGTGCTATAATCACCTATATTGTCTGTAGAGCTCCTGTGTATAACTGGCATCTACCACTTTATGGTCACTATATGGTAGTAAAATTGGTCTATGTATAGTGGTTTTTATTCACTAACAGTATGGGGGTATTATTTAGTCACTATGGGGTTATGGTGTGACGGTATTATTCAGTAACAGTATGGGGGTATTATTCAGTCACTATGTGGATACGGTGTGGGAGTATTATTTGGACCTTATATTGTGTTATTATTGGTAATTTTGGTTTTATAATAGTGAGTTTTGTTCAGTAACTGCATACATGTAATATTTGATCTGGTATAGTGGTATGATTTCATATATATATATATATATATATATATATTTATATTAAAGAAATCCCACAGCTCTCCGATAGTTCCAAAAAGTATGTGATTTATTCAGTCAACAGATGCAACATTTCTGTCCTGCTATAGGACCTTCTTCAAGCATAGTGACACAGCAATACAAGCAGGTATATAAGGCATGTGCCTCATTATCATAATGAGGAATCATTAACATAGCGCACAGACAAAATATTGTACAAGATGTAGGTAATTGTATAAAAAACATAAGCTACAATTATGAAGTATGTGTACAGTGATAAAATCCAGGGTAAATATAGACATACATTTAAAAACAAGCTTCTTATAACCGGATTATCATATTAATCAGAAATGTAACCATATGTGTAGGGGGCACGGCTATCGGGCCACTCACCAATTGATGACTTTATATGCAAAACAGAAATTCTAATCCGTGTTCATGCCAGACACCATATGTAGTCTGACTATTTGGCGTCCTCCAAACAGTACTGCGCATGCTCGTGTCGACAAATCGGAAGTATCCTGTTGAGTAGCAACTACGCAACGCATTATTCACTGCACAGGCGTGAGAGGTCCTTGACGAACCTCTACAAACTAGATGACATATAGCAACTACAAAAGTAGGGCCATTCCTATAGGTAACCATTTGCAACAAGTCTGCATGTCAACAAAGCGGACAAAAGTCCAAAAACGATACTGTCCAGTGATCCAATCAATAAACCGAGGGACATGTGTACAACAAACTACACCGAAGTGGAGCATTAGTGCAAAGATATTACATTATTGTATAAATTAATATATTTATTTATATTTATATTGTTTACTACTCTGTTGCACACGAGCACTCGAGCTCCCAGATCCACCTAACAATGGATACTCTAAGATCGAGACAAGGTCTGCAAGCTATCCCAATCCATCTTCATGAATAGGGACCGCTCCCGGAAACCCAATACTCCTGCGAAAAACAGTAGGAAAAGATTATTTTTAAAAGTGTTCATATATTTTAAATGAATATTAGAATGTACACATGCCACACGTGGATTTGGGGGCCCACTTTTATCTTTGCCCAGGGCCACACTTTGTCTAAAGCCGGCCCTGATGTGAGACATGGCTTTTTTCTCTCCCTGTAATGGCAGGAAGGAGGTGAAGGGAAAGTGAGCCCTAATCTACCCACCGCCCTGTCCCTGCCTACTTGCAACGACCCGCCCTAGGCGACGGGGTACAACTGGGAGGCGGTCCCTACGCTGTCTAAGTGCACGGGAGAACAAACAGGGAACACGCAAGGGAAGGGGCAGTAGCCCATGGAACGCCACGAGGAAACGGAGCGGTGAATGAGTTGTCAGGACCAGGATGAAGTGGAGTATACCCAAGTGAGCACGGAGGAGGAAGCAAGCCGGAGGCAAAGCAAAGCGGGTTAAGCAGAACAGCAGCAAGGCAGAAGCACGGCAGAAGCAGGCTGGAGCAAGCAGCAGTGGGGCCAGGAATCCAAAAGAATTACAAGCACTGAGGAGGAGAACACAGCAGGTAATAAAGGACAGGGGGCGGAGCTAACTCGGACTGACCAGGCCGCGATAGGCTCTCCCACTCCTGAGCCTGCCACCCTGGTTGGTGGGAGATGGTGTCAGTCGAACAGGTCTGGCCTCAGGTGTGGATTGATTAATCCCAGGAGTATACCTAGATGTAGTACCTGGCAGATCCCTAACAGTACTCCCCCTTTTATGAGGGGCCACCGGACCCTTACTAAGAGGACCCGGTTTAGTAGGGAAGAGAAGGTGGAACCTCCTGATCAATACCCCAGCGTGAACATCACAGGCAGGTACCCAAGTCCTCTCCTCCGGCCCGTACCCTCTCCAATGGACCAGGTACTGGAGGGAGCCATGGACCATCCTACTGTCAATAATCTTGGCCACCTCGAATTCCACCCCCTCAGGGGTGAGAATGGGAACAGGAGGTTTCCTCGAGGGGGACCAGGACGGGGAGCAGCGTTTAAGGAGGGAGGCATGGAAGACGTCATGTATGCGAAAGGATGGGGGCAGCTCCAGACGGAAGGATACAGGGTTGAGGACTTCAATGATCTTATAAGGCCCAATAAATCGGGGAGCAAACTTCCTGGACGGGACCTTAAGGCGCAAGTTCCTGGACGACAACCAGACCAAATCCCCGACGACAAACCGGGGGTTAGCAGAACGTCTACTATCCGCCTGAATCTTTTGTGCGCTTTGGGACGCCTCTAGGTTCTTCTGAACCTGGGCCCAGACAGTGCACAGTTCCCGATGAACATCCTCTACCTCAGGATTATTGGAACAACCAGGGGAAACGGAGGAGAACCTTGGGTTAAACCCGAAATTACAGAAAAACGGGGAGACCCCTGACGAGTTACTGACCCGGTTATTCAGGCAAAATTCAGCAAGGGGAAGGAATGAGACCCAATCGAATTGACAGTCAGAGATGAAACACCTTAAATATTGTTCCAGGGACTGGTTAGTCCTCTCCGTTTGGCCATTAGTTTCGGGATGGAAGGCGGAGGAGAAGGACAGATCAATCTCCAACTTTTTACAAAAGGCTCTCCAAAATAAGGAAACAAATTGTACCCCTCTGTCAGAAACGATATTGACTGGGGCCCCATGGAGACGCAGGATGTGTTTCACAAACAAAGAAGCTAACGTCTTGGCGTTAGGTAGCTTCTTAAGGGGCACAAAGTGGCACATCTTGCTGAAGCGGTCTACTACCACCCACACCACCGACTTGCCCTGAGATGGAGGCAAATCGGTGATAAAATCCATGGAGATATGGGTCCAAGGTCTCTGGGGAATGGGCAAGGAACGTAGTAGGCCCGCAGGTCGGGACCTAGGGGTTTTGGACCTAGCGCAAACCTCACAAGCGGCGACGTAAGCCCTAACGTCTTTAGGCAACCCAGGCCACCAATAGTTTCTGGTAATGAGGTGTTTGGTGCCCAAGATGCCAGGATGACCAGATAGAGCAGAGTCATGGTTTTCCCTGAGTACCCTTAGCCGGTATTGCAGGGGAACAAACAGTTTGTCCCCAGGGACGTTCCCGGGAGCTGCACCCTGATCAGCCGCGATATCAGAAGCTAAATCAGAATCCGTGGCAGAAACGATTATACCAGGAGGTAAAATACAAGCAGGATCCTTCTCGGAAGGAGGATTGGCCATGAAACTACGTGACAGGGCATCAGCCTTAATATTCTTGGACCCAGCCCTATAGGTAACCAAGAAATTAAATCTGGTAAAGAATAGTGCCCACCGAGCTTGTCTAGGATTAAGCCTCCGGGCCGATTCTAGGAAAACCAGATTCTTGTGATCTGTAAGGACCGTTACCTGGTGTCTGGCCCCCTCCAGGAAGTGTCGCCACTCTTCAAAAGCCCATTTAATGGCTAGAAGTTCGCGGTTGCCAATATCATAGTTACTCTCCGTTGGCGAAAACTTCCTAGAGAAGTAAGCACAGGGGCGGAGATGGGTGAGGGAGCTGGTACCCTGGGACAAGACGGCCCCCACTCCCACCTCGGATGCGTCAACCTCCACAATAAATGGCTCCTCTTGGTTGGGCTGAATCAGCACGGGGGCCGAGATAAAGCACTTCTTGAGGGTCTCAAAGGCCTGGACGGCCTCAGGGGGCCAATGGAGGACATCAGCACCCTTGCGAGTAAGGTCCGTAAGAGGCTTAGCGACGACCGAGAAGTTGGCAATAAATCTCCTGTAATAGTTGGCGAACCCTAAAAAACACTGTAACGCCTTAAGGGAGGCAGGTTGGACCCATTCCGCCACAGCCTGAACCTTGGCAGGGTCCATGCGGAATTCATGAGGAGTGAGGATTTGCCCTAAAAATGGTATCTCCTGTACCCCAAAGACACATTTTTCAGTCTTAGCAAACAGATTATTCTCCCGAAGGACCTGGAGCACCTTCCTGACATGCTCCACGTGGGAGGACCAGTCCTTGGAAAACACCAGTATGTCATCAAGGTACACAACAAGAAAATTACCCAGGTAATCTCTCAGGATTTCATTAATAAAATTCTGGAAGACAGCAGGAGCATTACACAACCCAAAGGGCATGACCAGGTATTCGAAATGACCCTCGGGTGTGTTGAACGCAGTTTTCCACTCATCCCCCTCTTTGATGCGGATAAGGTTATATGCCCCCCGTAGATCGAACTTAGAAAACCATTGGGCTCCCTGAACCTAATTAAAAAGATCCGGAATCAAAGGAAGTGGGTACTGGTTCCTTACGGTGACCTTATTCAGGTTACGATAATCAATGCACGGCCTAAGACCACCATCCTTCTTCCCCACGAAGAAGAAGCCAGCACCTACAGGAGAAGTCGAGGGGCGAATGAAACCCTTGGCCAGGCATTCTTGGATATACACCCTCATAGCTTCACGTTCAGGACATGAAAGATTAAATATCCTACCCTTAGGAAGCTTGGCACCAGGCACCAAATCGATGGCGCAATCGTAATCTCTATGGGGAGGCAACACCTCGGAGGCCTCCTTAGAAAACACATCGGCGAAGTCCTGAACAAACTCAGGAAGCGTGTTTACCTCCTCCCGGGGAGAAATAGAGTTAACAGAAAGACATGACATAAGACATTCATTACCCCATTTGGTAAGCTCCCCAGTATTCCAATCAAACGTGGGATTATGCAACTGCAACCAGGGAAGACCTAATACCAGATCAGACGATAATCCCTGCATCACCAGTACAGAGCACTGCTCCAAATGCATGGAGCCAACCAGGAGTTCAAAAACAGGAGTATGCTGAGTAAAATAACCATTAGCAAGGGGAGTTGAGTCGATACCTACTACAGGGATAGGATAAGGTAAATCAATAAAAGGCATTTTTAGAGACATAGCAAATTCCACAGACATGATATTAGCAGATGAGCCAGAATCCACGAAAGCACTGCCAGTGGAACCGGCCAGCAAACGAGACCTGAAAGGGAAGCAAAATTTTATTGCGTTTCACATTTAGGGTATGTTCACACGGCGGGGGTCCGTAACGGCTGAAATTACGGGGATGTTTCAGCCTGAAAACATCCCCGTAATTTCAGCCGTACCGGCATGTGCAGGCGCTTGAACGCCGCGTCAATTACGGCCGTAATTAGCGCTGCTATTCATTGGAGTCAATGAATAGCGGCTCCAATTACGGCCAAAGAAGTGACAGGTCACTTCTTCTACGCGGGCGTCTATTTACGCGCCGTCATTTGACAGCGGCGCGTAAATATACGCCTCGTGTGAACAGACAAACGTCTGCCCATTGCTTTCAATGGGCAGATGTTTGTCAGCGCTATTGAGGCGCTATTTTCAGACGTAATTCGGGGCAAAAACGCCCGAATTACGTCCGTAAATAGGCCGTGTGAACATACCCTAACGGGAAATACCTGTGCGCCCAAGTGACCTCCCCGATGATCACTTAGGCGCGGAAGTTTTCCGGCTTTTTATTCTTGCGCCTGGGACAGGTGTTCAGAAGATGCTTGTCATCCCCACAGTAGAAGCAGAGACCATTCATTCTGCGAAACTCCCTACGTTGTCGAGGGGACATGGAGGCCCCGAGTTGCATAGGTACCTCCGAGTCCTCCGTGGAGGGGCGAGGAGACGGGACCTCGGGGGGAATCGCAGAAAGGTCAGAGGGGAGCACATTGAAGCGTTCAAGCTGACGTTCCCTGAGACGTCGGTCAAGTCGTACTGCTAGGGCCATAACCTGGTCAAGGGAGTCAGAAGAGGGGTAACTAACCAGCAGATCCTTCAGGGCGTCAGATAATCCTAACCTAAACTGGCACCTTAGGGCCGGATCGTTCCACCGAGAAGCTACGCACCACTTTCTAAAATCAGAACAGTACTCCTCAACCGGTCTGCTACCCTGACGTAAGGTCACCAGCTGACTCTCGGCTAAAGCAGTCCTGTCAGTCTCGTCATAAATGAGTCCGAGGGCAGAGAAAAAGCGATCAACAGAGGAAAGTTCAGGGGCGTCAGGAGCCAAGGAGAAGGCCCACTCTTGGGGCCCTTCCTGGAGTCGGGATATGATGATACCCACCCGCTGGTTCTCGGAACCTGAGGAGTGGGGTTTAAGGCGGAAATACAGCCTGCAACTCTCCCGGAAGGAGAGAAACGTCTTACGGTCCCCTGAGAACCGGTCAGGTAACTTGAGGTCGGGTTCTAGAGGTGAGGTGAGGGGAACTACTACGGCAGCGTCACCCTGGTTGACCCTCTGGGCCAGGGCCTGGACCTGTAGGGAAAGGCCCTGCATCTGCTGGGTCAGGGTCTCAAGGGGGTCCATGATAGCGTCAACGTAGGGGAAATGGTAGACTAGGTAAGAGGCTTGTAATTATGTAATGGCAGGAAGGAGGTGAAGGGAAAGTGAGCCCTAATCTACCCACCGCCCTGTCCCTGCCTACTTGCAACGACCCGCCCTAGGCGACGGGGTACAACTGGGCGGCGGTCCCTACGCTGTCTAAGTGCACGGGAGAACAAACAGGGAACACGCAAGGGAAGGGGCAGTAGCCCATGGAACGCCACGAGGAAACGGAGCGGTGAATGAGTTGTCAGGACCAGGATGAAGTGGAGTATACCCAAGTGAGCACGGAGGAGGAAGCAAGCCGGAGGCAAAGCAAAGCGGGTTAAGCAGAACAGCAGCAAGGCAGAAGCACGGCAGAAGCAGGCTGGAGCAAGCAGCAGTGGGGCCAGGAATCCAAAAGAATTACAAGCACTGAGGAGGAGAACACAGCAGGTAATAAAGGACAGGGGGCGGAGCTAACTCGGACTGACCAGGCCGCGATAGGCTCTCCCACTCCTGAGCCTGCCACCCTGGTTGGTGGGAGATGGTGTCAGTCGAACAGGTCTGGCCTCAGGTGTGGATTGATTAATCCCAGGAGTATACCTAGATGTAGTACCTGGCAGATCCCTAACACTCCCTTTTTAAGGGGGTTTCTTTCTTTTCGCCCTGTCATATGTCGAGGTAAATTATAACTGCCTTTGGGGGTGTAGTTTCCAAAATGGGGTCACTTCTTGAGGGCTTCCACTGTACCTCGGGGGTTTTGTAAATGCAACATGGCGCCCAAAAACCAATCCACCAAAATCTGCATGCCAAATAGCGCTCCTGCCTTTCTGAGCCCTGCCGTGTGTCCAATCAGCAGTTTATGACCACGTGGGGTATTACTGTATTCGGGAGAAATTGCTTTACAAATTTTGGGTTGCTTTTTCTCCGTTATCCCTTGTGAAAATGAAAAAATGTTAACATTTTAGTGGAAAAAATTTTGGTATTAATTTTCAAGGCCTAAGGCCTCATGCACACGGCTATGCCAGTAATTACTGCCCCTGATGGCGGGCACAGCCGGCAGCGGACAGCCACCCGCAGTTTGGGAACCCGGGTCGTAAAAAGTAAAAGAAAGGACCTGTCCTATCTTTTGCGGCGGGCTTACGATGGCCCGGACACCTTCCCGTAAATATACGGGAAGGTGTCCATGGTCAATAGAAGTGAATGGGTCCGTAATTACGGACGAATTCTACAGTCGTGTGCATGGGGCCTAATTCCAATAAATTCTGCAGAAGACCTGTGGGATCTAAATGCTCACTATGCCCCTAGATAGATTCCTTAAGGGGTGCAGTTTCCAAAATGGGGTCACTTTTGGAGTGTTTCCACTGTTCTGGTCCCGTAGGGGCTTTGCAAATGCAACATGACACCCGAAAATCATTCCAGCTAAATTTGAGCTCCAAAAGCCACATAGCGCTCCTTCCCTTCTAAGCTCTGCCGTGCGATCAAACAGCAGTTTATTACCACATATGGGGTATTGCCGTGTTAAGATGAGTTTGCCTTACAAATTTTGGTGTGCTTTTTCTCCTTTATCTATTGTGAAAATGTGAAAATTGGAGCTAAATCTATATTTTATTTGAAAAATGAAAAGTTTCATTTTCACCACCTAATTCTACTAAATTCAGTAAAAAAAACCGATAAGTTCCTTGAGGGCTGTAGTTTCCCAAATTGGGTCACTTTTGGGGGGTTTCCACTGTTTTGGTCCCTCAGGTGCTTTGCAAACACGACATGACAACCGAAAACCATTCCAGCAAAACTTGAGCTCCAAAAGTCAAATGGGGCTCCTTCCCTTCTGAGCCCTGGTATGTGTGCGAAAAGCAGTTTATTACCACATATGAGGCATTGCCATAATCGGGAGAAATTGCTTTTCAAATGTTGGGGTGATGTTTATCCTTTATGCCTTGTAAAAATGTTACATTTCTACGTTTTATTGGAAAAAAAATTAGATTTTTATGGCCTAATTCCACTAAATTTGCAAAAAGAAACTTGTGGGGTCAAAATGCTCACTATACCCCTTGATAAATTCCTTGAGGGGTGCAGTTTGCCAAATAATATCTTTTTGGGGCTGTTTGCACTGTTTTGGTCCCACAAGACCTCTTCAAATCTGACATGGTGCCTAAAATATATTCTAATAAATTAGAAGGCCTCAAAGTCCACTAGGTGTTGCTTTGCTTCTGAGGCTGGTGTTTCAGTCCATTACCACACTAGGGCCACAGTTGGGATATTTCTAAGAACTGCAGAATCTGGGCAATAAATATTGAGTTGCGTTTCTCTGGTAAAACCTTCTGTGTTTAAGAAAAAAATTGATTAAAATGGATTTTCTAAAATAAAAATGAAATTTATCCATTTTACTACCACATTGTTTTAATTCCTGTAAAACAACTAAAGGGTTAAAAAAAACTTTCTAAGTGCTGTTTTGAATACTTTGAGGGGTGCAGTTTTTAAAATGGTGTGACTTATGGGGGGTTAATAATATATAAGGCATGTCAAAGCCACATAGGAACTGAATTGGTCCCTAAAAAAATAGGTTTTGGAAATGTTCTTGAAAATGTGAACAATTGCTGTTAAACTTATAAGACTTGCAACGTCCTAGAAAAATAAAAGGATGTTCCACAAATGATGTCAACATAAAGTAGACACATGGAAAATGTTAACTAGTAACTATTTTGTGTAGTATTACTTGTGGTCTTACAAGCAGATACATTTAAATTTAGAAAATTTTCTCAAAATTTTGGTGTTTTTAACAAATAAATACTGAATGTATCTACCAATTTTTTCCGCTAACATAAAGTACAATATGTCACGAGAAAACAATCTCAGAATCACTTGGATAAATAAAGCCATTGCAAAGTTATTACCACATAAATAACACGTCAGATTTGCAAAAAATGGGCTGTGTCCACAAGACCAAAATTGTGTCTCCCCGAAGGGGTTAACGCCTTAAATGCCACAGTCAATATGCGACTACAGCATCTAAGTGGTTTCACACTTCAATGTTACCTATGACCAAATTTCCTTCTTTCTCAGTTATGTGGCCAACATTTACAGTAGAAACTTTTTATTGTTAATATATTTGAATAATGTTTTGGGGATTTGTTTTACACTCCTGCAATTTGCTTTTCTCTTACCTCCTACCAGCAGCACAATAATGAGGTTTTTCTGCCCCTGTGTACCAGTAGGACAGATGGAATTTTTAATTTAATCAAATGAAACACTAAATAACTAGAGCCCTGTCCCTACAAAAGGCCATGTGGCCCCTCCTACCTTGTGTTATTTTCTGTCCTGTGTGGACATGGGCAGATGGTTTGCTCTGCTAGTTTCTGCATTGTTTCGGTTTTCATTTGTTGTGCTGGACTTCCTAGATAGAACTGAGAGGTGTACAAAGGGTATTTCTTAACCCTATACAATCTATAAAGCTGCTGCTTGCAGCCTGCTATTGAATGTTTTAGCTTGTTTTTGAACTAATGCACATTAACCTTTTCCTCCCTTCAGGCAGTCTAAGTTAGCATCCCTTGGGACATTCCACGCGTTGGGGCAAAGGCGCCCTGAGTTTTCAGTGTTTTTCAGATAAGCGTTTTCCTGAGAAAATTAGTGCTTATATGAAGAGGAAGCCTCTTCTTTTGTTTTATGACTGCATCCTATTCTTTAAAATACCAAAGTCAATACCGAGGCAGACCAAAGTTCCCCCAAGGGGTAATAAGAAGCTCCATAGCCCTTGACAAAGTCAATCAGGATGGCTGAGTAGTCTAGGGCTCTGCAATAAGGTTGCAGTGCCCCCTGGAAGCAGCGATTCAGATTCAATTTGTGACACCGGAAATCCCAAACAATAACGCCATATCCCGTCCTGTAGGGGGCGCCTCCAACTGTCTTCAGAAGCTGGTAAAGTATAACATTTCCTGGGGTTGAAGATCATGAAATATAGCTATTTAATAGATTTTCCTCCGAGAAGATGTCTCGTGCTGCTCCTTTACATCAGGTTATCCTGGATGTCTCCTCTGTACAATTTCTAGAAAGGAAGATCCTAGAGGAGGTCCCTACTCCTGGGATAGAAACTTGGGTTTATTCTCCATATTTCTAGCTCCTTAAGCCTCCAGGCAAATGAAGGAAAGGTATCGACCTCCGATTCTTCACTAAGAAGAAATTCAGATAGGAGGCAATCAGATCCATGAAAAGGAGATTTCACTGCCTCTACAGTCTTGAAGGATGCTTACTTTCACATTCCCACTTTTCTGCCTCTCAGAAAAAATGTAAAAACAGCTGTTAAGATAAGAGGCAGTGTCAAGCACCAGGCAATTCATAGCTCTTCTGTACAGGATGTCTTCGGCTCCTCATACCTTTTCTAAGGTGGTGTCCGCTATAGCAGTCTGTAAGAACACAGGGGATATCTGTGGTTCCATACCTTGGTGATTTATCTGGTGCTCTATCTTCAAACTAATGTGCAGTAACTCCAACGCTGCTGGATAACAAATTGGGTAAAGTCGAACATTGTTCCATCAAGAACAAAGACGTTCCTAGGCTTTGTCATATATTCCGAGGAGATATTCTCTCCTTTCCTCTCTCTTGGCGGTATAAAATCTTGACAGCAGAGGGTCTTATGTTTCTTGTCAGTAGCTGCAGAGGCAGTCCTTTGAGCCTTGGGGCACTAACGACCCCTCCAGAGAGAGATCCAGAACCTAAGGTAACACAACCCGGAGTGGTTGAACAGTAGGTGCACCCTGTCATTGTAAACTCATGAATCCATCAGGTGTGCAAAACATCTCAGAGACGTGAGGTCCTTGAACCAGCATCTCTGGATCTTGTTGACTACAGATCCATCTCAACTAGGTTGGGAGTACACCTGGAGGAATATACAGTCCTTGAGTTTCACCAGACAAAAGGGCTCTCCCTATGGGGTTACTTCTTGCTAAATCCCCATTATTGTGCTCTTGTAGGACGTAAGGGAAGTGTAGATTTCTAATGTTAATCTGTTTTCCCTTAGTCAGCAAAAGCTTCCTGCCCCGATTAATGCTAGTACTTTATAATAAATACAAGGTAAGAGGGGCTAGACATTTTGTAGGGAGGGGGCTCTAGTTAATTAGTGTTTCATTTGATTAAATAAAAAATTGGGGCAGAAATACCCATTACTGTGCTGCCGTTAGAACTAAGGGAAAACAGATTGACGTTAGAAATCTACACTTCTACTTTAGCTAGTCTGGTTGGTTGGCTATAGGTAAGCTGACTGCTAATTTTGGCATAATGTATTATTATGTGGTTGTAGTATGGCACTGCTATTTGGCCACAGGATGCTGGTATTTTCTTAGGCTACATTCACACGACCGTAAAAAACACGTGTAAATCTGTCCGTGTGTGTTGCGTTATTGCATCAGTGTGGTTTGCGAGTGGCATGTGTTTTTCACGCGACTCGCAAAGCACTTTTTTTCAATGGAATTGATGCACAAATCACGCACAGCACATGAATGTGCGTCCGTGTGCTGTGCGTGGTTTTCACGCACCTATTGTCTTCAATGGGCACATAGGTGCATGAAAACACACCAATATAGGACATACAGTGAGTTTCACGCAACAGACTCTCACTGTTTTCGAGCATGTGTGAACAGCCAAAATAAATGTGTCCGTGAGTTGTGAGTGATTTCCACACACAGCACACGGACGAGTTTTACGCTCGTCTTAAAGGGAATGTGTCGCTAGAATTTTTTATTTTTTTTAGTTAAATAATTATTATTTGAGTGATTACACATTGTTTTAATTTTTTTAATTTTTTCACAAGTCAGGAAATATTATAAACTAGAGGGAGCACTTCCCAAAATTGCAGCATGGTCAATGTGGTAAAGCAACCTCATTGCTTCATGCTGCAAATTTGGGTTAGACACACTCTCTAGTGTCCTTACACAATCCCCCCTCCCTTATTCTGGCTAGTGCCAGGAGAAGGAGGGGGTTTGAATCATCAAACCTCCTACACTGGGTGCCACCATTTTCTGAGACTGCACAGTGTAGGAGGATTAGATACAGTGCTCTGCAGACTGTATAACACAAACATACACGAACGTAAAACACACATCACATACATGATCATAACTTACCTGCTCCTGCCGCCGCTGCCGCCTCCGCTCCTATTCCTTGCACCTTCGCTTCCTTGAACATATGGCCGGAAGCCGTGGCCGGAAGTCGTCATCTTACTGTCCGGACGCGGCTTCCGGTCCACATGAACATGGCGCCGGACTTCGCTCTGCCAAAGACCTTCCTTTTGGTCTGTGTGGGAGCGGCGCATGCGCCGTTCCCACACAGACGGCGTACGCTATAGTGAATGGAACGGCTCCCGTTCGCGTTCTCTATGGGGTTGTATGTGCCGTATTCCATCTATGTATGTGTCGTTAATCGACACATAAAGAGATGAAAAAAAAAAGGCAGCCCCCCCATAGGGAAGTAAAAATTAAAAAAAAGTAAAAAGTAGAACATGAGAACACAAATAAATAAATTTTATATTTTTTATCATACTAAAAGCAATATGATAAAAAAAAATAAAAAATAATTAATGACACCTTCCCTTTAATGAGCCCTTAGGCTTTAAATGTACAGTTTGTACGTTTAAATTCCAATGGCAATCTCAGAAGTGGCAGGTCACACAAGAGTGCAGAACATTGTTTTTCCTTTCCCACCACACAACTGTCTCTTTTGTTCCCTCCCTACTTCTGGCAGAGCCTCAACTCTGTAAATACTGCCCTTGCCCTCTAGCTGAATGACGCAAACTTTAAGTTTGGAAAGTTAAATAGTTTGAATATGAAAGTTCAGGGTTGGAACAGTTTTCCTCAGGGCGAGGCAAGAGCAAAGTAATCAGTTTTAATTTGTAAAATGTAAGGTGAATGAGATATACAGTAGTGTTAAAAAAAAAAAAAATAGCAGTCAGTTTAAAAAAAGCAAATAAAGCACAAAATCATTATAACAACATTTATTTGCCTAAATGCAAATGCACTGGAAATACTACACATTCCAAATCAAAACAATAACAAAATTGATCCAGTTTGTGTTAATCCTTTATGGAAAGTAAAGAATAAGGAATATTAGGCTGTTCAAAAAAATAGCAGTGCCAGCATACTCAAAAATGTAATGTATAAACTGAAAAAATGTTTCAGATTTCACTTTACTGAACTAATATTTAGTAGCATAACCACGGTTTCTGAGAACTAATTGACATCTGTGTAGCATGGAGTCGACCAACTTCTCACACCTCTGAACAGGTATTCCAGTCCAGGACGATTGGACAACATTTAATAGTTCTTCTGCATTTTTGGGTTTTGCCTCAAACCTTATTTTTTATTTCACCCAGTGGCGGATTATCATTAGGGCGTTTCGGGCGGTCGCCCGGGGCCCAAGACTGCCAGGGGGCCCAACCCCCTCATGCCCAGTGGCGTCGCTAGCACCGGAGGGAGCCCCGGTGTCAGGACCGCACCTGTCAGGCGAGGGGAGCTTTGCTTCTACTTAGCAGCCGTGGTCTGTGCTGCTTTAGAAGCTCCCCTTCCAGCCCCCCTTCCCTGCTCTAAACATCTCTGCTGCTAGCTGTCGGGACATGGGGGAGGGGAGACTGTCGGCGGGCTCTGTGTCGTGCTGTGAGCAGGAGAAGAGCTGCAGTGAAGACATAAAAGGTAAGTGCATGTGTGTTTAATATCCATATTCATGTGTGTTTAATGTCCATATTAATGTATGTTTAATGTCCATATTAATGTGTGTTTAATATCCATATTCATGTATGTTTAATGCCCATATTCATGTGTTTACAAGGTGTACTTTGTGTATAATGTGCATACTCGTGTATAATGTGCCTACTTAGTGTATAATGTGCATACTCGTGTATAATGTGCCTACTTAGTGTATAATGTGCATACTCGTGTGTACTTTGTGTACTATGCATACTTTGTGTATAATGTGCCTACTTTGTGTACTTTGTGCATAATGTGCGTACTTTGTACTGTGCGTACTTTGTGCATAATGTGTGTACTGTGCGTACTTTGTGCATAATGTGCCTACTTTGTACTGTGCGTACTTTGTGCATAATGTGCGTACTTTGTGCATAATGTGCGTACTTTGTGCATAATGTGGTACTTTGTGTACTGTGCATACTTTGTGCATAATGTGCCTACTTTGTGCATAATGTGCCTACTTTGTGCATAATGTGCGTACTTTGTGTACTTTGTGCATAATGTGTGTACTTTGTGCATAATGTGCGTACTTTGTGCATAATGTGCGTACTTTGTGCATAATGTGCGTACTTTGTGCATAATGTGCATAATGTGCGTACTTTGTGCATAATGTGCGTACTTTGTGTACTGTGTGTACTTTGTGCATAATGTGCCTACTTTGTGCATAATGTGCCTACTTTGTGTACTTTGTGCATAATGTGCGTACTTTGTGCATAATGTGCCTACTTTGTGTACTTTGTGCATAATGTGCGTACTTTGTGCATAATGTGCCTACTTTGTGTACTTTGTGCATAATGTGCGTACTTTGTGCATAATGTGCGTACTTTGTGCATAATGTGGTACTTTGTGCATAATGTGGTACTTTGTGTACTGTGCGTACTTTGTGCATAATGTGCCTACTTTGTGTACTTTGTGCATAATGTGGTACTTTGTGTACTGTGCGTACTTTGTGCATAATGTGCATAATGTGCGTACTTTGTGCATAATGTGCCTACTTTGTGTACTTTGTGCATAATGTGCCTACTTTGTGCATAATGTGCCTACTTTGTGCATAATGTGCCTACTTTGTGTACTGTGTGTACTTTGTGCATAATGTGCGTACTTTGTGCATAATGTGCGTACTTTGTGTACTGTGTGTACTTTGTGCATAATGTGCCTACTTTGTGTACTAGTGTTTAGGTAGTGTTAGCAATAGTTACGGCGCGGCAGGGTGGTGGTGGAGAAGGGGGGCCCAAGTTTGGGTAACAGCCCAGGGCCCATGGTCTTCTTAATCCGCCACTGATTTCACCCCACAAGTTCTTCATGGGATTGAAGTCAGGGGATTGGGCTGGCCACTCAATTACCTCAATTCTGTTACTCTGTAACCGAGATGTTGTTCGCTCACTGGTGTGTTTTGGGTCATTGTCGTGTTGAAACACCCATTTCAAGGGCATTTCTTCTTCGGCATAGGGTAGCATGATCTCCTCAAATATTTTGCTATATTCAAACTGATTCATGATCCCTTGTATGCGATAAATAGGCCCAACACCATGGTATAAGAAATATCCCCATATCATGATTTTTGCACCAGCATGCTTTATACTCTCTTCACAGTGTTGCAAATTTTAACCTATTCTGGACACGTCTTTTTTTCAACAACGGGACTTTGCAGGGAGTTCTTGCTGGTAACTTGGCTTCACTTAATTGTCTTCTGATTGTAGCAGTACTCACTGGTAACAGTAGTTCCCCGCTTCCTCCCGAATCTTTCAGGTTTGGTTACCACTTCAAGGCATTTGAGATCATTTTAGCTGAGCAGCCAATAATTTGCTGCGCTTCTCTATATGTTTTTCCCTCTCCAATCAACTTTTTAATTAAAGTACGTTTTTCCATCAGAACAATGTCTGGAACGGCCCATTTTCCCCAGTATTTCAGAAGGAAATGCACTATAACTAATATGTGCAACATTTGCCATGCTCCTACCTTAACCCCTTTCCAACATTTGACGTATCCATACACCAAAGTTGGGTAGGGGAAGTATGGAGCGGGTGTCGGCTGTTTGTTACTTGAGCGTGATCCTGCTCGTTTAACCCGTTAAATGCTGCGGTCAATATCGAAAGAGGGAGGAGACCCCCTCTAACAGCTCATCGCGCCCCCTCAACACAATCGCAATCGCGCGGGGGGGGGTTTGGTGGTGATGGTTGCTATGGCTGCCTGGGGGCTTAATAGTTTCCTGTCAGAATCACGATATACTGCAATACATTATACATTATATCACAATATACTGCAGTACAATAAATAAAGTTTTTTTTGTTGTGTAAAAAAAAGTTAGAAAAAAAAACCCTTTTCCCATTTTCCTCCTAGAGCATAGTAGAAAAAAAAAAAATAACCATAATTGGTATTGCCGCGTCCGTAAAAGTCTGAACTATTACAATATATCATTATTTAACCCGCACAGTGAACGCCGTAAAAAAAATAAATTGTAAATGCCAGAATCTCTATTTTTTGGTCACCTCATCTCCCACAAAAAATGAAATAAAAGTGATCAAACTGTCGCATGTACACCAAAATTGTATTATTAAAAACTACAGCTTATCCCGCAAAACATAAGGCCTCATACCACTTAATCGACTGAAAAATAAAAAAGTTATGGCTCTGGGAATTTGGTGACACTAAATAAATTTTCTTTTTTACACTTAGATTTTTACTTGTAAAAGTAGTAAAATATAGAAAAAACTATATATATTTGGTATCGCCGTATTCGTATTTACCCACAGAATAAAGTTAACATTCTGTAAAAACGCTGCGCAAAAAAACATGGAGGAATCGCTGTTTTTTTTATTTTCTACCCCACAAATCATTTTTTTTCCCATTTCCTAGTACATTATATGGCAGAATAAATGGTGCTACGAAAAACTATAACTTGTCCCGCAAAAATCAAGCCCTCATAGGAGTATATCGATGGAAAAATAAAGACGTTATGGGTTTTGGAAGGTGGGGAGGGAAAAACGAAAATGAAAATCTGAATAAGGGCTGCGGCGGGAAGGGGTTAAAAAGACTCTGTCACCACATTATTCTGAGTACACATGAGGTCCAGGCTGGATGGTCATGTGTATTCATTATCAGGACACTGTAGTAATGTTAGGGTTTGTGTATGAGGCTGCACATAGTGATATAACTATATCGCTAGTGCAATGTAAATGAATGGAGAGGAGTGCATGATACTGATTGGTCAGCGTCATGCACTCCTCTGTACAATGCCCACTTGGTCTAAAGTAAAAATACGCCCACTTGGGCATTAAGAAAGCTCATTAGCATAAACCAAAATCGCTCCTAACGTTGTGAAAAATATCGTTTTTTTTAAATAAAAAGCATTACTGTCACCTACATTACAGCGCCGATCTCCTTATGTAGGAGACAGGGCACTTATAATGTGGTGACAGAGTCTCTTTAAATAAGGGGCAAAATTGACACTTGTTATTCCACAGAATGAAGGACTTCACCAATTTAACTCCTCACTACTACTAGGCCCCTTTCAATTAATGATTCAATTCCTCAGAATGAGCGGCATACATGTCCAAATTATTGGGTCTGGTTTTTTTTCTACTACTCTACTACACTTACAAGTAGATTACTTGCTATGTAGAAATATCTATTCTGCTAAAAACATTGATTTATTAGGTTAATGATGTTGGACTGCTATTTTTTTTAACACTAGTGTGTGTATATATACATACATTCTAGTCCTTCCCAATGAATTAGGATATCATCAAAAAGTTATATTATATAGATTCATTATACACAGAGTGATTTATTTCCAGCATTTTTTTCTTTTAATGTTGATGATTATGGCTAATGAAAACCCAAAGTTTAGTGTCTCAGAAAATTAGATTATATAAGCCCAATTTCAGAGATGATTTTTAATACCGAATTGTTGGCCTACTGAAAAGTATGTACAGTATATGCCCTCAATACTTGGCCGGGCTCCTTTTACATGAATTACTGCATCAATGCGGCGTGGCATGTAGGCGATCAGCCTGTGGCCCTGCTGAGGTGTTATGGAGCCCAGGTTTCTTTGATTGGCAGCCTTCAGCTCGTCTGCATTGTTGGGTCTGGTGTCTCATCTTCCTCTTGACAATACCCCATAGATTCTCTATGGGGTTTAGGTCAGGCGAGTTTGCTGGCGAATCAAGCGCAGTGATACTGTGGTTAATAAACTAGGTAATGGTACTTTTGGCAGCGTGGGCAGGTGCCAAGTCCTGCTGGAAAATGAAATCAGCATCTCCATAAAGCTTGTCAGCAGAGGGAAGCATGAAGTGCTCTAAAATTTCCTGGTAGACGGCTGCGTTGAATCTGGACTTGATATAACACAATGGAACAACACCAGCAGATGACATGGCTCCCCAAACAACCACTGACTGTGGGAACTCCACACTGGACCGCAAGCAACTTGGATTGATGCCTCCCACTCTTCCTCCAGATGCTGGGACCTTGATTTCCAAATGAAATGCAAAACTTACTTTCATCTGAAAACAGAACTTTGGATACTGAGCAACAGGTTAGTCCTTTTTCTCCTTAGCCCAGGTAAGACGCTTCTGACATTGTCTCAAGGAATGCGACAGTTGTGAAGCACCTACTCCAGCCGCAGTTCATTCCTTGTGAATTTCCCCCAGATTCTTGAATGGTCTTTTCTTGACAAGGCTGCGGTTATCCCTGTTGCTTGTGCACCTTTTTCTACCACTCTTTCCTTCATCTCAACCTTCCATTAAAATGTTTGGATACAGCACTATGTGAACAGCCAGCTTCTTTAGCAATGTCCTTTTGTGGCTTACCCTCCTTCTGGAGGGTGTCAATGACTGTCTTATGGACAACTGTCAAGTCAGCAGTATTCCCCATGATTGTGCAGCCTACTGAACCAGACTGTTGGACCATTTAAAGACTTAGAAAACCTTTGCAGGTGTTTTGTGTTGATTAGCTGATTAGAGGGTGACACCATGATGCTACAATCTTCAAATTTTACCCAATATTAAAATTTTTCTGAGATACAAAATTTTGGGTTTTCATGAACTGTTAGGCTGTGTTCACACTGAGTTTTTTGTTGCAGGAGGAAAATTCTGCCTCAAAATTCCGTTCGGGATTTTGAGGCAGATTTTGTCCTTCCTGCACGTCAATTGCCGCGATTTTCAACGCGTTTTTCGCTCGCGCCCATTGAGTGCTACAGACAAAAAACTCTGCGAAATACGCTCTCTCTGCCTCCCATTGATGTCAATGGGAAGTCAGAGGCGTAAACGCACGAAGATAGGGCATGTCCCTTCTTTCTCCCACGAGGCGGTTTTACCGCTCGCGGAAGAAAACCGTCCCCGCCACACATTGAAAACCATTTATATACATATGCATGTATATAAAGATATATTTATGTATATATATATATATATATATATATATATATATATATATATATACACACACACACATATATATCTAAATACATATAGATACATACATATATACATATATAAACATATATATACATACATACATATACAGATATACACATACATACATACATGTATATATATATATATATATATATACATACATATACAGATATACACATACATGCATATATATACACATATATATAAATACCATTCAAAAGTTTGGGGTCACCCAGACAATTTTGTGTTTTCCATGAAAACTCACACTTATATTTATAAAATGAGTTGCAAAATGACTAGAAAATATAGTCAGGACATTGACAAGGTTAGAAATAATGATTTTTATTTGAAATAATAATATTCTCTTTCAAACTTTGCTTTCATCAAAGAAT